>NC_091325.1:8218221-8355721 GCF_038502225.1 Cherax quadricarinatus | reverse complement strand
AGTTACACATTCCTATGTGTACGCCTCACTCAGATCTCCCTTTCAATCTTTCATAAATTTCGTTTTTGTATTGAATCACAGGAAAAATTCTTGAGAGGTAATTAACATTTACAACCCTCACTTTAGGTCTACCAGCCTATTTTATCCATTTTGTAAAAAAAAAAATTTTGTATGCATCATTCAACAACAGCAACAATCAGGTATCATCATACTTTTGATAGATCTCTGATGGGTTTTGGCAGTATTCCCTACTCCAGCATCCCCTGCCCTGGGCCAGGTATGCCTGGTTAGCCAGGCCGTTGCTGCTGGCGGCCGCTGGCTCATATATTCATCACAACCTTCTGACCATAAACAGTTAACCACAATCAGCCAACACAACCAGTTAACCACAATCAGCCAACACAACCAGTCAACCACAATCAGATAACACAGTAAGAAATTACCAACCACAATCCGCCAACACCATAAAAAGCTAACAACCACCATCACCTAACACTATAAGCAGCCAACATCACGAGCAGTTAACCACAATCAGCCACACTACAAGCAGCCAACAACCACAATGAACTCACACTACCACCACCACTTACCGGCACCAGTCTATAAGTAATACAATAAAGCCATCAATCGGCAGGGACCTGCATGTGGCTGGATGTGACTACTAGCAATAACAACAACAGCAGCAGCATCACTACCACCACCACCACTTCTACTACTGCAACTACAGCTACTACTACTACTGCTAACACCGCCAATCACCATCAAGATAAAGGAAGTGTCTCCGAAGTCTCTCTCTCTCTCGCTTGGGTGTGTGTGTGTGTGTGTGTGTGTGTGTGTGTGTGTTAGTGAGGGAAAGAAAGAGGAGCAGCAGCAGCACGAGGTGGTGATGGTGGTGAAGAGGGATACAGAACAGAGCAAAACAACGAGTTAAATGTCAGGATAATGAGATGGGCGAGGGATGGCTGGATGGGTCAATCAGATTCGATTGTATCTTTGTCTTCAGCAGAGACTCCTGGGATACCGTCATCCATCTGGTGACTCGTATTACACACCAGCTCCTGCAAGGAATGTGCAAGGCGAATTCCTTGATGTTTTGTGCGTGCCCTGGATGCGTCACCTTATCTTCGGCGGGTAAATGAGGAACAGACATGGGCTTCAACCATTCAGGTTGAACAGCAGTTTGTGGACGAGTGTAAGAAGGGAGGGAGGGAGGGAGGGTGGGCGGTGTCCGCTATCCAGATGACGCCCAGGAGCTGCCTGCCCACCAACCCACCCACTTCCACACTGATACCCTACCCAGCCATCCCTTTCCCTGTTCTACCCTACCTCTCTCTCTGCCCTGTTTTCCCCCCTTACCCTGCCTCACTTCGCTCTGTGCTCTTCCTTCTGCCGCTTTGAGCTAACCTACTTTTATATACCCGTAACCGGCTTCGAGAGTTTGTTTCCAGGCCACCCTGCACCACAGATCATCACAGTGTCGTTGATCCGGTACTTCCTGCAGGAACTTGCTTACTTTTCTATTGAAGACTTCAATCGTCGTTCTGGAAATGTTTCTTTAATCTGCTGGAAAATCACTAACAACTAGAATGGACTACCTAGAATCTACGTGGAGAGTGTTCAGGAGGTCAGTGCCCCCACGGCCTGGTCAATGACCAGACCTCCCTGTGCAATCAGAGCCTGATCAGTCAGGCTGTTACTTCTGGACGCACGCGTACCAACGTTCAAACCGTAGCCCGGCTGTTCAGGTACTGACCTTAGGTATGCGTGAAGTTCCCTCTTGAAGACAGCCAGGGGTCTATTGGTAATCCCCTGAATATATGATGGGAGGCTAGTCTTGGGTCCCTGGCACTTATTGCATTTTCTCTTAGTGTACTTACAACACCCCTGCTTTTCATAGGGGAAATGTTACACCGTCTTCCGAATCTTTCAAAAGAGTGATTTATGTGTTTAGATTTGGGACTAGTCCTTCTAGGATTTTCCAAGTATAAATTATGATGCACCTTTCTCGCCTGCGTTCCAGGAGTAAAGGTAACCTGCAGGTAACTCACAGATAAACTGCAAGTAACCCCTAAGTAACCCCTAGGTAATCTGCTGGTAAACCCATAGTAACCTGCAGGTAACCCCTAGGTAACCTGCAGGTAACTCACAGATAAACTGCAAGTAACCCCAAGTAACCCCTAGGCCCTAGGTAACCTGCTGGTAAACCCATAGGTAACCTGCAGGTAACCCCTAGGTAACCTGCAGGTAAACCCATAGGTAACCTGCAGGTAAACCCATAGGTAACCTGCATGCAAACCCTAGGTAACCTGCAGGTAACTCTTAGGTGACCCACAGGAAACCCACAGATAACCTACAGGTAACCTACAGGTAACCTACAGGTAACCTACAGGTAACCATACATAAGCCATTAGAATATTTTCTCATTTGTAAGCATCTCTTGGTCACTGGAAAGTTTTAGTTAAGATCTATTTGAGATCTATTTGTGATATTTCTAAGATAACTCTAATGCCTATTTTGAAAGACAGGAAGCTGAGGTTAGATACATTTGTGAGTATGTCTTCCATGAGGATGAAAAATAACTGCAAACATAGCTGGATGAGATTCAGTAAAGGCGAAAGGAAGAGGATGAGAAACAGTAAAGGTGAAAGGGTGAGATACGTGAGATACACTAAAGGTAAAAGAGAATGAGAAATGGTAATGGTAAAGGGACAGGGATGAGAAACAGTACAGGAAAAATGAGGATGAGAAACAGTTAGGATGAAAAGATTAGGATGAGAAACAGTAAAAGTAACAGGACGAATATAAGAAACAGAGCATAGTGCCTTGTGGCACTATGACGATGTACAGCATTCAGTACAGGAAGGTACTCTTCTGGCAGTGCCTCACTGTACTGAAATATATATACTTAGCTCGGACTTGACTATTATCTCTTTAATATTGTGAGGGAGGGAGGGTGGGTGGCATAGTGTGAAGGTGCCAGTGTGAGGGGTGCCACAGTGTGGGGGTGCCACAGTGTGAAGGTGCCATAGTGGGGGGTGCCACAATGTGAAGGTGCCACAGTGTGAAGGTGCCACAGTGTGAAGGTGCCACAGTGTGAAGGTGCTACAGTGGGGGGTGCCACAGTGTGAGGCAGGCCACAATATGCACTTAAAATGCAGATGTGAGGTGATTGAGACAGCGGGTGGTGGTGGTGATGCCTGCTGTTCCTTCCCCACCTGGTTTTGGTGGTGTTCTCATCGAAGGGGTGGTGGTGGTGGTGAGGGGAAGGAGGAGGAGGAAGAGGAGGTGGTGGTGAAGGTAGAGGAGGTGGTGGTGGAGGAGGGCTGGAGGCCGCCGCCAGCCAGCTGGTGGTAGGCACAACCTTCACACCTCTCAATTCTCCGAGCGACATCTTGTGGTTTCATTTTTTTTTGTTTGTTTGTTTTTAATGTTGTTTTGCCAAGTGCACTATACCTTCTACATCCATTACTCTTTCTTATACGTGTCCATCACTCAGCTATACCCATTACTCTTTCTTCTACGTGTCCATCATTCATCTATAACCATCACTCTTCCTTTCTCTTCCATCACTCTGGTTCTTCTACATAAGCACACAACCCTGGATAACTGGCAAGTGTAAGAGAAAGTGGTCGACACACCACGGATGAGCACGGTGGAGAGGGAGAGAGAGAGAGAGAGAGAGAGAGAGAGAGAGAGAGAGAGAGAGAGAGAGAGAGAGAGAGAGAGAGAGAGAGAGAGAGAGACAGACAGACAGACAGAGAGAGAAAGAGACAGAGAGAAATCATTATAAGCACTAAACCCATGTGGGTCATTCAACGCAAGGCGTGGTGGAGACTTGATTGTCCGTCAGCTGAGCGCGAGACAGACGCATTTCCTATTTATATTCGCCTAGATAGATGTTTACAGAGACAGAGAGAGACGGAGATTAAGACGTGTTAAAACCGGAGGTAAAGTATTTTAAGAAACGAAGAGGAACTATTGTGTCTCGCTGGAAGCTTCCCACAATAACACCGTCTGCACCAGCGAAGGAGCCCGAGAGATGCGATAAAAACAACATTATCTTCAAGACTTTTCGTTATTTGGTATGGAATACTGGGGCTGGCCCAAGACAGACTGCCCATCGCTGTCTTCCGGCAGCGTTCGGCCGCGGGCGTGGCTCCTGATGCCGCCCTGAGCGAACACGTGTGGGAGGAGATGCTAGATTGAGAGAGCGAGGATAGCATATGCCAGGCGCCGAAGTGAACAGAACGCGCCAGTTGGCTGATAGTGAAATAGGAAGGAACATTATTGTTGATTCTAGATTACCCTCATTACGAGGCTGCACCACGGGCCAGGACGACACACACACACACACACACACACACACGCACAGGAGGCAGGATCCATACATAGCTTGAAGAAAAAGTATGATAAAGCTCATGGAGCAGGAAGTGTGTGGACCTAGTAGCAACCAGTGAAAACTCGGGGCCAGGAGCTATGACTCGACCCCTGCAACCACAAATGAGTAATTAGGTGAGTACACACACACACACACACACACACACACACAAATGCTTGACTTTATTCGTTAAATTCCACATGATTTTCAACAAGAGATTAAAATTATGTACGTAGCCTGAATAAAAAATATAAAAGCGTTCCAGCAACACTACAAGAGACAGAGAAGTCAGACAACCATCACCCACATCCATCGTGCAACAGCAGACAGTAAGAGCAGACATCCATTACTAACAACCATGTTTCGCCCCAACCTACCCCAACTACTAATTCATGTGTCCCCAACCACCATCACAACCGCCCCACACAATCTTCCCCACCACCACTGCTACAAACCAACCCATTACCACCACAGCCCACCATCACCGCAACCACCAGTCTTTCATTAACCCGTGTACTCTACATGTCCTGCAATCCTCCTAGCTGTTATGCATTACTTGTCCACCCAATATTATAGACAATAAGGCACACATTGTGAATTTTTACGGGAATCACACATATTTACTCTCAGTGACAATCACACTCAAATACTCTTACTGACAATCACACATAACATGTACTCTTACTGACAATCACACATAACATGTACTCTTACTGACAATCACACATAACATGTACTCTTATTGACAATCACACCTGTACTCATACTGACAATCCAGAATTCCGGGAAAAAGGAATTTATGTGCATTTGTTATGAATTTCATAGCAGACTGTATTACTCCTTCACAGTAAAGTTGTCAGATTAGCCAATTAAGTACCACGAAAGAAAATACAAAATATAATTTGTGTGTGTGTGTGTGTGTGTGTGTGTGTGTGTGTGTGTGTGTGTGTGTGTGTGTGTGTGTGTGTGTGTGTGTGTGTGTGTCTATGTGTGTCTGTCTCTGTCTTTCTGTCATTAGGAATAATTTTATTAGAGAAATAAATAATGAAACTGAATGTTATAGGAATGCAATTAGAAGCCTACTAGATCTATAACCCACTATGATGACATGACCGTAGATAAGTATGGAGCAACTTGCAGTGTGACCAGACTGACATGTAACTGCCAGGCTGAGGCTTAGTTACAAGTATGTGATATGTTAAGATATCTTAGTAATGAAAATAAGACACTAGATATTTTAAGTAAATTTCCTAAAATTGCTTGCAACTGACGAGTGAACTTGATATAAATTCAGATGTACTTCTGTTAATCCTTTTGATACCTACTTCCTAGGTCTTTTGTGTATCCATGTTCTTGCACTACCGTCCACTGGATGGATATGGGGTGCACAATAAACTAGCCGCTTCGGTGGCAAAAATCTAAATCGACTGATAATCCCACAGATTGTGTACTCTTACAATCTCGCAGATTACGTACTCTTGCAATCCCACATATTATGCACTCTTACAATCCCACACATTATGTACTCTTACAATCCCATATATTATGCACTCATACAATCCCACACATTATGTACTCTTACAATCCCACACATTATGAACTCTTACAATCCCACACATTATGCACTCTTACAATCCCATGCATTATGCACTCTTACAATCCCACACATTATTCACTCTTACTAACACAGGTTATGTTCTGTTCTGCAGTACTCGTCCTTAACTACATCCTCTCAAAACAACTTTTTTTTGGTGTGTGTGTGTGTGTGTGTGTGTGTGTGTGTGTGTGTGTGTGTGTGTGTGTGTGTGTGTGTGTGTGTGTGTGTGTGTATGTGTATGTGTGTGCGCTCACACGCACGTCCACCAGGTGTACACACGTGCACTCAGAGCCACGTGCAGCTGTACATTAACATAGGAAGCGTGCGAGTCGGGAAGTGTGTGTCACAGGTGGAGGATGGAACTACAACTACCGCAGCAGCTGTCTTTCAGACCTGTGTTGGCGAACGGTGGGTCGAGACTCCAGTCTCCTTGCACTGAATTAACCACTTGGGTTTAAGGCCTCACGCAATGATTAATAATAAGATAATTCCTGTAAAATTATATTATTATTATAATATAATTAAGATTTGAAGGTATTATTATTTTATTATTAGTGAATTCGTATAAGCTGGAGGTGGACGTGAGAGGGTTTGGTAATGTGTGTTTGGCTGGATAAATGTGGGGTGGGTTCGAGTAGCCTAGGGTGGGCGTGAGTAACCTGGGGTAGGCATGGATTGCCTGGGATGGGCGTGGGTAACCGCCGTGGGTGGGCGTGGGGTCAGCCCGCCTCAAGGCAGGCACGGGCGTGGGCCAGCTGGCAACGCTAGTGTTTACAGCTATAATTTCACCCTGCATTAAGGTTATATCATTAGTGGTGGGCACGTGGGTCTTGCCCACACCCCACCCACCATACCCACTTCCCAAGCTACTACCCAAGCCACATCCTGCACCGGCTTCCCCCTCCCCCCTCTCTCTCTTTCCCTCAAGATAGGGCTGGATTATTATCATTACTCTTCTCTGGAAGCCATTCCACATCTGAGGAATAATAGAAAGTTAGGTATGATAAAAGAATTGGAGAGCGTCCATTCCTTGGATAAAGATCCCTCTCACTTGCTTCAAGACATCCTCTTGATAGAAGCTGAGCTGGAGAGGCGTTCACCCCCGAAACCTTCTCCAGGTATGAGAGAAAAACTGCCTCGAGGTTGCTCCGGGTAGTTTTTCTCCTGGGGGATCCCCCAGGAGGCCTGATCCACCAGGCCTCCTGGTGGATCAGGGTCTGATCGACCAGGCTGTTACTGCTGGCCACACCTAATCCAACATACGAACCGCAGCCCGGCTGGTTGGGCACTGACTTTAGGTATCTATCCAGTTCCCTCTTGAAGGCAGCCATGCTTGCATTATATGTTGCACCTTTGACGATTCTTCCTTTGGTAAGGAGTGGTTTCTGTGTGCAGATTTGAGACCAATCCCTCTAGGATTTTCCAGGTGTAGATTATGATGCATCTCGCCTGCATTCCAAGGAGCGCAGGTCAAGGGACTACAAAGGCTCCTAGTAATCAAGGTGCGTAACTGAATTTATATGTACCTTCCTCACATCAGGGGAGGGGGAAACAACGGTGAGATTACCTATTTGCAATTATTTCAAAGAGTTCGGTCCCAGACCAGGCCGACCGCGTAATAGCCTGATGAGCAGGAATGAAGAGGAGGCCATTTATGAGGAACTGAGAAGTTGGGTCAGACGCCGAGATTCAACCCCAGCAATGACAACTAGGTGTGTGTGCGTGTGTTCGTGCGCGCGCGCGCGCACACACACACACACACACACACACACACACACACACACACACACACACAGGATTTATGAAGAGATGTAGTGGAGACCTATAACAAGTACGAAACTAGGAAGATTGTAGAGTAATTCAAGAGATGCATTTCAACCCCTGCTCACATAAACACATACGGGGCCAGGAGCTATAAATCAACCCAATCAAGCATAAGTAAGTACACACAACCATTCACTTTACCTTTGGTGATGTTGTGTTTCTCTCTCTCCTTCTCCCAGGACGCGAACGACGCCCTGAGAGCATCTGTCATCTTCTTGGTGGTGCCAGGGGTCAGAGGAGGCACTGGCGCCGGCAGGTCTGCAAAGAACCCAAGCAAAGCGAGGTGAGCTAAAGTATACGAACACACACACACACACACACACACACATAGAGAAATCAATGAATACAGTCGGTGAGGAAACACTCCCTCAAACTTATCTACGGAAATATGCGACACCTTGTGTGTGCTTTGCCCTAATATGTTGCGCATGAGCATGACCTCGTACACAACACATTGGTACCACAATACCCAGCACAGATGCCAAAAAAAAAAAACGGAAGATTTTCATCTATTAGACTATGGGAAATAAATTACTATAAATATACTCAAGAAAACGCTAAATCTGAATGGGTCATACCGCATTTGGGTACAGACAGTAACAATGCTAAATAGCTACACACTCCAGCACAGAGAACCTCAGACCAGTAGAAGGCTGAAGACACCGTCAGATCTGGTTACATAACGAAATGATATAAAGCTCTCGTAATCATTTTTTTACTAGTGAATAATGAAAATGTTTCTTCTTTTTCAGGTCACACTACCTTGGTGGGAAACGGCCGATGTGTTAAAAAAATCAAGGGATATTAATGGAGAATAAACCAGCTTTCAAGAGGTCAGGAGAGTAATTGTAGCCTCGTCCTGGATATTACAGTATGGATTACTCTTAAAGGGAATTTAGGTACGTTAAGGCGTGTCCTGATCAGCCGGGCTGCAGTGTATATGTAACACTGCGTGCTGCTGGCGTCAGCCGCCTGATGGAGCAGCAGATCAAGCAAGAGTGGGGAGAGAGAGACAAAATGCAAACACTTAGGACATACGGAACGTTATAGGCTTGAGCCTATGAACTCCGATAAGGAAGCACAGAATAGCTGGACCATGCTAAAGCACCGGGCACCTGGAGGACACTTAACCAGCTAGCCACCAAGATATTCAGTTTATTAAATAGCTATCCAGTTAGTCAGTCGACCAACTATCCACCCAGTTAGCCAGTCGACCAACTAGCCACCCAGTTAGTCAGTCAACCAATTAGCCACCCAGTTAGCCAGTCGACCAATTAGCCACCCAGTTAACCAGTCAATCAACTATCTACCAAGTTAGCCAGTCAACCAACTAGTCACCCAGATAGCCAATCAACTAGTCACCCAGTTAACCAGTCAACCAACTAGCCACCCACTTAGCCGGCCATGACAACGTTCACTCTACAACACACACAGAAGCACCACAACTTAAGACAACACCTAACTGATCCAACGTCTTCACACGAGCCAAGACCGTTAAGGCAACAAACTCTATCCCTCCTCTCCTCCCCATCCCTTTTTCTTACCCTCATCTTTCCCCCACCTCCCTACCTTAACCCTCTTTCCTTCATCCCCTCCCCTCCTCCACCGTACCCAACCCTCTTTCCCAAATCTCCAGTGCCTCTGCTGGAAGTACTGCAGTGGGTAAAAATGACTCCATGAACGCACTATAAAATGAATCCCCAGAGAGGTGTGTGTGTGTGTGTGTGTGTGTGTGTGTGTGTGTGTGTGTGTGTGTGTGTTGGTACGCGCACGCGCGTGCGTGCGGACGCGTGCCCGGACATGTGAGGGGTGAGGGAGGGGAGGTGAATAGGACAGCTGGAGAGAGGAAAAATAATAGAGTGCGGGTAGGTCAAATGTGATACCGGATATGGGAGTATGAGTGTACGTGCGTGTCTTGAGTGCGTGTCTTGTACGCGTTTCGTAGATTTGCGTGTTACAGGCATATGTACGTGCCTTCACTGAGTATATGGGTGCACTCCATGCGTATTTAGGTGTGTATATGCGACTGGGTGAGGGTGCATGTTCCCTATTCCTTGCCTGGATATGTATATGTGTGTGTGTGTGTGTGTGTGTGTGTGTGTGTGTGTGTGTGTGTTTTCCTCGAGGAGAGGAAGGGAAAAGGTAAGGGAAGAAGAGGGAGGAATAGGGAGGGAAGAGATACGGAGGACGAAACGAGCGGGGAAGCAACGGTCGCTCATAAAACAGGAGGAAACAGTGGAAGGGGAAACAAAAGGTGAATGTGTAACGTGACCGCTCAACCTGCGGGAGTGGGCGGGTTCTTCCCTCAAGACGCACGCCCACACGCCTGTAGAGGAACCACGACTCTTCAACACCCTCCCTTAATGCATAAGGGGCTGGTGGCCTGGTGGCTAAAGCTCTCGTTTCACACGGCGAGTATCCGGGTTCGATTCCTGCCAAGGGTAAAAGCATTGGGAGTGTTTCTTTTCACTGGTTGTCTGTTTCCCATCAGTAAAATGGGTACCTGGGTGTTAGTCGACTGGTGTAGGTCGCATCCTGGGACAAAAGTGACCTAATTTCCGGGAAATGCTCTGCATAACATGCGGCTTTCTATAGAATAGTATGTCATTGATATCACCTAGGCCTGTATACCTCAAATCAGTTCCTGATTAGCTGGATTGTGATGAATAAGCTACTGCGGTCGGCGGGCACTAACAGCTTCATCCATGAGGCCAGTAACCAGGTCTGGTCTAGGACTGGGCCGCGGGGACAGTTACTTCCGGAGCGACTCAAGTTAAACTCAACATTCAGTCATGTGCAAAGTTAAGATTGTGGAAGGACAAAGGAGACCACAGACGAAATACAGCCTAAGAGGTTAAAGGATCTTGGGGGTAAGCATCATAACGAGCACATCGCCTGAGGCGCACAGTAACCAAATAACTGCTGCAGCATACGGGCGCCTGGTAAACCTGAGAACAGCGTTTCGTCATCTAAGTAAGGAGTCATTTAAGACACTACACCATGTACGTCAGGCCCATATTGGAGTATGCAGCACCGGTATGGAACCCACACCTGGTCAAACACGTCAAGAAATTAGAGAAAGTGCAAAGGCTTGTAACAAGACTAGTCCCGGAACTGAGGGGTTTGTCCTACGAGGAGAGGCTAGGGAACTCAACCTGACAACACTAGAAGAGAGAAGGATAGTGGATGACATGATAGCAACATATAAAATACTGAGGAATTGGCAGGTTGGATAGGGACGGAATGTGTCAGAAATGTGACGCAGCAACAAGGGGTTAAAAACTCAGATGAGCCCCAGGGATGTTAGGAAGTATTTCTTCAGCCATAGTGATGTAGTGGAAGCAGGACCCATACACTGCTTTAAGAAGAGGAATGATAAAGCTCATGGAGCAGGAAGAGAGTGGACCTAGTAGCGACCAGTGAAGAAGCGGGGCCAGGAGCTATGACTAAACCCTTGTAACCACAATTAGGTGTGTGTGTGTGTGTGTGTGTGTGTGTGTGTGTGTGTGTGTGTGTGTGTGTGTGTCAGGATATGACACTGGAGAGTTTTCATTTGAATGGTAAGCAGTGAGTAGACGATCAGGTCAGGCGCAATGAATAAGGAAGCGTAGGTGGGGAAGGGTAGGTGAGAGCGTCACCGGGCGCTGGGCAGGTGGGGAAGCCTGTACCTGGAGTTTACCTGGAGAGAGTTCCGGGGGTCAACGCCCCCGCGGCCCGGTCTGAGACCAGGCCTCCTGGTGGATCAGAGCCTGATCAACCAGGCTGTTGCTGCTGGCTGCACGCAAACCAACATACGAGCCACAGCCCGGCTGATCCGGAACTGACTTTAGGTGCTTGTCCAGTGCCAGCTTGAAGACTGCCAGGGGTCTGTTGGTAATCCCCCTTATGTGTGCTGGGAGGCAGTTGAACAGTCTCGGGCCCCTGACAGGGATAGTTTGTCAATCGCTAGGGCACATTTTCACTACTTCCACCTTGCTACCCCAATTCCCACTGCATATCAGCGTATTTGCGGCAACATGCAATGTGATCAATATGGTCTAAGTGTACAAACTCCAAAGGTTGGCATACAAGACACATCATCAAGAGAAACCCTGCTACGACTGAGTGCACAGCTGAGAGAGAAATCAAGATTCCCTGCAATCAATAATCCTTGTTGGCATCACAATCTATCCCTGCAGAGTGGCAAGCTATATGTCTGGAATTAATCTTACATATATACCCATGCTTTCTGACATCTATATCAATGCGGCTGATCATAGCAAAGAATTCAAACTCAAATATGGGGATTTGGATCATAAGTACTAATTTATTCCAACTGGACAGGAGCCACTTGGTCTTTCTCAAGGAACTGGCTTCCAGGCTCGTTGACGCCAGAAGCTGTAGTTGGTATCACCTATGCTACCGTGTTCTGTGAAAACTTTCCCTCATTTCTCCTGTTACCACTCTTGCAACATTGCAAAGCTCCTGATGACTCACTGAGAAGTGTGAAAGTACTTGAGCTGAAGATTTCCACCCCCCGTGGCTTGTCTTGCGTATATATGAGCAAGAGCGAGCGAGCATGACCCACAAATGGTAAGGGATTTCAAAACTGAGGGGGAGGAAACATCCAGTTTTGGGAAACCTTTGCTATCGCTGTAATCTGAGCCCAGACCTCGAACGCCACCGTGGGTTTGTAAGTGCCACTAACAGGGCCACAGTGCCACTGATGTTTTAGTGCCACTAACAGAGCCACGGAGCAACTGTCTGTCACACTGCCACTCAAAAGGATTACAATGCTCCTAATGTTACCTTTAAAGCCAATAACAGAACCACAATGCTGCTATTCTTGATTTTAGTAAGTGCCACTAACAGGTCACAATGCTACTTACGTTCATTTAAGTGACACGTTATTAAAACATCCGAGCCTCATCTTACAACACGGAAGCAATTACTATTATTAATAATAATAAGAATGCATAAAAAGGTACAATACCGTTACTAGCTAATTTTCCAAGTCGGACTGAAACGTCGTCATAAGTTTCTTTCTCCTTGGCGCGGGTTATTTGTATAGTAATAATAATAATAATCATAATTAGAAACTCAAAATTCACAACATCTAAGAGTCTCAATTCAACTCATTCTTCAAATACAGGGAGAAAGGAGAGTTGGGTGAGAAAGGCGAGATAAGGAATGAGTTGGAAGCTGGGAAAGGGAAGGGAATGAGTCCGGGGATGGGTAGGGAGAAGAGACAGAGCTAGGGTGCCGGAGCGAGCCGAGGCACGGTAGGGGTGAGGAAGGTTGGGGATGGATGGGGGTGGTGGCGCACGCCGTCACACGATACCAAGCACATGCCCGCTCACATATGGTGCCACACCCGCTCTTTATGGCACTCCCATGTCATACCCTGTGTCACTCCTCCGTCACACCTTCCACTTTGGCCCACTTCTCTCACAAATCCCCACTTCACTACTACAACACTGCCAGGGATATTATGGAAACAATTCTCTGTCACTTTTACAGAGTTATCCTGGGTTAAATTTACATAATATACTTTTATGTGCTCATGTGTGCGCTCGCTAATGTAAAAAAATGTATGTTACGTACGCAAAGTCTGAATAAAATCTTATACAATTATTATTAATAATTAATAATGTATGTTAAGCGCTAATCCCATGTCGGTCATTTATCTCTGAAATGTAGTCCAAAATTCTCTGCACCCACCCGCTTTTCCTTGTGTCTTATGTCGTGCCGAATAAATAAAAATCGTCAGTTAGGAAGAACAGCTACCTGTCTGCTGGTCTGATCAACAAGGTCCATAATAAATACAATAATCACTAAAAATGCATCATAATAATAATGATGTTATATACACAAGTATGTTGTAGTCAGAATACAAGCAGCCGTCAGGACGCGTAAGAAAACTGACAATAATGTACCATTGATAAAATGTACACTCCAAGAACAATACAAAATACTTCTGTCCGTAAAGAGGTCAAGGCAGCTGCCATGGTCGCGACCACTACCAGTCACCTCCATCACCACGACCACCAACACTACCAGTCACCTCCATCAGCACCCCACCAGTCACTACTACCACCACTTCTCTGCACTATTCCTTCTCCCCACCTTCACAACGCCATCAATACCACAACACAGCCACCACCAACAAGTCATTTCTATCACCACCACCACCGCCAACAGTCACCTCCATCACCACCCTTTTCAACACTACCACTCCTTGCCACCTTCGCAGCTCCCTCAGTACCACATCACCACCACTGCAACACCACTTACTACTACACTACCACAGCGCGGAAATCACTAAAAATAACTGCCACAGATGAAGTACATCGACAGTTACCTGAGATATAAGAAATAATGATAGAAATCAGAAGTTTTCACAGGGGAATTTAGTGCCAGAGCAGATAAATTGTGATAGCTCTGCCACCCTGCGGGCCGCTGGCACCAACTACCTGGTTGACCACGCAGTCAGCAGGGAAGTTAAACCTCAAGGCCGGCCTCCGAAATATTGCTGGAACGAAGACAAAAAAAAATCAAGAATAAACTGGAGAACTATATTATGCAAGTGTTTAATCAGCCTGGCTATGTGATGGCAAGGTGGGTCTACGGGAGGCTAACACTAACAGCATTTTTGACCAGGCAGTAAACAGAAAAAACCGTCCTCTGGCCGAGGTCCGGAAGTAGAGCAACTCTCAAAACCGGTCAGAGGTTAAACGCAACGGTATCAGACGACCAGCGATCGTACACTCATGTTGAAGCGTTAGACTGGCAAGAGTTCGTACAGCGACTTGGAAATGGAAGGTAACAGAGTCAAGGGAAGGGGTATCTCCTGTTTCTTGGATCAAGAACCCTTCGCAGGCATCAAGGTATCCTCCCCTTGAATGAAAGCACCACCGCAAAATGTTGCTCTTCTCGCCAAAAATCACAGAGACGTCTGACAGTGACAGTAATCAATCAGTCAGAGCCAAAATAACCCCAGTGACGTGAGTCACTTCAACTCACAGTACCACAATGAAAAACAAAAAAAATAACAGTGATAAACACAGAGCATCAATAGGATCTAACAATCTCAGGAGGTTGCCCATTGCCTGTCTTGCCAATGAAAGTTTCCGAATTTTGTCTACCCTCGCAGAAAAGCCTGAAGCCATTCTTCCCTTTTAACTCCCTATTGGACCAGCCAGTTGCTGTTAGCGGCTTGCTAGCCAGCATAACCATCAGTCGCATTCTAGTTGATCTAGTGTTCAGTGTAGGTAGTAGTCACTTTTCTTCTAGGAAAATGATAATCAGACCCGTCATCAATTCGAGATTACACTCGCAAGATCACAGTAAAGTGATGACATTACCGGGATCCATCTGTAGAGGTGATGACCCCAGACAGCATCAACAGGCAGCCGGAAGAAAATCTACACAAATAACGCACACTCTAGCGAGAGAATTATAGAGGGCGCTTCGGTCCCTCATGAGCCATTATTGACTAGTAGTTCGAACCCCTGTATTGTGACTTTCATTCTTCAAACAGCATGGTAGTCTGGCCATTATCAATAACTTGAGCGTAACAAAATGGATAATCTCAGCGCCAAGTTAATACGATTAGTCACAGAGCCACGATAATAATCACTGAGCCTCCAGCACCACCGCGCAATGATTTAATGTTTTTATGTGAAAATGAACTTAGTACTGGTAGAGGTGCAGCGACCCCTATTCCTCAAAACCAGTTCCTCATCAGCCAGGTTGTGGTGTGTGCGCGGGTACCAACAGCCTGATCTATCAGGCCAGCAACCAGGTCTGATCTGGTCTTGGACTGGGCAGCGGAGGAGGTGACCTGGAAGCGACTACAGGCTACCTGGCTCTCTCGGTTCCCTCTAACTCTTTTTTTCCCTTTGCTCAAGACCAAGCAACAGGTCTTGACGGGTGGGGGGGGGGACGCGTAGGCGGGAGATATAGGGGGAGAGGGGAAAGGGTGTATAACCTGTTGGCCGCCACCACGTGCACGCCATCCGCTGCCAACACGTGGTGGAGGGCGTGGGAAGCACCTTCTTTCCTCGACCAAGGGAAGGAAGGGAAAGTGTCACGCTCTGGGTACTGTCACATGATGTACTGCTCTGCTGGCACGATAAAACCTCACTGCAGAAATTCTTTCCCTTTTCAATTTCGTTGCGTGTGTGTGTGTGTGTGTGTGTGTGTGTGTGTGTGTGTGTGTGTGTGTGTGTGTGTGTGTGTGCGTGCGCGTGTGTGTGTCATGTGCACATGAATAGTGTTATCTCAGGTACACATTAGTGTGATGTCCCCTTAGATGCAAATGAGCGTGCCCCCTCAAGTGGGTGGTGTGCCCTCAGAAACACGTACTGTCCCCTCTGATGGGAAACTCAACAATTTACCACTTTCTTCTTCCCCTTTTTAGTCACAAATACTAGACAAAATCCCTTGATTCTTTTCAGATATTTTTTCCTGTTTATTTCACAGTTTAACAGGAAAACATGAGCTTCGCGAGAAAAGGGTTAAGGCTGGCAAAGGGGCTCTTGATCCAAGGAATTGGAGTTGCTCTTGTTTAAAGCTGAATTGCAAGCCATTTCCAAGGTGCTGTGCGACTCGTAAGAGTTTATCGCTTTCTCGTCTACTACCTAGAGATCGTTCCGAGGGTCAACGCCCCCGCGGCCCAGTCCTTGACCAGGCCTTCCGGTACATATAATTAATCAATTACCATTTCTTCATTATATGCCTCTTACACTTCGCGAGAACATAAGTCCATTATATCACTCGAGAATTCACGAAGATAGAATTCTATTATTTATTACATGTCTAAGAATCCCCTCGTGAGAAACAAAACGAGCGCCTGCTGAGCTCCCAGCAGATCATCCAGCGGTGCTCATACCTCCAACGAGGTGTTCAGCCTCCTCCCGAGGTCTTCAGCCTCCCCCAGAAGTGTTGTGCCTCCCCCTGAAGGTGTTCAGCCTCCCCCAGAGGTGTTCAGCCTATCCCCGAGGTGCTCAACCTGCCTCGTAAAAGCGACACTGTAAGAGCCTCGCAAAAGCCTGAGTATCCATCACGGAACCACAGACATAATGTGGTCAGGCATTACTTAGAGAGTCTTGGACGGTTGCGAACAGTACTTCCTCCCACTTAAAACAGTCAGCGTGGGGATACCAACACTGAGGGATTACCATATGGTAGTCTCTTCGCTGCCGAATTTATGCCTTTTATGTATTTCGCTGTACCTAAATATATTTGGCATTTTATGACTCACGAGAGATTGGGGCGGTTGTTTTGTCAGTGTAGGTAAATGGAGGTTAAAGTGTCTTATCCCAACCTAACCTCAACTGAATATCAATTCTGGTAAAAAGTTTGTATACCTTTCACTGGTTTCGAGGAGTTTTTTACCGTCGTAGCTCGGGCTGAAGCCAGAATTTCCAGGCAGAAATCAGCTAATGTGCGAAACGTTCGTCCTATTTGGAGGACAGGATGGGTCAGGAATCACTTGAGGGCTGCAAGCGAGAGTGAAAGAGGGGAAGTGAGGGCGGGAGAGTGAGAGGGTTAAGGGAAAGTGTTATGGCTCCATTCGAGGTGAGGGGAGGGGACAGCTGCCTGGGAACTGACGACACCACATGTGTAGGCTGCCAAGGAAGGCAGACGAGGAAGGTAAGGAGGGACAGGCGGTACCACTTTCCCAGGCAACCAGAGGAGAACAGTGCAAGTAGCAGGAAAGAAGAGAAAGTTGAAGTGGAAGATGGAGAAGAGCCAGGCATGTAGAGGGAGCAGAGACAAGCAGCTAGGGAGAGAGAGAGAGAGAGAGAGAGAGAGAGAGAGAGAGAGAGAGAGAGAGAGAGAGAGAGAGAGAGAGAGAGAGAGAGAGAGAGAGAGAGAGAGAGAGAGAACCATGTTCTCATGGGAAGGAACTAACTTTCTGGGAATCTGATACAGTGTTCCTTGGAATGCACTTTGTCCCCGAGCTTCCTGGGACCTCGGTCTTAAAGCTCCGTAATGAAGCGTTCGACGCCGCCTCTGAGGTGGTGACGCCTGTGGAAAATGTTTTCAGTCTTTTTCTTTTATTTATGTTGAGTGATATAACGACGCAATTCGTGAAAATGTGAAGAAAGAGGAGCGGAGAAAGAAAGCAAGGAAGAGGAAGCCTAGAAACTCGAGAAATGGAAATAGAATGGAAAGAGGTTTATGAAAGATAGAGAGAGAGGAAAGAACGAACGGTGGGACAGAGAAGACGGCAAAAATCAGCAGTGACTGGGAAAAATTTACAGATTGGACAATATATCACCGGAAAAATAAAGTAGGAAAATTAGGTTAATCTAGGTGTCAGGAATTTTTCCTACTAAGAAGTAAAGCTGAACCTGACTTCTTGTTACACTATCCCTGACTATTGTTAGGTAAGACACATATGCAACGGTTAGGTATCTTTATTTCGAAACGTTTCGCCTACACAGTAGGCTTCTTCAGTCGAGTACAGAAGAAGCCTACTGTGTAGGCGAAACGTTTCGAAATAAAGATACTTAACTGTTGCATGTGTGTCTTACCTAACAACCTGTCGGTATTTTATACCATTTTAATGTTCACTCATCCCTGACTGTTGTCAAGAGTCTAACTAGAAACAGGCGTGGCCAGGTCGTAGTGCTTCTGTATATAACCTAGGTCATCTATGCATTATATGCATTTCTATGCATGTTCACGTATACATTATATGGTGTGAAATGAAGATTACAACAGAAAATAATAACTGAAAAGTATAAAGAGGATATAAACAAGAATATAAAAACATCATACAATAACTAAACCTTCAAGGGGGCACCGTGATGACAATTAAAGGTCCTGATCCAAGAAAATGGAATGAACCGTCCCTTTGAATCAAAACAGATTACTTCCCGTTCCCCAGGGGCTATACGACCTCCTCAGCTTCGTCATCGGGATCCTCTCTTAAGTGCGAGATACTAGTGAAGTGTCAGCCACGGTAGTATGACTTCATACACTCCACTGAGAGTCGTGTTAAGATCACTGTGTGTGAAAGTCCATTAAACAAGACGGCGTCTGTGAACGCGTAGAAAAGTGACAAGACAACTTTGGCAGAGGACCAACTTTCAGTATGGCTATCATTTCTAACATGCAAGTGAGGGGATCTTGATCCAAGGCAGTGAACGTATCTTCCGTTTCCTCGAGTAGAACCTGATTGCCTTTCATCCCCACCCCCATGTCTCCTACGAATTTAACACTCCCAAGAATGTAATAATAATAATAATAATAATAATAATAATAATAATAATAATAATAATAATAATATGGCTTCTAACATAAAATGAACATTAGAGAAAATTTTAATAAAACAGCTGTATGATGGATGTGTGACTTGATAAAGCACATTATGTGGGCGAAACGTTGTCAATAACGGTTCACAGAATACTGAATTTGTTTCTTTTAGCAAAATAAACGTTATTTTTGTCAGCAAGAAGAATGCTACTCTTGCGTACTGTTAGAAACGACGCGGCCAATTTCATTAAAGTATTGGAGAGAGCAAGAAAAGCAGGAAATAGAGTAAACACCGGAAGTGTCTGCGTGAGGAGTAGCAGTACGAACCAGATTGCTATGAAGTGTTTTAGACGGACGAAATACAAGTTTAACACTCAGAGGACGAAGACTGTTATGAAGATTTTATGTGAGAATGACTGTTCGTGAGTAGGACCTGCCCATCATGGACCCGTAGGCCTGCTACGCTGTTCCTCCTTATGATGTTTAGATATAACGACGGAACTGGTAGTAGGATGTAGTAAAGAGAGTAAACATCACGGGGGACGTGTAATTTAGTTATAGAGCGTTCGCCCCACAACGTTTAGAACCTAGGGTTCAATTCTTGGCCTGAACGAAGGGTGTGAACAAGTTTCTTTATAAATGTTATTCGTAAATTACACTTTAAAATGAAGGAGAGAGAGAGAGAGAGAGAGAGAGAGAGAGAGAGAGAGAGAGAGAGAGAGAGAGAGAGGAAGGGAGGGAGGGAGGGATAGATGCCTGGTTCTCATGAAGAACACAAATGGGGAAGTGAAAAATTGAGTGGGAGGGGTCCGAGATGGAGGTAAAGAGGGTAATGAGTGTCAGAGGTCAGGTGGTGGACACCTGTGATGGTGTCGTGGGTCACTGCTCAGTCATGGCTTCACACGCACCACCCTCGCTGCCCCCGTGTGAAGCTAACCTCTAAGAAGCGAGGAGTTCACTAATAGAGGGTGAGGGGACGGTGAGAAAAGGAAAGAGAATGAGGGGAAACGACAGAACGACGGGACATAAACGAAGAAAAATAAGAAGGTACATGTCCTTCAGAGAGAAATGAGCGAAGGAACATGTATTTGTGAGATGACTGGAGAGACGTGAGAGCTAGTGTATATTTTGAAGAACAAGACTACATTCGAAACCTTCCAGGCTTTCCTGATCAAACATGTTGTTGCTGGTCTACAGATCCATCACAGCCTGGATGATCCGGCACTTACCTGGAGGTTACCTGGAGGTTATTCCGGGGATCAACGCCCCCGCGGCCCGGTCCACGACCAGGCCTCCCGATGGATCAGGGCCTGATCAACTAGGCTGTTACTGCTGGCCGCACGCAGTCCGACGTACGAGCCACAGCCCGGCTGATCCGGCACTGACTTTAGGTATCTGTCCAACTCTCTCTTGAAGGCAGCCAGGGGTTTATTGGCAATTCCCCTAATGCTTGATGGGAGGCTGTTGAACAGTTTTGGGCCCCGGACACTTATGGTGTTTTCTCTTAGTGTACCAATGGCGCCCCTACTTTTTATTGGCGGCATTTTGCATCGCCTGCCCAGTCTTTTACTTTCGTAGGGAGTGATTTCTGTGTGCAGATTTGGGACCATTCCTTCCAAGATTTTCCAAGTGTAGATTATGATATATCTCTCCCTCCTGCGTTCCAACGAGTACAAGTCAAGTGCTTTCAAGCGTTCCCAGTAGTTAAGGTGCTTGACAGAACTTATACGTGCAGTAAAGGATCTCTGTACACTCTCTAGATCTGCGATTTCACCTGCTTTGTATGGAGATGTTAATGTACAGCAGTATTCCAGCCTAGAGAGAACAAGTGAACAATTTATTCTGTATTAGTACTGTAACGTTCATTCAATTTAAGTTGCGTCCACCTTCTATTTCACAAAAAAGTGCTGGTAATTTTTCTTACAGTGACGATTCCTATCAAAAATACGTCCATAAATCAACCTCGTAGGTTTGAGAAAATACATAAAACTGGCGTGGCGATAAAATAAACATTATAACCATAATTTTGGACAATTTATAATACACCCGTTTTCCGTTGACCTTTTTTTCGAATCAAACCAGATTTCCTTCTCATTTATTAATCTATCCTTCATCTAAGATTATCACCCACCAACACTACGTTGTCCTAGCCCACACCCAAGACGGTCTTGGAATGACATCGTGCCAATACTGCGGCGTCCCAGTGATAGTATACAGTCTGATGAGTCTATCTGCCTTGCTGTGTGTGCACTGAGAGCAACAGTTCATGTACACAAGGAGGGATATACATCTCAGTATATATTCACTTAAATTCGTTTCCTAAACTCCCATGTTTGGAATTAAAACATATTCGAAGTAGTTACAGGTTACATGCATCACTAATGACTATTGTGTGTCGAAAGGCTTTCATTTCAGTTGAACAGTTATCAAACCTCAGTATAAGCGGAACTCACTCCATGGAGTTGTCAAATTTCATTCCGTCCTCCAAATGCAATAGTTTTAAAGAGCGGTTAAGTGTATTCCTGAACAACCTTTGAAGGAGGTGTCTTGCTGCTGGCGAAGAGGACTTGATCCCAAGCAACTGACCGGACACTGATCTGCATTACCACCAGGAAAGATGACTAGAAATGTTAGACGGAATTATAAAGGCCGATTTATCTTTCCACTGAGAAGCCCCTCACACACACACACACACACACACACACACACACACACACACACACACACACACACACACACACACACACACACACGATCAAATGTTACCACCAGCACAAACACTATCAGCATCAAAGCTTCAATATTCGCCGTCACCACAACTATCGCCAACCACTACTATCATCACAAGCCCTTCAATCATCACCCTCGGTTCAACCACAACCTCTACAACCACCACCTCCGTAATCACCACCTCTACAACCATCGTCGGCAATACATAAACATCACCACCACAGTTACAGCTGCCATCCCACAACTACCATAGTTACAGCTACCACCCCACAACTACCACACTTACAGCTACCACCCCACAACTACCACACTTACAGCTACCACTCCACAACTATCACCACCAAGACTCGTTGCAATAAATAACTAAAACACGTTTGACTGATAAAAACATAAAATCCACAGCATTTTTTTTCCATCAGAACGCGTTACAGTGGCAATACTTATCACCAGAGTTACGCGAGGTAAAAAGAACGCAAAGCAACGTTATCTTGATGCGTCAACGTGCTCATCACAACGTTATTACTGCCTGTCGGGTTTACCACTTCCCCGTGAATGGAATAAAACATGAAATAAGGGGAAATAACGTAACATAACAAGTTTTTATTACTAAAAACCTTAATATATGGAAGAAATAGCAATAAAACGCATTATTGTAAATGTGTAAGAATACCATATTGAAGATAGGAAATAAAACCTGAGCACTTTCATGTGCTTACACACATCTTCCGGTTTTATTTCCTATTTTCACTCAGGTTTTATTTCCTATCTTCACGAGAGAGAGAGAGAGAGAGAGAGAGAGAGAGAGAGAGAGAGAGAGAGAGAGAGAGAGAGAGAGAGAGAGAGATTGAGAGAGATTGAGAGAGATTGAGAGAGATTGAGAGAGATTGAGAGAGAGAGAGAGAGAGAGAGAGAGAGAGAGAGAGAGAGAGAGAGAGAGAGAGAGATTAAATCGTAATAAACGGTTGTAAATTAATAGACTTTATCTGCCATCATTCCCAACCTCCCTCAACCTCTCCCAACCTACCCAACAACCTATCTCCTCCAACTCTCCCACCACCTCCGCTGCCTGATTTTGATGATAATAATAATGCAACCATACGATATACAGCTGTTTATCAGTCAACCAGCGCCATTTTCTTCTCCATACACCGCCCCCTCACGAGAGGAAGGGGAGACTGCAGGGGGCGGGAGAAGGTAGGGAGGGAGGGGAAGGTAGAGGGCAAGACTCACCAATGAAAGATGCATAAAGGGGGGAGGGTGACGGAGGGGGAGGAAGCGGAGGGAGTGAAAGGGTGAAAAAAGTGGTCTCTGTAGGAAGATCTGGTCTTGAGCAGCCCTCCCTCCCTCCCTCCGTCCGCCTCTCCCAACACCTGGGCCAGACAACGCCACAGCTAGATAGCCATGTACGCTAAATTCTACGTTACAATGTACGCTAAATTTATGTTGCAATGTAAGCTAAACTGTACGCTATACTGTACATTACACTGTACGCTACACTGTACGTTACACTGCACGCTATACTGTACGTTACACTGTACGCTACACTGTACGTTACACTGTACGCTACACTGTACGTTACACTATACGCTATACTGTACATTACACTGTACGTTAAACTTTAGGCTAAATGCGTAAGAAACACAAATTATCGTAGACTACATCATCCTTAATGAAATTTATGTGGAAAATTTAGCTAAATTTTAGTACAGTGTTTTACGTGAAATGAAAGAAATTATATTTCTCAATATTTTCGTGTTTTTATCCTCAGCTTTTCCCGAGAATTTTTGTTAAACACAAACACACGCACGCACACGCACGCACGCACACGCACACACACACACACACACACACACACACACACACACACACACACACACACACACACACACACACACACACACACACACACGAACAACACCAGGAGAGATAAACGTTCAAATATGAGCGTTTTATTTTTTTGGTCGCCTCGTTGTTAAACGTATCGTGTCCATTTTTTTATATATATATTTGGATTATCTGTGGTTACAAATACGTTGCCTTAATTTAAAACGAAAAGTGATTTGGAGACAAATAGGAATAGATTAAAAATTAACGTTGAGCAATAGATACAATATTGTTGATGAAGGAATTAGTTGTTGCTGGTAGACCGAACCCCAGAATGAGTTGTAGCTGGAGTACTGAACCCCAGAATGAGTTGTAGCTGGAGTACTGAACCCCAGAATGAGTTGTAGCTGGAGTATTGAACCCCAGAATGAATTGTAGCTGGAGTATTGAACTCCAGAATGAATTGTAGCTGGAGTATTGAACTCCAGAATGAATTGTAGCTGGAGTATTGAACTCCAGAATGAATTGTAGCTGGAGTATTGAACCCCAGAATGAATTGTAGCTGGACTATTGAACCCCAGAATGAGTTGTAGCTGGAGTATTGAACCCCAGAATGAGTTGTAGCTGGAGTACTGAACCCAGGAAGGAGTTGTAGCTGGATTATTGAACCCCAGAAGAATTGCAGCTGGAGTACTAAGCCCAAGAATGAGTTGTAGCTGGAGGACCAAACTTCAGAATTAGTTGTGGCAAGTAAACCGAACCCCAGAATAAGTTGCAGCAAGGGGACCGAACCCGACCAGGGGTTGTCGGAGACGGTGGACGGGGGACACCGAGGTTCGTTACTTAGTTAGCATTTTGGGTAAGAGATGGGCGGTGCTTCCCTGTGTGAGCGCGGTGCTCCCCTGTGTGAGCGCGGTGCTCCCATGACACACACTTCCTTTTTATAGAACTCCGTATAAAGGCCAATCGGCTACTGTAAGATGGCAGCTATTACCGACAAGTATGGCAGACGCGCACACTTGGTGAAGAGCAAATCTTTCCATGAATCGGCTACCTTTTAAGACTGAATATCATTTTGTTTCTCCTTTCATTACCGTTGTGGCAATTTTAGTCAAACTGAAAGCACACCTCAGATATAATAGGAATTACTGAAGCTACTACTCAGTGGGGACAAAATCTAACTACCTAACATAACCCACAGGATATGTAACGTGCGCCAGAGGTACAGGAGTCGAAGAGTGTGACTTTAAACATTCAAGTCTCTGACTACCCTCGAGACCCAGGTTTAGAGCCAGGAAGAGACAAAGATGTAGAGACAAAGTAACAACAACGAGACGTGGTGAATAAAAGGGAAGACACTGTAGATAATCTAAGAAACGTATTTTATTAAACTTTTGATTCTTCATACATATGAAAGTAGGATTTAAGAATAGTATTGCTTTACTCCAAGAAATTTGCAAACAAGGTAGGTGCGTGCGTGCGTGCGTGCGTCTGTGTGTCTGTGTCTCCTCAATACCACATGTAGCACACCTGGTATATCCCACCACTGAGGACACACTGACATTCGTCGTTACGTTCGTGTACGTCAGTGGCGCTGCCGACGCCAGCGCCACCACGCAGCAACACCTGCCACCTGTTCACCGGAAACAACAAGCAACCAGTTGAACCCAAAGTAAAAACTTCTTAACCCCCAGAGCACGTAGGGTTGATGCGTGCATCATTTTTCACGCGATAATTGGTCATGAGGACGATGCGGGCATGGCAGTATAGAGGCCAGCGGCAGTAACACTTTCCGGTATTGCCAGGGGCGACCACTCATTAATCCTTCGTTACTCCTGGCTGCCCAGGATAGCTGAGGGAGGGTTCAATACACACACACACACACACACACACACACACACACACACACACACACACACACACACACACACACACCCTGCCAAATGCAAAGTCATGAAGATCGGGGAAGGGCAAAGAAGACCGCAGACAGAGTATAGTCTAGGTGGCCAAAGACTGCATACCTCAAGGAAAAAGATCTGGGGTGAGTATAATACCGAGCACATCTGAGGCGCACATCAATCAGATAACTGCTGCAGCATATGGGCTTCTGGCAAACCTAACGATTCCTTACCGATACATCAGTAAGGAATCGTTCAAGACTCTGTATGCCATATACGTCAGGCCCATACTCGAATATGCAGCACCAGTTTGGAATCCACACCTGGTCAAGCACGTCAAGAAATTAGAGAAAGTGCAAAGGTTTGCAACAAGAATAGTCCCAGAGTTAAGGGGACTGTCCTACGATGAAAGGTTAAGGGAAATTGGCCTGACGACACTGGAGGACACGAGGGTCAGGGGAGACATAATAACATGTAAAATCCT
The DNA here is from genome assembly GCF_038502225.1 of Cherax quadricarinatus. NCBI lineage: Eukaryota > Metazoa > Arthropoda > Malacostraca > Decapoda > Parastacidae > Cherax > Cherax quadricarinatus. The sequence goes on along the minus strand of NC_091325.1, from coordinate 8,329,739 downwards.
GCTCGGAATGGACAAGGTGGACAAAGACAGGATGTTCCAGAGATGGGACACAGAAACAAGGGGTCACAATTCGAAGCTGAAGACTCAGATGAGTCAAAGGGAAGTTAGGAAGTATTTCTTCCGTCATAGAGTTGTCAGGCAGTGGAATAGCCTAGAAAGTGACGTAGTGGAGGCGGGAGCCATACATAGTTTTAAGACGAGGTTTGATAAAGCTCATGGAGCAGGGAGAGAGAGGACCCAGTAGCAATCAGCGAAGAGGCGGGGCCAGGAGCTATGATTCGACCCCTGCAACCACAAATAGGTGAGTACAAATAGGTGAGTACCATACGATACGTTAAAGCTCATGAAGCAGGGAAAGAGTGGACCTAGTAGCGGCCAGCGAAGAGGCTGGGGCCAGGAACTTAGACTTGACCCCTACAATCAGAAATAGGTAAGTACACACACACACACACACACACACACAGGCCCTCTCAGTGGTAGCGACCACGCTGTACTGAAGTTTGTATACTTTGTGGAAGTGAAAGTGGAAGGGAAAAAACGAAGCCAAAAGGAAGCCAAAACGAAAGACAAAGAACGAAATGATGATGTAGCTGGAAAGTGTCGGGGAAACAGAGGAGAAATTCATACCCAGAAGAAGCAAAGAGAAAAACAGAGTGAGCCCATGGTTCACCCAGAGGCACAGAGAGGAAAAGGCTAAAAGTGCATGAGCGTGGAAGAAATGTAGAAAGCAAAGAACGATGGAGAATAAGGAAAGCAAATAGAAGACCCAGTAATAAGTTTACAAGGATAAGGAGAGAGGCTGACAATGACAAAGAATGAGAATAACAAAGCTTCGAAACCCAAATCTTAGCCAAAGTTTCCAGATAACCACATCAAAATGGAGACAACAGTGAAGGACCAAGTTATAATGCTTTAAAATAAATGAGAGAAGCTCACTAGAAATAACCAGAGAGTCTACAAGGAAATGAATAAAAAAATTAAGGAAGCACTCTAGTAGAAACAGAAACATTACCAGCCAGGGAGGAAGAGTGCACCAACAAGTACTGGATACAATACATACGTGAGAAGGGATGAAAAAACTACTGGGAGAACTAGATACCTCAAAAGCAATGGGACCAGACAATATCTCTCCATGGGTTCTCAGAAAGGGAGTGGAAAAACCTGTGTGAACCATAAGCCGCGATCTTCAACAACCCAATCAAAATAGGGCAGCAGCCGGAGTTGAGGAAAAGAACGAATGTAGTCCCAGTATTTAAGAAAGGAGACACAGTAGCATTAAACTACAGGTTAGTGTCAATGTCATGTACAGTATAGAAAGTTATGTACAAGAATATCAGGAGAATAGTGGATTCACTAGCAATAGCCAGCACTGTTGTAGAGATGATAAATGCTATCTCACAAATCTACAAGATAACAGAAATTAGGCAAGACAGGAGGACAGGTGGACTATAAATTTTTACACTGTAAGAAGTTCGACAGTGCCTCGAAAAAGGCTGGACAAAATCAAGAGGAGCTGGCAGGAATAACAAGGAAAGCACTACAGTGGATCATGGGATACTTATCAGGAAGGAAACATTGAAGAAGGTGGTGTCGGAATGGGTGAGTGTGATGAGTGGGGTTCCTCAAGGGTCAGTACTGAGCACACTACTTTTATGTAAATAAAAGATTTGACATAAGAAATGGAGTCACGGGCGCCCTTGTTTGCAGATCATATCAAACTAATGAGAATACAAGCAGGAATAGTTCAGAAAAGGCTGTAAATGAATTGGACAAACTAAGTTTGGTCAGACAAGTGGTTATTAAAATTTTAAGCCAGCAAATGTGAAGCTATGAAAATCGGGACTGACAAAGAGGACCGGAAACAGAGTACAGACACGAGAGACAAAGGCTGCAGATCTCACTGAAAGACAAGGACCTTGGCGTGAGCATAGTTCCGAGCATATCGCTTAAGGCACACAACCAAATAACAGCGGCAACAAAGGCGAGACTGGCAAATTTAAGGGCAACTTAGAGGAACGTCAACAAGGAGTCATTCACGACCCTATATATTAAATATGTGTGGCCCATGCTAGAGCATGCAGCGCCCTTATGGAACCCACATCTTATAGAGTCCCTTTGATATACCTTGCTTGGCTAAGAAGGTAAGCACCAGACAAGCCTGGCTCAGGACCGGGCAGCGGGAATAGGAAAACTCGAAACCCATCTGCACGAGGGTCATTAACGCTGCATCTCATTTATTCAATACTGTAATCCCTAAATTAGAGATTAAAGTAAACTCTCAGCGTATATACACTGAGAGTCGTATATACACTGAGAGTCGTATATACACTGAGAGTCGTATATACACTGAGAGTCGTATATACACTGAGAGTCGTATATACACAGAGTCGTATATACACTGAGAGTCGTATATACACTGAGAGTCGTATATACACTGAGAGTCGTATATACACTGAGAGTCGTATATACACTGAGAGTCGTATATACACTGAGAGTCGTATATACACTGAGAGTCGTATATACACTGAGAGTCGTATATACTAGTGACAAAGCAGTATTTAGTCAATCAAACATGAACAAATATATATTTCATACAAAAATATATTCATATATTGGAAAAAAAATAGTGCAGGTATTAAAATATTTTTATTATATCCACAAAAGCTGTATATGCCTTACGGGTTTAGCGCTTGGTTATGATAATAATATCCGCAAAAAGCGCTAAACCCACATGGATCATTCGGTACATCAGTGTCGTATAATTTTCATAATTTCCCTTTCTCTTGCTACTCGTTGAGGGGTAGTTCCGGAGGTCATCACCGCGGGGGGCAATGACCCCTCCGCTCCAAGATCGGACCTCCTAGAGGTTTATGGTTTTATGCAAATGTATCAAAATACTTTTCACCCCGTCAAGGAGCTTGTAATGAGTGCCCCACCAACTGCGCAACGCGTTCAAAATTCAATGTTTGATATTTTTCCCGGGAAAAGCTCGCTGCCAGACGTATGCCTTTGATGTGTTCCGAGAGTCCTTCTACTCCCGGAGCCCGGACGTGGGCAAGGCTCGTATCGGGTATCGATACGATCCAGTTCTTATAATTAGCTTATTTGTGGTTATTACGTGTTCGTAGGTATACGTAACCTAACTTAACCTGATTCTAAGCTAACTTGACTTAAATACAATGTAATCTAACTTAACATAACCTCAAACTTAATGTGCTGGTGTATTTTAAAATCATCTTCTCCCTGAGATAAGAAGAGAATGCTTCTTAAGCTCGGCTTCAAACTTTCTAGGCTGGCATCACTCGTTACAAGATTTGAATCAATTTTGGGAAACTTTGTAAAGTGAGAATGGTTGCCACAATTCATCATTGGTCCCCTCGTTTTCTTAGAATTTACAACTACACCTCAATTTTGAAACTTAAGATGAAGTGTCCTGGACCATCACCCAGGTGCAGGACGGACTGAAATGTCGCGTAGCTTTGGTGACAAAATATTAAGATTCTATTTCAAACCTGGTTACTTTCCATTCCCAGGCTTTTCAATAATAATAATAATAATAATAATAATAATAATAATAATAATAATAATGTAATAAAGTTGGTAGAATTACCGACAATATGTAAAGTAAAAGGACACAAGTGCAACTAATGTTACATTTATTGTGGCAACGTTTCGCTCTCCTGGAGAGCGAAACGTTGCCACAATAAATGTCACATTAGTTGCACTTGTGTCCTTTTACTTTACAATAATAATAATATAATGATAATAAGAATCAGTTTATTATTAAAATGTAATGAGGTACTGCATATCTGCCTAATTTTGTAAGGAATACCTCTTTATATAACGCTATACAATGAATGTTTTTTTATGGCGCAAACAAGAATCAACACTTTTGCAACAGTACAAATTATGCAAATTATGCCGAATAGGCAGAACTTGCGATCTTGGCTTAAATAGCAACGCTCATCTTGCCATATAGGACAAGTGAAAATTTGTGTATACAATAATTTCGCCAAAATCATTCTGAACCTCACGAAAAAAATATATTTCACTGTGGTTGTTTAGTATTAAATTACTGTAACCAAATCTAAAATATATTTAGCTGGGTTAGGCTAAAATAAATTGCGCTTGTTATAATAAGGTTAGGTAAGTTTTCTAAGTTCCTTTTGGTGCAAAATTATAAATTTTTACATCAATATTAATGAAAAAATGTATCTTTAAACGTATAAGAAAATTTTTTAGAAAGGACTTAATTTTAAATGAGTTCTTGCTAATTGACTAGTTTTACATATTCGGCACGACATATATATATATATATATATATATATATATATATATATATATATATATATATATATATATATATATATATATATATATATATATTTAAACTCCTCACAATTTCAACATCTATACAAATCCAAAACAATTATACCACGATGACGTTCCTGAACTAATTTTCCACAGAGTGATCTGCAAATTAACATGACAGTAATCAGATAAACACACTCAGGTTTGAGTTCTGGAAGCATGAATGGTTGAGATGGAAGGCAGTTATTGGGCAGGGAGGAGGGCAGCGTAGAGTAGACGGAGTGGGCAGGGACAGGCTGTGGCGTGCTGGGATAAGTAGTGGAAAGCAGAGAAGAGCAATAAAGAGCAAGGAAGGGCAGTAATGTGCCGGGAGAAGTTAGCGGGAAGCAGGGAAGTGCAGTGAAATGCACTGATGTGCAGGGAAGAGGGCAGTCAAAACCTGAAGGATAATACAGACTTGGTGGTTGGGCATGGAGGGGCAGTAAAGACCTTATGGTAGGCGACTGAGTGGCAGTAAAGACCAGATGGCAAGGTACTGATGGGTGCACAGTATCCCTGGGAGTAATGATATGTACAGCAATGCTTGTATCATGGTTCCTCCAATACTGTTTACTAAACGTGATCGCCTCCTACCCGGCTCTCCCCACCCGCTTCACAACTGCTACCCTTCACTCGACGTGTTGCTGATGAGGGCCGGCCCTGCCTGAACCTCCTCCTGTAGGAAAACAGGCACTGAGACGAGCCTCTGGGAGGGAGGAGGAGGGGTCAGGGCACCTTGCTGCCAAAGTGGCGGAGCATGACGGAAGAAAGTTTTTGAAAGTTCGAGGTATGAGGTGTTAAATTAAGCATCCACTCTCCCCTTGATGATCTAAGCTGATACACATTCCTCGGGCACGGTATGGTCCTTACGGGTCTATCGCATCTCTATGAATATAATACTAATTAAACATCTGCTCACTGTGAGAGACCTTATCGAGAGAAAATAAATACTCGTAAATTATAAAGAGAGCTCTCATCAATGTTTCTAATCATTTTAGAAATGACGAAAAAGAATGAGAGCGTCCATTGACACCGCCGGGGCATTACCCCTCACACACACACACACACACACACACACACACACACCACCTATGAGAGAGAGAGAGAGAGAGAGAGAGAGAGAGAGAGAGAGAGAGAGAGAGAGAGAGAGAGAGAGAGATGAAGCCCTGAGCTATATAACCGCATAGCTATCTAGCGAAGATACAAGGAAATATAAAGATAGATTAAGGACCCGGAAAAAATTATATAGACAGCCATCACACGTTAAGGGATGGCAGTTATTTTCTTCTAGAATTATTATTATTATTATTATTATTATTATTATTATTATTATTATTATTATATACAAACCCTGGGGAATGGGAAGCAATCAGATTCGATAAAAGTAAAAGGACGGTAATTCCAATTTCTTTGATTAAGAGCTTTTCACCTACAGCAAGGCACCTTAGCCTTCCCCTCGAAGCTCGAGATATAGAAGTGACGGAATCAAACAGGAGAGGATGGGGAAGACGGCTAATTCTAGACTTCAAGAACGCATCTGACGCGAAAGCTAGCAAGACGAAGTTACACATACTTGAAGAACAGACAAAAGTAACAGGAAGATGGGTAAGTGGATACAAGAATACCTGCATGGTGTGGGCTTAAGTGATGTGTGAAGCCCTCAGTGATCAGCGCTTGGACCCCTGCTCTTCGTGATATGCGTAAATGACCTGCCAGAGGAAATTTAATATTATGTATTACTGCTGACGACCTGAAGATAGTGAGGAACATGACAACAGAAGAAGGCAGAAATGCACGTCAGAATAACGTGACTGAGATGAAAGAATGGGCATATAGGTGGCTACTTCTGTTACATAATGAGAATTGCTAAATAATGAGAATTGAAACGGGAGTGAGAAGACCAGACGCGGAATAAAACCTGATAAGATCTCGCAGATATGATCTGCGAGTATCACACATCAAGGACATCCAAAAACCACACAACTTCAGCAGCATATGAAAAACTAGTTAGCCTACGAATCTTAACAAAGATACATTTAGAGCATAATACACTACTTAGGTACAGCACATCAAGAAGTCTGCGACGCCAGTAAGAAACTTCTACTTGATCACTCGTAGAACGAAACTAGAAAGATCTAACAGCTTGTAAAGAGATAAGTAACGGAACTAAGGAGTGTGAACTACGAGAAGAGTGGAGGATTTCAATATAACAAACTACATGAGAGACGGACCAGAGGACCCATGATCATGCCATATAAATTACTCGGAAGATTAGTATTAACAGATAAGAAGCTGGTTTCTCAGACAGGAGAGCGCCATGGGACAAATGTGGCAGCTAAAGAAACATACAAGCCATTGGGATATTAAGATGTATTTCCAGAGTCTTAGGGTTGACAAGTGGAACGAGCTAGAAAAAAAGGCAAAAACTATACACAGTTTCAAGAGAAGATATAATCTGGCCCTGAAGGCTAGGAAGAAGTAAAACCGGGTCGACAAGAGTTAAGAGGCGGGGCCAGGAGCTATAAAACGACCCCTGCCAACACAGCTAGGTAAATACGTATGTACGTACACACACTCACACTCACACACAGGAGACTATTTGTTAGACGTGTCTCTCCTCTTCACCACGGCCGCCGATCACATACCCCTTTACCCCATTGATTATTTCACTCACGCTTTGCGATCCGTGGGTCAACAGCGCGAATAATTACGCTATTCACCCACTAGGGGAAGGGGAGAGGGGGGCATGGGGAGCAGCTATCGACGGCCCATCTCCACTAGTGTGTGATGATGGAGTTTAAATGCCTGTTTACATACCGAGTCCACACCTGACACACTCATTCAACCCCCAGACGTACCCCACCCCCAAGACTGTCTTGATGACGCTTACGTGTCATACCTAAGATCTCTGTATCCGGAATTAATTCCTTGTGCCTCTGAATCCAGTGTCTCACACTGATGTGTGTTTACCGCATAAAAGAAAGCTGCTGGATCGGTTTCTTTTATCGGTCATCCAGCCACAGTAGTCGAAGATAAGTCGTGTTGACCTGTAAGGTAGCGGGGCCGCTAATGGGAGTTTTTCGTTGATTCAACGGAGGTTAGCGAACCCTCAGCTTGCTACCTCAGGGGGATGCTCTAGCTTCCTCGGATTTTCGAACCATACAGGTGATAGTAGGCGTGTAACAATGTTGATAGAATACCGACAATATATTACGTAAAAGGATACATGTGCAACTAATGCGACCCTTATTGTGGCAACGATACCAGGCGTAATAAGCAGTGTTCCACCCCCCACCCTCTCACAAAAAGGTGGCACCAGGCGGTGGTCCCCTACCCCCTCCCTCTCACATAGGCGGTACTAGATGTAAGCAGGAAAACACGAGTAGTGGTCAGTTACCTCAGCACCCCTGAGTCACCAGCACCACCTGAATCATCAGTGTCACCACCTGAGTCACCACCACGAGACATAATCGTTCAAGTTTTACAGCCAGTAATTGGTAGCAGCTTTAACGAATAGGAATTATGCACCACTGTGCCCACACAAGTATGGCATTACCTGACACCTAGTTATATTTATTAAGGCAGACCCTCCAGGTGCCTTGATGTTGGCGAAGTACTCTTGATCCAAGGAAGTGGAGACCCCCTTCATCATCCCTAGATAAAACTTGATTACCTATTACTTTCCCACTGATTCCATCCCAGCAGTCTGCCTCTCTTGTTACATAAAACTTTTTGTCCTAAACAGGATTTGAGCTTTCAGAATTATAATTTTAGAAGCTGAGAAACACTAAGACATCTTAGAATATTTATTGCAGAGTAAATTGACTTTTCAATGATAAATTCATCCCTGTTATCAGGACGATATTTTAGTAGTGGTCTCTCTCGCATGTTAAAATTACTTCTAAGATATTTTCTGCACGCAGTATTTTTTCCCCTATCATTTTGCACTTATTTTTGTTGTTCCATTTGGTTTGGGGGTTCATCGTGCCGCGACCCGGTCTCGGACCAAATCTCCTAAATTGGAAAGGCAATATTACATGGATAAGAACTATGAGACAACACCCAGAGAGGAAATATGTGTAGGCAGAATGTCAATCACAGGTTTACCTGTGATTTGTTTCGAGTTATTTCCTATAGGGGGCAGGTTTTCCCGATGCTTTACTGCTCGACCAAGCTGTTGCTATTGGAGACCCGCCGGCCTATGCATTCATCACAGTCTAGTTATTATGGAAGTTTAAAACAGACGAAATCTCGCTCGTATGACGGGACGGCAGTACCTTCTGAGCTCCTGAGCAGCCCGACCACAGGTTAGTCTGCCATGTTGACTACCTTGTCAACCAGGCTATTACTGCTAGCGGCATACAAACGCTCTAAGCCATCACAGCCTAACTGATCTATATGGTTGCTAAGAAATGTTGCAAATTTTTGTATGCTGATATAATTACACTTATTTAGTCCTGTCAACCTTTTCCTTCCTACTAACAGCGATGGCATCTTTAAATTTCCATTCTTCGTAACGCTCTCTCTCTCTCTCTCTCTCTCTCTCTCTCTCTCTCTCTCTCTCTCTCTCTCTCTCTCTCTCTCTCTCTCTCTCTCCAGGTGTAATCCACCCTGTATGACCGGATATTACAGGGAAGCTTAGCTACCTTTCTGTTCCCACTATGCAAATATCACATAGAATAAGATAGCTTTACATTGCCGGTTTGTTTAATAAAGAAAAAGGTAAGAACGGAGCGCGTTTCCCAGTGTGGCACAGACCGGCAGGGATCACTGTCAGGTCAGAGAGCACTGGTAGCTGGAAGTGGGGGACGGAAAGAGGTGGAGGTGGGGACGGAGAAGAGCCGGGGTGGGGGAGAGAAGGAAAGTGGGAGGGGGCGGATAGAGGTGAAGCAAAGGTTGTGGGACCTAAGGGAGAAGTGGTGTGGGAGCCAACGAGACAGACAGAAAGACAGAGACGGTAGAATCAGTATATAGAAGACGGGTGGAAACCTCGTCCGACGAAAATGTGAATAGGAGGGTGGGGCCGAGCACATCGTCCGCCTGTCTCCCAGTCACAGGTGCTTATAAGGAATCTTGTATATATGACACAAGTGCAAGACCTAGTTATCTTTAATGCACAGCAACTTCATCAATCGAACACAGAGGTGAATACAAGAGGCCTTGTTGTGTTCGAAATGCGGAGCTGTGAAGGCAGTAGCGACGACTGGAACATTGAGAGAAGTCTAGTAAGCTTGGCGGTTCCCAGGTAAAGGATAGTGTTGAGGGTCACAGGAACTTTGGGTGTGCTCGTTGAGGCCGCCGCGGGGCATTACAGTGGTCCCGCGGGTGACGGCCCACACTCCCACACAAGCAATAACTCAACAACACTGTAATCTTACACCCCCACGCACCTCCCCCACCTCCGTTACACTATGCAGCAACACACCCTCATACACCTCCAGTGAGCTCCTATACCCTCCCCTCCCATCCCAATATACTAGGCTTCAACTCTCGCGTTACATGTGTACCAATGCACACCTCCACTGATGAATAACAGCCATGCGCACACTTAAAAGTCCCGAAACGTATCGCTTTAATAACAAGCTTCTTCAGTCAAACACTGAAGAGGGTGGAAGTGGAGAGGTAGTTTTGAGGTTCTCTGTCTCTCAGGCTTGACAGAACGTCATCCTTTCCCTAGTCTGTCTTACTCAGTATGTCGATATTGTATACACACCTCTGCTGGTACCTATACACAAATAACCCGCACACGAGAGAGAAGCTGAAGACGACGTTTCGGTCCAAGTCGGACCGAAACATCGTCATAAGCTTCTCTCTCCTATGTGCGGGTTGTATACTGTTCCAGTCACTGTATTGTGCCTTTTTATTCCTCACTGCCCTGTACTCCGCATACCTCATACCTCCACGACAGTATACTCCACACATCTACCTCAACTACAGTGTGCACCAGCAATGTGGCCAGGGAAAAACAGCAAAAATCATATAGTGAAGTACCCCTTAACGCGTCAAATAAACTCCGGCAATAATGCATTAGACAGTATAACCAGCTGGCCAAACACTTATCATTTGTATTAAGCTGCGGCCTCAGAAGATGGATTTCAAGTCTTCTGCACAAAGTACGAGAATATCCTAGATTGCCATTATAACGCATTTCAGTTATTTTTATATAACGTATATATGTAAAATGCGTGTGTAAAGATTTAATATTTCAGTTATAAATATATATTCTGTTGGTTCCGGAGTTGATCATCCGATCGTTCGGTTCCAGACCAGGTCACCTAAATAAGAAAGAGAGATATTACAGGAACAAGTGCTACTAGGAAGCACACAGGAAAGTAAAATTTATATTAAATTCAAACAGGAGTTTGTAAGATTCACCTGCCATCTTACATGTTGACGAGACGGTAAAGATAAAAAAAAAAAACTAGCACCTCTGCCAGAAAGCAAAACGTTTAACGGGCTTCCATTTCATGGTCGTAAGAGAAGACAGCAATACCTCCCTGGATGGCTGCTCTCTACCATACCTGGAGGTTATTCCGGGGATCAACGCCCCCGCGGCCCGGTCCATGACCAGGCCTCCCGGTGGATCAGGGCCTGATCAACCAGGCTGTGACTGCTGGCCGCAAGCAGTCCAACGTACGAGCTACAGCCCGGCTGATCCGGCACTGAGTTTAGGTATCTGTCCAGCTCTCTCTACCATCCTACTACCTAGATTGTAATGCATGTAATGTAATATTGGGTATTTACACCCTAACTAGCCAGAGATAGGGAACGATCAGCGAACGGAGGATCGAACCTCCTCTATTCCTTGAATCCTAAACCCGCGTGGTTTAGCGCTTCATCAAAAAATGTACCGTAACACGCCTGTACACTATTTAACGTGCAATGTATTTACAAAAAAACACGTAATATTTTAATACACAATAACAACCAGAGAGAAATGAAGTATTGCACCAAGAGCTTGTGTGACATTATATCACATTATCAAGGAATAATTGATGATTTGCTGTGAATTAAGAGGTAAGGTGCGTGGGAAAGCCTTTCTGCAGGCTACGGTAGCGGCTGCTGCAGGGCCTGCGGCAGCGGTAGCGGGCAAGCTATGACCGCTGGGCATCGCCTGTCGCACCTTTTTTTTATGGGGGGAGGGGTTACTTCCTCCCAGAGTCTCTCCGTTACGAGAGATACACTTTCTTTGTTTGCCATTCATGTGGTGGGCCACACAGTGGTCCGGACACCCCCTTGTACACTCCTTTGCCCCTCCGTCACTTGCCTTCCTTTTCTCGTCCCCCTTATCCCCTCCCTACACCCTCCCTTCGCCGTCTCCCGTTCCCTCCATCTTTCACCGTCCTTCTCCATCACATTTCTCATCCCCCCTTTCTCACCCCTTCCCTTCGCCTCCACCCCCTCTAAAGACCCACAAGAGTAACTGATGTATAAGCAACACTGTAAGAGGAAGATCGGACGAGGACGTGGCTCGCCACTGTCCTCTGTATGTTGGGCTTGTACTCCACTTCCCCATCTCATTCATTCATAAATAAGGATGTACTCAGTGCTCAGTTGATGTTTGTGCTTCACTTCGCGAGGAAATACGTTCTTTCACGAAAGATGATGTACTCAGAACTTATTTGATGTGCTCCACTTCCTTGTCTTATTCACACATTCATTTGACGATCTTGGCCCATTTGCACCCTCTTTATTCACTCATCCACCAGGCAATGCAGTTCATTCATAAATAAAGATGTAACTCCTCACTCATCTGAAGCTCGTACTCCACTTGTACCGTCTCTTTTCACTCATTCTCGAGGTAAAGTAACTCATCCGTGAATGGGAGTGTACTCACTACTCGGTATTAGAAAGCAGGCAAGTAGGTAGGATAAATCTCTCGTGTTTAGTGGACGGAGGCTCGAGCTCCATTGGTTGAGTATTTTAGGTACAATGAATGCAAAAAAGGTCTAGTTTGTATTCCACTTCATCCTTCACATCCTTAGTTTGCTAAGTCATGAGGGTATTCTACTCACGATCGTAATGTCCCACGTTCGAGCCCGAGGGAGGGAAAAACATCCGGGCATGTTTCCTTATACCCCTGCTGCCCCCGCCTACCTAGCAGCAAAATTAGGAACCAGGGGCGGATCCACTATGAAACTAATGAAGCTTAAGCTTCAGGGTCCCTAATCCCGAGGGGCCGCAGAAACGACTTTAGTCCACATTGCTTAAAAATTTTGGGTCTTTTGTATGAGAAGGGATTTTTAAAAAATAATATTAAAGTATAATTCACTATATGATAATAGTTTAAATAAAAATTAAAAGGTTATTAAGTATTATGTAGGCCTAGCCGTTGCTTCATACAAAGGGGCCCCCCCATAACAGTTCGAACTTCAGGGACCCAAAAACGTAGGTCCGCCACTGCTAAGAACACGTGTGTATTACTCTACTGCCGAGGGTCGCAGACAGGGAAAAAAATATGCAAGAAAGCTTCAGTCCTGAGGAATGTTATATCCCGTGTAAGAAGGCATTCCAGGGTTGTGCGTAAGAAACTCCAAGTCTACTGGAATGTTATATCCCATGTAAGAAACTCGAGTTTCTGCTGGAAGCGTTCAAGTGTTGGTGAACGTATCTAATGACGTTAATTAAAGAAAAAGGTCATGAGATAAAGCAAACACCCTCCCTCCCGTTCAACACTAAACACCTCCCCCCCCCCCCTTCAAGATTAAACAGTTTAGTGGGTTTAGCTCTTCCTGGTTAATATAATAAGGAAATAATAATAATAATAATAATAATTTTTATTATATGAAAGTGGTATAGGCTCGATCCTGTATCAGCTAATTGCAAAACAGCAATGCTACTCTCGCAGTCTCACTGTCACTTACATTAGCAAACTTATTTATATTAAAACTGAATTGATCAGTAGTGTGTGGCTACTCAATTCTATATGGTAGTTGCAGTGCAAAACAAATTAGCATGTGTCCCTGTCATATTCCATCACGCAGGACAGGGGTTCATACAAGGTGTTTATGTGTGTCGTAATAACACGATGGCAAACATGATGACGGCTTTGAGGGGACTTGAGCTAGAGTTCGTCACAGCCACGTTGACGGGAGATTCATCTGTAAAAACTTGCATTTGTGTTCACCGTGGTGGTCCATGCTAGACTCCCTGTGGTGTATAAATATTTCTAGTTAGATGAATCGCATTGTAGCAATAAGACCCAGTGGCTCACGCACTGGCTTGGAGTTTTACGACTCACCTGCCACGAGTTCTAACTCCACCCATACCGTGGTGTGTCACCCTGAGTTGGGAGACTCCAGTAGAGGATATCGTGAGGCGGCAACCGACCTGGTAGCACAAGCTATCAGGTCCAACTCACACCCACCCACATCCACTCATGTATTTATCCAACCTATTTTTAAAGCTACACAACGTTCTGGCCTCTATAACTGTACTCGGGAGTTTGTTCCACTCATCCACAACTCTATTACCAAACCAGTACTTTCCTATATCCAACTTAAAACCATTGCTGCGAGTCCTGTCTAGGCTAGATATTTTCAGCACACTATTTACATCCCCTTTATTTATTCCTGTCTTCCATTTATACACCTCAATCATATCCCCCCTAATTCTACGTCTTTCTAGAGAGTGCAGTTTCAGGGCCCTTAGTCTATCCTCATAGGGAAGGTTTCTGATACATGGGATCAACTTTGTCATCCTCCTTTGTACATTTTCCAGAGAATTTATATCCATTCTGTAATACGGTGACCAAAACTGTGCAGCATAATCTAAATGAGGCCTAACCAAGGATGTATAGAGTTGAAGAACAACCTGAGGACTCCTATTATTTATACTTCTTGATATGAAGCCAAGGATTCTATTAGCTTTATTGCGAACACTTATGCACTGTTGTCTTGGTTTCAGATTACTGCTAACCAGAACTCCTAAATCTTTTTCGCAAACCTGAATCTGAACAATATATCTCATAAATAAATATTACTCGGCAATAAAAAGCCACAACGCCGTGGTTGGAACAGTTTTCCTCTGTAAACTGTTGGTTAATAGCAAATGTATCTCATGTACTTCCCAGTGTTTCCCCTTTTTATATTAGAAAACAAAAATCGTGGGTCTCGCACACCTGTATCCATGATATACCTTTGAAGAATTTCGAGAGCATATCCACTCCCTGAGCCCGGCCATGGGCCAGGCTCGTCTGGTGCTCGCCTGGTCAATCAGGCTATTGCTGCTGGAGGCCCGTTGCCCCACATATCCATCACAGCCTGGTTGATCTGACACCTGGTGAAGATACTTGTCTAGTTTCCTCTTGAAGGCTTCAACACTTGTTCCAGCAGTGTTTCTGATATCTTCTGGTAAGTCTGGGACCCCGGATGTTGATACAGTGTTCCCTTATTGTCCCCACCGCACCCCTGCTCCTCACTGGGTTTATTTTACACTTCCTCCCATATCTCTCACTCCAGTATGTTGTTATGGCAGTGTGCAGATTTGGGACCAAGCATTTGATGCATTTGATAGATTTCCAGAGTTTTTTACGCCCGCAGCCCAACCTTGGATCAGGCTTGTCTAATGCTTGCATAATCAGCTTGGATCAGGCCAGGCTGCCGGAGACGGAAAACTCTCTAAACCTATCAAAGTTATATCAAAGGTAAAAGTATCTCTACCTATGGGTTTCATCATTTGAGAATATCTGGTGAGGAAATGGGGGCCGCACATTTCTTCCAGAGATAAAAAAGAGGGGACACAGTTTCTCCAGAGGAGACGAGAGATAGGTAACAAAACCTTCACTGGACAAGAGGGAACAGTAAAGTAGCAGCAGATTCTACTCATAAACCCAAGTGTCAATGTGGACGAGGCAGCTCACATTAGGATCAGTTCCCCCCGAGGGCCATATAAGCGATTTATTAACTGGAACCCATGCACGCCTGTCAGCCCTGGTGGAGGTTAAAATTGACCGAGGAGAATGGAGTGGTAAGGGATGGAGCGCGCGAGGGGACGGAGTGACAAGGGTGAAGAGGAGAAGGCTCAGGTCGGCCAAGTGGATGATGCGCAGTTGTAGCCACTGGAGGATGTGGGAGCTTTGGGAGAGCTTTTGTAGTCCGGCCTCGTAATAAAAAAAAAGAGGAAACCTGTAAAGGTGTATACACAGAGAAACATATCTCTGTGTATATACACAGATTTACACACCGAGTTTCCTTTAATCCCTACTTCAAGGATTGTAATATTCTTGATTGTTATTGTATAAGTGAACTGCAGGCTTAATGGCCCACGTACGTGTAGTAGGGTTTAAATTTAATTAGTTCATTTGTGCTACCGTCCTGTTAAATAAGTGTGAAATGTAAATCTGGTATTTTTTCTGCAATTTAGGAGTGCTAATCTTTCCTGTCTCATGAATATATATAATAAATATGTAAGCAAGTTTATTTAGGTACACGTACACTTTAGTACAATTATCATACACTGTTTAACATGTGTAAATTGAGGATAAAACCAAAAAATATCAGTGACTTCTTTCCATTCGGATGCACCTTACATACTTTTTATATTCAGTATAAACATACCAGTATTCTTAATAGTACTTAATTCTGTAATATTTCTTCTCCAACCTAGGAGGCTCGATGTGAAGCCGGGCAATATGGATGATCATCCCCAGAACCATGTGACCCAGTGGATAACGCGTCGGTCTGGAGTTTTGTGACTGATCGCGGGTTCTAACCTCACCCGTGGTATGGTTTGTTTGCAATCGTGTCAATACGATTTCGTGAGTCATATCCCGGTGTTTGACCACTGTTCGGGGAAGTTTGATGTATGGAAATTTTATATATATACTATAGAAAATAACACAACTGGCATTGCATTTTGAAAAGAAAATCGCACAATAAAAAAATAGAATTTCATCGGGTCTGTCAAGTGATCATAAGTATCCACAGTCGGTATGGTTAAAGGCAGTTTGCTGAGCAAGTCTTTACCTTGGCCACGTTTCGCCCGGTGCTGTATTTTGCGACTTAATAGAGCTCAACACTGAACGAAAAGTCGTCAGAATTAAGATTCTTCTCTGCAAACTATTTCCATCGTACTTTTCCTAAACAATATCCACAAATTTAAATGTGTTTTTTACCAAAAATATCTTAAATTCATTTGAAAAATTATCCCTTAAAGGTGAAAAAATTACGAAATATTAAGATTTTTTCATACTAGCTTATCAGGCACCTCCTTTAGAAACTGTGTGTGTGTGTGTGTGTGTGTGTGTGTGTGTGTGTGTGTGTGTGTGTGTGTGTGTGTGTGTGTGTGTGTGTGTGTGTGTGTGTGTGTGTGTGTGTGTGTCTGTGTGTGTCTGTGTCTGTCTCTCTTTGTCTCTCTGCGCCTAAAAGTACAATATATGTGATTTATTTAAGGAGCACCCAGCCACATGTTTTCCATAAGTCAGACTAGAGCACAAATGCTTTGAGAGTATCATTACTGGCTTGAAAAGCTTTTAACAACCCATCATTTTTCCGTTGGTTTAGTCTGTAATGTTTACTGCGTTCTCTAAATGATACACTGTCTAAAAACATCGTTATTTTTTTCTGAGAAAAATGTTTTGCATCCTGTTCTCGTTTTGAGTTTTATTCTCTTTCGTAATTTAAATAATTCAAATGTGTCACCGTTAAACATCGTATTATTTACCTTTGTCTATTGTCCTTCGTTGGCAGTTTTCCATATTTCCTTTTTTTTTTTTACTAAGGAAACTTTCCAGTTCATATTAGTATCGTCAGCAAAAGATACAAAGTTGTGTTATCGTTGTTATCGATGAAAATGAGAGACCACATTATCTTATATTACTTTTTTTTTTATTTTTTTTGCTCAGCTCAAGAATTTTTAGTTTTGTTCACTATCACTAATTTTTATGTTGAACATTGGCTATCCCTTTCCGTGCTTTATTTATTATACCTTAAGACCTCATTTTACAGGCCTTAGAGTCAATTTATCACTTGTGAAGAATCCATGTTTGAAATGTCTGCGTTAATATTTTATTCAAATGCCTCTGTGATTTTGTGACAGTGTCCTGCCAGGTGCGACAGGCAGCGTCTTCCTGCTCTAAAGTCATACTGATTTGGGTTTCAAGAGGTTCGGTGCCGAACAGTGAACTACCAACAAGAGTGAAGGAAATGCATATGTTACAGAATAAGTTTGTATTGGGTTAATGCTTACATAGAACTTTATTATGATTGCATTTGATAAAGTTCTATACAGAACCAAATATTGTCTCAAGCTAGTTCTAGAGCGTATCTTTCTTTCAGTGGATTGTGGAGTTGCTACATTTTCGAGAAATAGTATTTTACTTATCTAATACTCCTACCGGCCTTTTTTTCTTTTTTCCCTCGTTCTGCTACTTACTTTTCGAAACAAAGTTATGCTGGCGTTTTAAGGGAATCTGAAATCTCTAAGAATATACTGGGCACCAGCGCTCCTGGAATAATTTTGCACATTTTTATCATTATAATATTCCTTGAATCAAGCCCGGGATCTAAGTGCATACACAAAGTTTAATGAGATAAAAAGCGAATAAATATTTAAAAATATAACTGGAAAGCATTGCATTTGTAGCTAGTCTGTAGGAGATTATATAAAAAAAAATCTGCATTACTCTTTTTATTTCCAGTTTTTCAATTGGAAAGTTGAGCACTGGAAGAGGTCAAGCTTCCAGGAGATACTACCGTCCTGCCACACGTGTGTGATGTAGGTTAGAAGACAACAACTATCCGGGGGTGATCGACACCATGCCCAACCCTTTTAGAGTAGGGTAGGTGCCTGAGTCCGAGCTTGCAGCTCACGGGGCGGGGATGGCAGACCAGAGAGGCCTAGCTTCTCCCTACGAGCCCCGTGAGAGCAGGGAATGTGGCTAGGCCTGGGGACAGTTGGTCCCAAAGATGAGGGGGGTATTTGTACCTCCTCCCATGGGAGACTTAGGTCTCAGACACTCCCTAGACAGGGAGCCGAGGCCGGGCCACCACTTGGAAAAGGCCCGGGCCAGAAGAATACCGGCAAATCATTAATAAAAATAATAACTATCCGGGGACCTTAAAATGACCTAGCATATGCGAGTGACGCGGAAGTACGATGAGAATTTGACAGCCTAGGAAGACTACTGGTGTTTTCTGTGTGTATCATGAACATGCGAGATACCAGACAAATCCCAGAAACTTATGTTTACATTCACTTGTCTTTTTTATGTTTAACTGACGATTCATATTCCTGAAATACTTCCTCTGCAGTTCAGAAGGCCCTGTCCAAGACCGGGACACAAGGACAGCAGTCCCCTTAATTAATTACAGATATACACGGTTCTTTCTGGTATATTTAATTTTTGAATCGTTCATTATACTTATCTTCGTCTTTAAGCAGAGACAATGCTGATAGTTTTTCCTTAGATTTTTGCTTGGCATTGTTTATTACAGTATATTAATCTTGTCTTTCTGTTTGCCTTTCCTTTGCTTCTGCTGTCTACAATATTTGTCACTTCTTTATTCGTCTGACGAAGCCTGCAGAGTAGGTGAAAAGTTCGACAAAAAAAGCCAACTGTTACACGTTTTGCTTATCTACTTATCGGTCTACCTTTTAATATATAATTATTTCAGTTATTTCTGTGCGTATTATTTCGTTATCCTCTCATTTGCGGTCAACTGCACTGTTAGGCGAAGTGTTTCTATTTGGATTATTTGCAGAGATATGTTTTGTTGGTAAATTTTAGGACTGCTTCTCTGCCTCGTGTTATAAGGAAGCGCTGAACCACTGAGGTCTTAAAGCGAGCGGGAGACAAGAGGCATCAGATCCAGGTGAACTCCAGGTACAAGACGGATGAATAGTTCTAACTCTTAGGGTCAAGAGCCCTTCAACAGCACTGTAGTGTGTGATCTAGGACTGTCTAGATTGCGTTCACTGTCGCTGGGGTCTCAACAGCTGGACTGTCCTACAGATAATCTACAGTCTCCCGTAGCTCGATTGCTAGCGCACTCAGCTCACACATTGAGAACCGTGGTTCGATCCCTGGTACAGATGGAAACATTATGAGGTGTTTCCTTAAGACACCTGCTGTCCATGTTCACCTATCAGTAAAATAAGTTCCTGGGTATTAATCGACTGGCGTGGGTCGCATTCTACCTGGAGTCTACCTGGAGAGCATTCCGGGGATCAATGTCCCCGCGGCCCGGTCCACGACCAGGCCTCCCGGTGGATCAGGGCCTGATCAACGAGGCTGTTACTGCTGGTCGCACGTAATCCAACGTACGAACCACAGCCCGGCTGATCCGGCACCGTCTTTAGGTAACTGTCCAGCTCCCTCTTGAAGACAACCAGGGGTCTTCCCGTAATGCCCCTTATTGCTGGTGGGAGGCTGTTGAACAGTCTTGGGCCCCGGACACTTATTGTGTTTTCTCTTAATGTACCAGTGACGCCCCTACTTTTCACTGGGGGTATGTTGCATCGCCTGCCAAGTCTTTTGCTTTCGTATGGAGTGATTGCTGTGTGCATATTAGGGACCAGTCCCTCCAGAATCTTCCAGGTGTAGATTATGATATATCTCTCTCGCCTGCGCTCTAGTGAGTACAAGTCAAGTGCTTCCAGGCGCTCCCAGTAGTTAAGGTGTTTGATGGAACTTATACGTGCAGTAAAGGTTCTCTGTACATTCTATAGCTCTGCAATTTCACCTGCCTTGAATGGGGATGTTAATGTACAGCAGTATTCCAGCCTAGAAAGAATAAGTGATTTAAAAAGGATCATCATTGGCTTAGCATCTCTTGTCTTGAATGTTCTCATTATCCATCCTATCAGTTTCCTAGCAGATGTGATAGTGGCATTGCTGTGGTCCTTGAAGGTGAGATCCTCTGACACAATTCACCTAATTTGCCCGAAATGCTCTTCATAACACGGGGCTTTCTATATAGTATGTCACTGATGTCAGCTATGGCCTGTATACCTTGTACATGTACGTGTACAAATTATTATTATTATTATTATTATTATTATTATTATTATTATTAGAGACCGAAGTAGTCTTTGAATTTTGTCTATCTTTTTTTTTTAGGGAGATTTTAATTATATTAATGGAACACTGCAGTGATTATATATAAATATTATCTCTCAGTTCACATAGCTAACACACACACACACACACACACACACACACACACACACACACACACACACACACACACACACACACACACACACACACACACACACACACACATTACAAGCGTCTGCCTCAGCGTGTACACAGCGAAGCTGCAATATTAAAAAAAAAAAGAAATTTTCCGAAAAGTGGTGCTTACATGTTAAAATAATAGGAAGACGATATGTATCCTGGATTCACTTATGTATCATCAACGTAATATGCGTAATTCCACTGTAATCAAGCTCTCAGTAACGAATAAAAACCATCATATCTGTTAGTCTGGCTGGCCTTGGCAGCCCTGTTTTTTCGAGCGACCCTTTCTGGGTTTCCGTCTTAAGTCACACCGTAACCCAACCCGGATCAGGGTCTTACATAAAGAGGAATTAACAATCGGTCTCTGCACAATATCTTTAAGATTGAAAATAGAGGGATGCTCACTCAGGTGTACGCCCACCCAGCTGGATTCCTGCGCCCCTCCCTGGCCGACTTAACACACGCCCCGAAGCATAATAAACAAATATTCGATATCTACTTACATTGGAACGCCAAGGCAGAAGACGCAGCTAGCAAAAATTAGCCCAGGAGGAGAGCGTCGGAAGCGGATAAGAAAGGCCGTCGGGCAGGCCCGAGAATGGTGGGCCACAATAGCCGAATCATCCGAGGCGCATCGACTGAACACGAAGAAAGGCGCCGCTACAATGAGAAGTTAAAATGTCCCAACTCTGGAAAGTTTACTACGAAAAAGAAGATTTAAAACTTGAGACCGCACAATCGATGGGGAGCTCTGTTGTCCGCCAGACGAAGGGAAGATGGAAGTAGAGAGGGAAGGAAGGACAGGTAGTGGGAAGAAAACTTAGAGCTGCGGAGGCGCCGGCTTAGAGGGAACGAGGAGTCTTGGGGCAAAGAGCAGTGATAGGAACCACCGTGAGCAGTAATAATAATCCAAGCAATGAAAACCCGTCTTTACACGTGCACTGACATGCAAGTTCCCTCTAACCAGAACAATACAGGTAGCGGACAATACCGGGCTGGAAATGTTAGTGCGGCATCGCCCAGCCCTCTTGCTACCAAAGAGTTGCTCATTACGACTAAGCATTGTGAAGACTTCATCCGTATTACGTATAACAAGATGCAATCATCGACGCCCACCATCACGTCTCTCCCTCACCACAAAGAGCAGAGCAGCAGCGGCAGGAGGAGCGTCTTAGTGCCCACACTTTAGCCACTTCGTGCAGAGCGTTCCTCTGGCAGCACACTGGCCCCCTCCCTGCCTCGCAAGACCCCGGATGACACCCATTACAATCCGCCGGTGCCAGATATACGGTAAATCACGCACCCCTTACCAGTCGCCGGAATCTATGCACTTTACACACTTCAAGGAACACCGGTGCCTTGACACTGATAAAGGGCTTTTAATCCAATGATATGAAGCTATCATCCCCTTCCTTGAATCAAATTTCATTGTCTCCCATTCCTCAGGTGCAGCTATGACCCTTGCAGGTTTAGTGCCCCTCTGCCGTTATCATGTCATGATACGCCCGGCGCCTTCGCTATACTTAAGAGACTGTCTTCCCACGCTGCCCAAGAAATTTTACAACTTCGGTCAAACCGAGACATAAGTATGCCGGACAAGTTTCCGAGAAGTGCTGAATGCCAATAGATAAAATGATAAGAGTGAGGGATAGGAGCGGAGAAGCGGCTGGTAGGGGAAAGGAGGGAGAAAAAGAAAGAGAGAGGGGGGGGAGTAAGAGACTGAAACATGACCTCTGGTGGGTCTTGCCACCGGAAGGACCCTCTGCCGCAGAAATAAAAGACGGAAAACGAGCATCATTTTAGATGGCGAACTGAACACTACCTTGAGAGAGAGAGAGATTAATATCACTAATATTCCTTCAAAACTCTATGACTGCACGCTACTGAAACTACTACCTAGCAAACGTCCTTGTGTCATAATTACAGACAGTCGAAGCTTTGCTACCTAGCCAGAACTCTACCGATAAATTTACACATTTGGTAAGAGCTCCTATGTTATGACTCAATATTACAGGGACGCTCCACCACTGAGCCAAAACTCGTCTGATAACTCTTCCCGTACTCGGAAGCTTCACTACCGATACAGAGCTCACATGGCTTTATATAGGGAGAAAGCTTCACTACCGTCATTAAAGCTTCATTTCAAACTCTAATATGCAAGAGGTTAAACTACTGTGCCAGAGCTCTCTTATTATAAGTACACGTCGTGGGACAAGCTGTCCCCTCTAGTTGAAATCTCCACGGGACGCTTAAAAGCTAAATTCCGTATCTCTCTTCCGGAGACTGGACAACTGTACCCTGTACTGAGACACGGACACAGGAGGACCCCCACACATCCGGGCTGCTATAGACGTGCATTTTATCGAGATCAAGTTAAAATAAGAGTTTAGTGTATCTGTCCCACGGAGGAATAAGTGTGGGTGATAAGCTCCTCCCCTTCGGGACACCGGGCTAAAGAGGAGAAGGGGGGAGGAGTGGGCGGAGTCTGGCCCTTGGCTGGCGTGGGGGATATAGGGGGGCGGGAGACACAGCACTCGCCGGAAGTACTTTCTCACTCTTTCCTCTACCACAATTCCGCCTGCTACTACCACAATCCCGATCTACCGCCCACTGCGCTCGATCAAATAGATTGTGGTAGGTGTTGGGCGAAATGCATCTTTGGCTGCCCGTAGAGGGGAGCCAGTGGGAGGGGGGTGATGGGGCGGCCGGAAGTGGGGGGAGGGGGCAGAGGTTACAGGTAGCGTCCTGAGGGAGGAGGTGGGGGAAGTAGAATAGGGGGAAGGTGTCTACACATTGGCGACAAGCTAGGAGTAGTACCATTCATCTCAAGGGAACTTAAAAACTTTATACTGATATTTACCTTTGATGAGTTTCGAGTCTTTCTACTCCCTGTGCCCGACCATGGGCCAGGCTCGTCTTCTGCTAGCCTGGCCAACCAGACTGAATCTTATATAATCGTAAACAAATGTTTGATCGCCATGCAGTTAGGGTTTTATTGTTATTATCATTATTATTATTACTATTAAAAATAATTTTAAAACAAAACTGCAAAAAAAGTTGACACGAATATTTTTCGAATGCTAATAAGTAGCTGCCAATTATACAGGAGCTTTCAGAAAAGAGATTTGACAATTATATAAATGGGAAAGACTGGGCGCTAGAACCGGCCTAGCATGGTCCAGTAGGCCTGTTGCTGTGTTCCTCTAGGCTCATGCTCGTGAATTATATTCTAGTGCACTTACACAATAATTACACACTGCAAGGATTGAGAAAATATCTAACACACACACACACACACACATACACACACACACACACACACACACACACACATATATATATACACATGAAATATATAATATATATATGGACGGTGCCCCGTGGTCTTGTGGCTAAAGCTCTTGCTTCACAAGACGAGTTGTCTGGGTTTGATTCTCAGGGAGGGTAGAAACATTGGGTGTGTTTCTTTACTCCGGTTGTCTATGTTCACCATCAGTAAAATGGGTAGCTGGGTGTTAGTCGACTGGTGTGGGTCTCATCCTGGGACAATTGATATCAGCTAGGCCTGTGTACCTTGTACATGGTATAAACCTTGGTAATAAATACCGACAAGTTGGTTTAGAAAGACACGTAAGCAAACACTATAACATATTTATTATAAAACGTTTCGGTCCTGGGACCTTGATTACTTCTAACATGTTAGAAGTGATCAAGGTCCCAGGACCGAAACGTTTTCTAATAAATATGTTATAGTGTTTGCTTACGTGTCTTTCTAAACCACCTTGTACATGAAACTCGGCATCAGAGTACACAATACTTAACCCATACAGCCAGACTCCTCACCGCTGATGCCGAATTTGCAGGTTCGAATCCTGCTGTGGACTGAGATATAATGTTATATATATATATATATATATATATATATATATATATATATATATATATATATATATATATATATATATATATATATATATATATATATTGATCCGAGTCTAAAAACACACACACACTACAGACATCACTGACATCAACACAACACAAACACATATACAACACCACTGGCATTAATTAAACGTTTCTACCATAGTTGGGAAAACGTCTACTAATGAAACATTGGAGGTGTTGCATTTGTGTGTTTATTCCACAGTTTGTATTGTACATGTTTGCACTATACACACACGCGCGAGCGCACACACACACACACACACACACACACACACACACACACATACACACACACACACACACACACACACACACACACTGCACTTACCTGACTTAGTAGGTTTAGTGAGAGTTTTAAGTGACTTGATGCCCATCTTGTTCGGAGGAGGTAAAAAATCCACATACATAGTAAAGAAAATAAATATAAAACCGAAGAATAAGAGTGATGAGAGAGATGGTTGCTCTTGACTAGAACCAGTGTTAAACACACAGAGATAAGAGACAGAGAGAGTCAGAGAAAGAGAAGGTTTCCGCACCACTCGCGTTGAAATCGCTGAATATTTGTATATATATTATTTTTCTGTTCTCCTCACTGAATAAGTATATTCATAAGTTTGCACGCCTACTGGCTATAATATATATATTCATGAGTGTGTGTGTATATATATATTTATATATGCACATATGTAACCCTTTTTTGTAAGTGATTATCGGTTTCACTGTGCTATTTTGCTGGCAGACCACCGGTAGTAATGAAATAAGACACCATCAGCGTCACCAGTATTAGCTTCTTGCACAGACACCATACTAGGTTCTTGGACAAGCATGACCCATGTTGATGTGCCCCGGGTGCGTACATCCACCACCGACCGTGTCCCAGGATATACTAACTGCCGGACACAGTCGAGCCTCACCAGCTGACCCGCCAACTGTTACCAACTCGTGCTATGACGGACAACCTTTGCATGTAAATACAAAACACTCTGGGAATATAGTTTTTCCAGTCATATTACCCAGTCTGCAATACACTCCACTAATGAACCTAAAGAGGAGAAAGGAAATCACCTATAGGTTGGCACGGCGCTCCAGCGTGTTAAACAAATAGCCAAGAAAGGACTCCCATCTGGCAAATGCATTGACCTGCCACGGGAGTTGAAGTCGCCGTCAGTATCTGGCATCAGAGCCGTCACAAACAAAACTCAATCTTACCATCTCATTACCGCCCATCTCCCGTCTATATTGCATTACTTTACGCTGTTAGGAAGAATATATTGTATCAGAAGTTTGATATTCCTGCTAAGAAACTTCAGAGAGAAGCTTGTGGCATGTGTGCTCCAGGAACGAGGATGGGATCCGACGGACGGAGAGAGATGGAAACTCCTTTGTGTTGGGAGGGGAGGGGAGGGGTGGGGTGGGGTGGGGTGGGGTATGTGTGTGTGTGTGTGTGTGTGTGTGTGTGTGTTGTGTGTGTATGTTGTGTGTGTGTGTGTGTGTGTGTGTGTGTGTGTGTTGTGTGTGAATGTTGTGTGTGTGTGTTGTGTGTGTTGTGTGTGAATGTTGTGTGTGTGTGTGTTGTGTGTGTTGTGTGTTTTGTGTGTGTGTGTGTGTGTGTGTGTTTATGTGTTTTTGTGTGTGTGTGTGTGTGTGTGGTTGTGTGTGTGTGTATGTTGTGTGTGTGTGTGTGTGTGTGTGTGTGTGTGTATGTTGTGTGTGTGTGTGTGTGTGTGTTGTGTGTTGTGTGTGTGTGTGTGTATGTTGTGTGTATGTGTGTGTATGTTGTGTGTATGTGTGTGTATGTTGTGTGTGTGTGTGGTTGTGTGTTGTGTGTGTGTGTGTGTGTGTATGTTGTGTGTATGTGTATGTTGTGTGTGTGTGTGTGGTTGTGTGTGTATGTTGTGTGTGTGTGTGTGGTTGTGTGTGTGTGTGTGTGTGTGTGTGTGTGTGTGTGTGTGTGTGTCACACAAACATCGGTATATTCTAAACTGGTTCAAATAATATACAAATATTTATAGAGGAATTTATGTCATTAAAACTTATTACAACAACAACAACAACAACAATTGTTTTACTGGCATTAAAATTTTTCCATATTTCTCAAGTCAAACAAATTACCACTATGTATTAGTATCCAAAATATCTGTTAGAGAACACCCACAATGAATGTTTGAGAACACCCACTATGAATGTTGGAGAGCATCCACTATGAATGCTGGAGAACACCCACTATGAATGTTTGAGAACACCCACTATGAATGTTGGAGAGCATCCACTATGAATGTTGGAGAGCATCCACTATGAATGTTGGAGAGCATCCACTATGAATGTTGGAGAACACCCACTATGAATGTTGGAGAACACCCACTATGAATGCTGGAGAACACCCACTATGAATGTTTGAGAACACCCACTATGAATGTTGGAGAGCACCCACTATGAATGTTGGAGAGCATCCACTATGAATGTTGGAGAACACCCACTATGAATGTTGGAGAACACCCACTATGAATGTTGGAGAGCATCCACTATGAATGTTGGAGAGCATCCACTATGAATGTTGGAGAGCATCCACTATGAATGTTTGAGAACACCCACTATGAATGTTGGAGAGCATCCACTATGAATGTTGGAGAACACCCACTATGAATGTTGGAGAGCATCCACTATGAATGTTGGAGAACACCCACTATGAATGTTGGAGAGCATCCACTATGAATGTTGGAGAACACCCACTATGAATGTTGGAGAGCATCCACTATGAATGTTGGAGAACACCCACTATGAATGTTGGAGAACACCCACTATGAATGTTGGAGAGCATCCACTATGAATGTTTGAGAACACCCACTATGAATGTTGGAGAGCATCCACTATGAATGTTGGAGAGCATCCACTATGAATGTTGGAGAGCATCCACTATGAATGTTGGAGAACACCCACTATGAATGTTGGAGAGCATCCACTATGAATGTTGGAGAGCATCCACTATGAATGTTTGAGAACACCCACTATGAATGTTGGAGAGCATCCACTATGAATGTTGGAGAGCATCCACTATGAATGTTTGAGAACACCCACTATGAATGTTGGAGAGCATCCACTATGAATGTTGGAGAGCATCCACTATGAATGTTTGAGAACACCCACTATGAATGTTTGAGAACACCCACTATGAATGTTTGAGAACACCCACTATGAATGTTGGAGAGCATCCACTATGAATGTTGGAGAGCATCCACTATGAATGTTGGAGAACGCCCATTATTAGTGTTGGAAAACACCTGCTATGAATGTTGGAGAACACATACTATGAATGTTGGAGAACACCCACTATGAATGTTGGAGAGCATCCACTATGAATGTTGGAGAGCATCCACTATGCATCCACTATGAATGTTGGAGAGCATCCACTATGAATGTTGGAGAACACCCACTATGAATGTTGGAGCACATCCAATATGAATGTTGGAGAGCATCCGCTATGAATGTTGGAGAACACCCACTATGAATGTTGGAGAACACCCACTATGAATGTTGGAGAGCATCAACTATGAATGTTGGAGAACACCCACTATGAATGTTGGAGCACATCCAATATAAATGTTGAAGAGCATCCACTGTGAATGTTGGAGAGCATCCACTATGAATGTTGGAGAACATCCACTTTGAATGTTGGAGAGCATCCACTATGAATGTTGGAGAGCATCCACTATGAATGTTGGAGAGCATCCACTATGAATGTTGGAGAACACCCACTATGAATGTTGGAGCACATCCAATATGAATGTTGGAGAGCATCCGCTATGAATGTTGGAGAACACCCACTATGAATGTTGGAGAACACCCACTATGAATGTTGGAGAGCATCAACTATGAATGTTGGAGAACACCCACTATGAATGTTGGAGCACATCCAATATAAATGTTGAAGAGCATCCACTGTGAATGTTGGAGAGCATCCACTATGAATGTTGGAGAACATCCACTTTGAATGTTGGAGAGCATCCACTATGAATGTTGGAGAGCATCCACTATGAATGTTGGAGAGCATCCACTATGAATGTTGGAGAACACCCACTATGAATGTTGGAGCACATCCAATATGAATGTTGGAGAGCATCCGCTATGAATGTTGGAGAACACCCACTATGAATGTTGGAGAACACCCACTATGAATGTTGGAGAGCATCCACTATGAATGTTGGAGAACACCCACTATGAATGTTGGAGAACACCCACAATGAACGTTGGAGAGCATCCACTATGAATGTTGGAGAGCATCCACTATGAATGTTGGAGAGCATTCACTATGAATGTTGGAGAACACCCACTATGAATGTTGGAGAGCATCCACTATGATTGTTGGAGAACACCCACTATGAATGTTGGAGCACATCCAATATGAATGTTGGAGAGCATCCGCTATGAATGTTGGAGAACACCCACTATGAATGTTGGAGAACACCCACTATGAATGTTGGAGAGCATCAACTATGAATGTTGGAGAACACCCACTATGAATGTTGGAGCACATCCGCTATGAATGTTGGAGAGCATCCGCTATGAATGTTGGAGAGCATCCACTATGAATGTTGGAGAACACCCACTATGAATGTTGGAGAACACCCACTATGAATGTTGGAGAACACCCACTTTGAATGTTGGAGAGCATCCACTATGAATGTTGGAGAGCATCCACTATGAATGTTGGAGAGCATCCACTATGAATGTTGGAGAACACCCACTATGAATGTTGGAGAACACCCACTATGAATGTTGGAGAGCATCCACTATGAATGTTGGAGAACACCCACTATGAATGTTGGAGAACACCCACTATGAATGTTGGAGAGCATCCACTATGGATGTTGGAGAGCATCCACTATGAATGTTGGAGAGCATTCACTATGAATGTTGGAGAACACCCACTATGAATGTTGGAGAGCATCCACTATGAATGTTGGAGCACATCCAATATGAATGTTGGAGAACACCCACTATGAATGTTGGAGCACATCCAATATGAATGTTGGAGGGCATCCACTATGAATGTTGGAGGGCATCCACTATGAATGTTGGAAAGCATCCACTATGAATGTTGGAGAGCACCTACTATGAATGTTGGAGAGCACCCACTATGAATGTTGGAGAACACCCACTATGAATGTTGGAGCACATCCAATATGAATGTTAAAAGAACATCCACTATGAATGTTAATAGCATACCCATTATGAATGTTAAGAGAACACCCACTATAAAAAGAGAACACCCACTAGGAACGCTGGAGAACATTATAATTTTTGTCTCAGTGTTCCTGTTAATAAGCCGTTTATTCCCATAAGGAAAGTGTTATTATAAGCGAACAGGAGAACGATTTTCCGACCTTTGATATATCTTTGACGAATTAAAAAACAACAACAATTGTAACTCCGGCAGCCTGACCCTGGGCCAGGTCTGTCTGACGCTTTCCTGGTCAACCAAAACCTGCGTGGGAAAACCAGCAGATTTCTCGGTGCTTTTCTTCGAAACAACGTCGGAAAGCCGGTGTTTTCTTCACTGGCGAACGTAGTTTTTTGCACGTTATGCAAATCGTTTATAAAAACACGTTTTTCAAACATACTAAGCAGGCTAAACTCGTCCTCTTTACTAATTTAATACGTTTACTGGGAAGTCCTGCCTAAGCCCTCAGGTCTATCTGGAGTCTACATGGAGTCTACCTGGAGTATTCCGGGGATCAACGCCCCCGCGGCCCTGTCCATGACCATGTGTCATACAAATATGTTCGATCCAGGGAAGGGAAGGATATTTGCATTTAGTATATTTATCAAATTTTGTTTTCGTTCTTTTCATAGGTTCTGCCAAAATAGATCAATTTGGGTTTACATTAGACAAGCCTACATCAACGTAGCCTGTGTTGGTTGCTGATAGACGTGGCCGTCGACCAGCTGTGTGCTCAGTTACCCAATATTGTCGAATATGCTCTCAATCGTTTTAAATCGCACGTTGTTTATATAATGTACTGCAGTATACGTTTACATAGCTTTAAATATATATTATGTCAAATTCCTAATACCCAACCTTATTATCCCTCCTTCACTTCAGTCTCACTACGATTACATAAAAGAATAATCATTTATCTGAGATGTTTATCAAATTGTTTTAAACGTTAATTAACGCCTAAGACTTACAACGAATAAATAAGAAAATTACCATTACAGTTAATGGTCTTTCAGTGAGGGGTAGTGGGGCATCAGCAGCAACAGTCTGATTGACCAGCAAGCACCAGGCGAGCTTGGTCCATAGTAGGGCTCTGGGAATAGAAGTAGTCTAGGATTGTGATGAATGGTTTGAAAAACCGACAAGTTGAAGATTGAGACACTTATGCAGCATATGGGAATCTTTATTCAGGAAACGTTTCGCCACACAGTGGCTTCATCAGTCCAAAGCCACTGTGTGGCGAAACGTTTCCTGAATAAAGATTCCCATATGCTGCATAAGTGTCTCAATCTTCAAGTTGTCTAGGAACTTATCAAAGGTAAAGTTAGTGGTAAGAAAGAACTGTGCTCATAACTACCATAAAAGGCTGCTGAAAAGACTATGCCCGTAAGTAATAAAAAAGAATGTCTGCCCATAACTTTAACAAGTCTGTACTGAATGCGGCAATGTTATTATCAGCATAATTTAACCACTTTCAAGAATAACTAAACTGCTCTTATAAAAACTGCTACAAACGCACTTTGTTAATACTGCATACGAAAACTCGCAGGCCAAAAAACCGCTTAACCAAATCCGGTGTTGCAAAAAGTATTCCGACTGGTATTATCTACTATGATGTTGCGCAGTGACTGTGAGGTTCTGGACGAATTCTGAAAGCTGTTTACAGCAGTTGGGCGAGAGGAGTTGAGTTCCTGTATGAAGGTAAATGATGGAGTACATGAAAGATATCTAGAGGGATTTTCGAGGGGTAAGGAACAGTGGAGAAAGACATGTCTCAAAGACTCTTAGTGCTACAATGTTTAGTCCAGGTCTGGCCCCCACCAAAAATTCAAAGGGAATTTTGGTCCCAAAGAATGACGCAATGGGCCTCCAGTCAACACTAAAGGAGGTATCCTCTCTCTCTCTCTCTCTCTCTCTCTCTCTCTATATATATATATATATATATATATATATATATATATATATATATATATATATATATATATATATATATATATACGTCGTGCCGAATAGGTAAAACTTGTTATTTTACCTTAAATAACAACGCTCTTTTTGCCGAATAGGGCAAGCGAAAATTTGTATATGTAATAATTTCGCAAAAATCATTCTGAACCTAACGAAAAAAATATATTTCATTGTTTGTTTATTAAGTTATTGTAAACTTATCTAAAACATATTTAGTTGGATTAGGCTAAATTAAATTGCGCTTGTCATAATAAGGTTAGGTAAGTTTTCTAAGGTTCTTTTGGTACAAAATTGTTAATATATTACATAAATGAAAAAAATGTGTCTTGAAACCTATAAGAGAAAATTAAAAAAAAAATAATTTTAAATGAGTTCTTTCAAACTGACCAGTTTTACCTATTCAGCACGACATATATATCCTACGTTGATCTACACATGATTTACTACGTAAAAAAAAATGGTGAAGTGAGCTTGATAAAACTCAAGTTGGACTGGAATCACTTAGAACTTGACCACTCATGCTGTCAGTTAAAAGGTGTGGTTAGGTTAGGTTAAGGAAAGGTTTGTCAGGAAACATGATAAGTGTTTCCTGACGCAGGTCTTATGATGACCCACAGCTGGAGTTTTACATAAAACTCCAGCTTTAATATTCTACTTTCAATACGTGCATTGTAAATTTTATTACGTGTAAATTTTCCTCGCCAAATCGTTGTAGTCTCTTATGAAAATTTCTCCAGGACAAGTTAAGACTTTGGTAAAATAAAAAGTGAACAGAAGCTCACTGTTCTGAGGGTCATCAGTCATCAATGTAGTATTTATCTCATAGGAAAGGAAGGAAGCGGTGTTGTTGCTGGTGAAGGGCTCTTGTTTTAATGAATTTGGCCGAATGTTCCTCGCATCAAGCCTGATTGCCTCCCATCCCCAGGGCGTTATCTGGCAGCTTATGGGTTTAGTGCATCAATAATATTAATAATCATAAAGTATTGTTATTATCCAGGGAGACCTCCACTGCAGCTCATATATGCTACAAAGAACAAGAGAAAAATTGGAGAAGGAAGAGACGACTATTTAGATTCTGCCGCCGAAGCTTCTAGTTTATTGTGCATTCCATGTCAGTCCTGTGGACGGTAGTGCAAGAACATTTGGATACCCAAAAAGTTTCGATACTAGGCTCCAGAAGAGTTATCGGGAGTACGTTATATTTATACCTACAACTTATTTACCCGTTGCTTGCAAATTTAGGATATTTGCTTAATATTTTTGGTATCTTATTTTCATTTATAAAATAACTTGATGTGTCACATAGATTATTATACTGTGTACGTCTAAATTCCTCAGTACTTTCAGTATGAAGCACTGAATGTTCAAGATAGTGACCATAGAATGACCACATATTTTTGCGTCTGCAAAACTGCCATTGCAAATTGCTCCATAAACGTGCTTATCTACGTTCATACCATACGCTCATATCATACTTTCATATCATACGTTCATGTCTAACTACATTTCGATGACAACCACGTTCATTATTACTTCTTTCTAACTGTATGCCTAATGCTAGACACAGATATACCAAAATGATATTCTATAATTTCCTTCAGGGTAATTTCTTTGGCTAATTTATCAACTCTGTCATGAAGGAATATTTCAGTGTGCAAAGAATCTATAAAAATTTTACATTAATTTTTTTCTCTCTGATTTTTGAGCTACTGTTTACCTGGTTCCTCCAGTGATCATGTTAATCATTATGTGAGTCGAGTCCTTTCAGTGGATCCCTTCAGTGAGTCCCTTCAGTGAGTCCCTTCAGTGAGTCCCTTCAGTGGTGACATGGAATCAGTAAAAATCAAAGAGTCAATCTCTATGTTGTAAGTTAAGTTGAGGGACGAAGAAGGTAGGAAACTAAAACTAAAAATGGGAAAAAGGCAAGAGATGAGAGGGAAAGATGGAAGAGGAAGGAAGGAGAGTGTAGGGAAGAGAAAGAACAAGGTGAGAAAAGGGAAAATGAGGATTATTATTATTATTATAATCCAGGGGGAAGCGCAAAACCCATAGGATTATACAGCGCCTGTGGGGGGGATGTGGAAGGCATTCAGGTTTAATTCAGGGAACTGGAGCACAGATCCAATTCCCTAGATCAAGAGCCCCTCACCAGCATCAAGTAACCTTCCTTGAGGGGGGGGGAAATGAGGAGAAAGAAGTGAAGGGAAGATAAGAAGAGGGGAGCAGAAGGGAGGGAAGTGGGGATGGTAGAGGAGGGGGAAGGGGTGAGGCAGTCTTGTCAATGGTGCAGCTCTGAGTAGCTTGTTGATCATCTGATTACTGTAATGTTGTTTAGCTCCACCAGCCAGCTGCATGCTGCTGACCCACCACCCCCACCCCTACCACCATTACCACCACAACTACCAGCACCACCACCCCTACCAGCACCACTACCGAATCACTTTCAATACCACCAGCAGCCTCACCACCACTACCGCATCACTTTCAATAAAACCAGTAATCTCACCATCACTTACCACGATCACTTACCAGAACCATCGCCACCGCCACAATCACAACTACCAGCACCACCATTCCTAGAACCACCACCACCCCTACCCCCACCACTACTGAATCACTTTCAATACTACCAGCAGCCTCACCACCAACATTACTGCATCACTTTCAATACTATCAGTAATCTCACCATCAATCCCCTTATCACCATCACCACCACCACTACAACTAATGCTATTACTGAATCACCTTCGATACCAATAGTAATCTCACCAAAACTACCACGATCACCCTTATCACCACCACCACCACCACCTCCATCACCAACAACATTATAGTGACTGCACCATCAATGTATTACAGAGATGGAACGTCAGTACTGACTGGTCAACAAGGCCATCAATGGCAACACCTGGATATCTTTACTGAGATGTTTCGCCAACGATGTTCCTGTTCATTTTACCGTTGCTCCTGTTCATTTTACCGTTGTTCCTGTTCATTTTACCGTTGTTCCTGTTCATTTTACAGTTCCTGTTAATTTTACTATTACTCTTGAAGTTCCCTCTCTCCCTGTCCTGGCGCCCGGTGATATACCTGTCACTGGTTTTGAGGGTTCTCTCCTCTTCCACCTCTTCCATCGTGGTTTGACCGCCTGATCAACGAGGCTGTTGCTGTCACCGGCCTCCAAGCCTACATAGCTGTCACAACCAGTCCTCCCTGTACATCTACCCAGGTGCTTCTCCCCCACTCCATCCATCTACATATTCCCTTTTCCTGCCTTCATCCCTCTCTATCTGTTCCTCCCAAAAATACCTCCCTCCTCCTCCTCCTCCCAACTTCCCTCCCACATCCTCCCAACTTCCCTCCTAGTTTTTCTCCCTCTCAACACATCCTTCCAGCCTCCGTCTTAGTCCTTCTCCCTCCCAATATATCCTCCCATCCATCCTCCTTGTCCTCCTCCCTCCCAGCACATCCTCCCCGCCATCTTCCTAGTCCTCCTCCCTCCCGGCACATCCTCCCCGCCATCCTCCTAGTCCTCCTCCCTCCCAGCACATCCTCCCTCCTCGCCCTGTGAAGCGTGACCACCAGAAGCTGCCTGCCCAGGTTTTGTGAATGGAGCTGTTATAGCGGCGTGATGCTGTGTAGATAGACCAGCCTGGTCTTGATGGTTTGGTCTGCTCTTGATAGTTTGGTCTTGTCTTGATGGCTTAGTCTGGTCTTGGTGGCTTGTTTGGTCTTAGTGGCTAGGTCTGCTCGTGATGGCTTGGTCTGGTCTTAATGGCTTGATCTGGTCTTGGAGGCTTAGTCTGGTCTTGGTGGCTTGTTTGGTCTTAGTGGATAGGTCTGGTCTTGGTAGTTTGGCTTTGATGACTAGATGTAATGTGGTGATCATGACTCCTAGTCTGGCGGGGTCTTGGAGACCATGACTGGAGTGTGCTTCAAGGTGAGACCTTTCCACCGCTCCTCAATGTATTAGCAGTTAAAGGTGCCGCCAAGGGTCGTGTCCAGGTAAACTGCAGGTGGTAATTGTTTTCTTGGAGGTGGGGCAAAGGATATGGCAGGGGTGGCATTGGGGGTGTGGTAGGGGGTGTGGCAGAGGTGTGGCAGGGGTCAGTGCGCCAGGCCTACTCCACTAGGGTTGTTCACTTCCTTAATTCCTTCCTTCCTTCATTCCTGCTTACTCACCTGTTCCTCGTTTCTTCCCTCCTTTCCTTCCTTTCCTCCCTCCATCCCTCGTTCCTTACTTTGTTTTTCCTCCCTGCTTCTTTCCTTTCATTCCCCCTTGATTCCTTCCTTTCATTCCCTCCCTGCCTCCTTCCTTTCATTCCCTCCCTGCCTCCTTCCTTTCATTCCCTCCCAACTTCCTTTCATTCCCTCCCTGCCTCCTTCCTTTCATTCCCTCCCTGCCTCCTTCCTTTCATTCCCTCCCTGCCTCCTTCCTTTCATTCTCTCTCTGCCTCCTTCCCTACCTCGTGCTTGCCTTCCTACTTTCTTTCATCCCCCTATCATACCCGCGGCAGCCACCCCCTCTACCTGGCTATCTCTCTGAATTGGGTAAGCCCCACTAGCTGAGCATTATCTTAAGATACTGCCCATCAGATACCCTGGGCATACAGCATACCTTTGATGGGTTTCGAGTTTTCCTACTTCCACAGCCCGGCCCTGGGCCAGGCTTGTTCGGCACTTGCGTGGTCAACCAGGCTTTTTCTGCTGGCTGCCTACCGGCCCACGTGTCCTTCACAGCCTGGTTGATATGGCATCGTGATTGTTTCTCCCATCATTCTTATGTACACCACTAGATCTTTCTGGTCGGGAACCGGGCCACGGAGGCGTTCACCCTCGAAATACTCTCCTGGTAAACACTCCAGGTAGATACTGTCCTTGTAGACACTCCAGGTAGACACTCTTTAGGTACACACTTATCGGTACCACCACCTCCACAACCGCCCAACATTCACCACTACTACCATCACCAACAACCAACACTATCACCACCATCGCTTCCACCCTTACAACTACAACGCTCACTACCACCACTGTTTTTAATCATCCCCACCAAGACCACAACCATCACTACCACTACAGCCACCACCACTACTGCCACCACCATTATTACTTCCACCCCCACTACTACCCTCCCCTCAGCACTACCCCCCCCCCCGCCACTACCACCACCACCATCGCTAATTTCATTCATCAGACTTCCGAGAACAAAGACCAAGAGCGTAATATTTATGAAGCAGGAGAGGTGGATAGGACGGAGGGACGGGGTGTGGTGAAGGTAGAGAGGTGGATAGGACGGAGGGATGGGGGGTGTGGAGAAGGTAGAGAGGTGGATAGGACGGAGGGATGGAGGTGTGGTGAAGGTAGAGAGGTGGATAGGACGGAGGGATGGGGGGTGTGGAGAAGGTAGAGAGGTGGATAGGACGGAGGGATGGAGGTGTGGTGAAGGTAGAGAGGTGGATAGGACGGAGGGATGGGGGTGCGGTGAAAGTAGAGAGGTGGATAGGACGGAGGGATGGGGGTGTGGTGAAGGTAAAGAGGTGGATAGGACGGAGGGATGGGGTGTGGTGAAGGTAGAGAGGTGGATACGACGGAGGGACGGGGTGTGGTGAAGGTAGAGAGGTGGATAGGACGGAGGGATGGGGGTGTGGTGAAGGTAAAGAGGTGGATAGGACGGAGGGATGGGGTGTGGTGAAGGTAAAGAGGTGGATAGGACGGAGGGATGGGGTGTGGTGAAGGTAGAGAGGTGGATAGGACGGAGGGATGGGGGTGTGGTGAAAGTAGAGAGGTGGATAGGACGGAGGGATGGGGGTGTGGTGAAGGTAGAGAGGTGGATAGGACGGAGGGATGGGGGGTGTGGTGAAGGTAGAGAGGTGGATAGGACGGAGGGATGGGGTGTGGTGAAGGTAGAGAGGTGGATAGGACGGAGGGATGGGGTGTGGTGAAGGTAGAGAGGTGGATAGGACGGAGGGATGGGGTGTGGTGAAGGTAGAGAGGTGGATAGGACGGAGGGATGGGGTGTGGTGAAGGTAAAGAGGTGGATAGGACGGAGGGATGGGGTGTGGTGAAGGGAGAGAGGTGGATAAGACTGAGGGATGGGGGTGTGGTGAAGGTAGAGAGGTGGATAGGACGGAGGGATGGGGTGTGGTGAAGGTAGAGAGGTGGATAGGACGGAGGGATGGGGTGTGGTGAAGGTAGAGAGGTGGATAGGACGGAGGGATGGGGTGTGGTGAAGGTAGAGAGGTGGATAGGACGGAGGGATGGGGTGTGGTGAAGGTAAAGAGGTGGATAGGACGGAGGGATGGGGTGTGGTGAAGGGAGAGAGGTGGATAAGACGGAGGGATGGGGGTGTGGTGAAGGTAGAGAGGTGGATAGGACGGAGGGATGGAGGTGTGGTGAAGGTAGAGAGGTGGATAGGACGGAGGGATGGGGGTGCGGTGAAGGTAGAGAGGTGGATAGGGCGGAGGGATGGGGGTGTGGTGAAGGTAGAGAGGTGGATAGGACGGAGGGATGGGGGTGTGGTGAAGGTAGAGAGGTGGATAGGGCGGAGGGATGGGGGTGCGGTGAAGGTAGAGAGGTGGATAGGACGGAGGGATGGGGGTGCGGTGAAGGTAGAGAGGTGGATAGGGCGGAGGGATGGGGGTGCGGTGAAGGTAGAGAGGTGGATAGGGGGGAGGGATGGGGGTGTGGTGAAGGTAGAGAGGTGGATAGGACGGAGGGATGGGGTGTGGTGAAGGTAGAGAGGTGGATAGGACGGAGGGATGGGGGTGTGGTGAAGGTAGAGAGGTGGATAGGACGGAGGGACGGGGTGTGGTGAAGGTAGAGAGGTGGATAGGACGGAGGGATGGGGGTGTGGTGAAGGTAGAAAGGTGGATAGGACGGAGGGATGGAGGTGTGGTGAAGGTAGAGAGGTTACCTGGAGGTTATTCCGGGGATCAACGCCCCCGCGGCCCGGTCCATGACCAGGCCTCCCGATGGATCAGGGCCTGATCAACTAGGCTGTTACTGCTGGCCGCACGCAGTCCAACGTACGAGCCACAGCCCGGCTGATCCGGCACTGACTTTAGGTATCTGTCCAGCTCTCTCTTGAAGGCAGCCAGGGGTTTATTGGCAATTCCCCTAATGCTTGATGGGAGGCTGTTGAACAGTTTTGGGCCCCGGACACTTATGGTGTTTTCCCTTAGTGTACCAATGGCGCCCCTACTTTTTATTGGGGGCATTTTGCATCGCCTGCCCAGTCTTTTACTTTCGTAGGGAGTGATTTCTGTGTGCAGATTTGGGACCATTCCTTCCAAGATTTTCCAAGTGTAGATTATAATATATCTCTCCCTCCTGCGTTCCAACGAGTACAAGTCAAGTGCTTCCAAGCGTTCCCAGTAGT
Organism: Cherax quadricarinatus; assembly: GCF_038502225.1. NCBI lineage: Eukaryota > Metazoa > Arthropoda > Malacostraca > Decapoda > Parastacidae > Cherax > Cherax quadricarinatus. The sequence goes on along the minus strand of NC_091325.1, from coordinate 8,290,697 downwards.
TAAGGTGCTTGACAGAACTTATACGTGCAGTAAAGGATCTCTGTACACTCTCTACATCTGCGATTTCACCTGCTTTGAATGGAGATGTTAATGTACAGCAGTATTCCAGCCTAGAGAGAACAAGTGATTTGAAAAGGATCATCATGAGCTTGGCATCTCTCGTTTTGAAAGTTCTCATTATCCATCCTATCATTTTCTTTGCACGTGCGATCGTGGCACTGTTGTGATCCTTGAAAGTGAGATCCTCAGACATTACTACTCCCAGGTCCCTTACATTATTTTTCCGCTCTATTGTATGGCCGGAGTCAGTAGTATACTCTGTTCTAGTTATTATCTCCTCCAGCTTTCCATAACGGAGTAGTTGGAATTTGTCCTCATTGAACATCATATTGTTTACCGTTGCCCACTGGAAAACTTTGTTTATATCTTCTTGGAGGTTAACCGCGTCCTCAGCAGATGACAGCCTCATGCAGATCCTAGTATCATCCGCAAAGGATGATACGGTGCTGTGGTGTATATCTCTGTTTATGTCTGATATGAGGATAAGGAATAAGATGGGGGCGAGTACTGTTCCTTGTGGAACAGAGCTCTTCACTATGGCAGCCTCCGATTTAACTCTGTTGACCACTACTCTTTGTGTTCGATTTGTTAGGAAGTTGAAGATCCATCTCCCCACTTTCCCAGTTATTCCTTTAGCACGTATTTTATGGGCTATTACGCCATGATCGCATTTGTCAAATGCTTTTGCAAAGTCTGTGTATATTACATCTGCATTCTGATTTTCATCCAGTGCATCCAAGGTGCATCCAAGGTGGATAGAACGGAGGGATGGGGGTGTGGTGAAGGTAGAGAGGTGGATAGAACGGAGGGATGGGGATGTGGTGAACGTAGAGAGGTGGATAGAACGGAGGGATGGGGATGTGGTGAACGTAGAGAGGTGGATAGAACGGAGGGATGGGGTGTGGTGAAGGTAGAGGGATGATTGGAATGGTGGATGGGGTGGTAGCAGGCTAGCCTGGATGAATTCACTATATTTACAGCAAGGCAGTGGAATTGATGACCTCTAGGCGGGTGTCAGTCGTCATTTCTTGACTGGAGAAACTACTCCTCTCCTCAGTGGACAAAGCAATCCAGTTCTAGAGTGGCAAAAGAAGCTAAATTAGAGCCAGCAGCAAGTGTTGGTAGTGGGGGAGAAGGATTTTGTGAATGAGTAGCCTCGCCAGCGGCTCCCGCCACCCTTGATGGCGCAGCTCTTAGCTCGCTCCCCTGGGTATCGTTCACTCCCTCGCCTATATTGCCTTCTTTTCTACATCCTCCTCCTCTTCATCCTCCTCTCTCTTCTACATTTGTTATCCATCTGAAAGCATCGGCTATAATTCGGATATCTCTCAATACAAGATATTTTTTCCCTAATGAACATCGAGTTGTGACGAAAGGCAAAGAAAACTACAATTAACTTTTGAAACATTTCCACCAGTCATGGAAGCCCCCACGGTTGGGATGAAAACAAGACGTGATGCGCTATTATCATCCTTACAGTCCCCATTACTAAAGTTCACTTTCCTGGTCACTGCCGGGGCATCAGCTGGGCACTGTGAGCATCCTAGCAGCAACGGGAAAATTGACCTCTACAGCTCCCAGACACACGATCTAGCTTTCTTTGCAGGTCGCTGCTGCCAACTTGTTCCCTAATGTAAGACAAGTGATCCGGCAGGATGGAGGGTAGGGTTGTTATATCGGAAATTTATGAACATAAACTTTCCACCGAACCTCGCAACGCTGAAAAAAAAAAAAAAACAGACGATCAGACCAATACTGAAACGTCAAAAAACGGACGTCGGTGACATCAAATCCCATTTAATAACTAAATGTGGGATTCACGGAGTAATGCATTCATGAAACTGCAGCAAAAAAAAAAAAGTATATATGGAGGGATTAAGTTACGTTGGGGTATGCGGAGTAGACAAGACAAGTTCTTGTGGTAGCAGTCCCTAGGGGAGGTTATTGCCTGGTGGGGAGCCAGAGTAGCGCACCCCAGGCTCCCTCGTAGTAAGCTGCTGGGTTTTGTGAATGGGTCCAGAGGAGGAGTCTGTGTAGCCAGGAGAGAGAGGGAGAGAAAGATGGGGGAGGGGGAAGGAGGGAGAATAGAAAGTGAGAGCGAGGGAAGGAGAGAGGAGGGATAGGTTAATAAGGCAGGGTGAGGAAGGGAATAGGGAGAGAGATAGATAGATAGATAGAGAGAGAGAGAGAGAGAGAAAGAGAGAATGAATGAATGAATGAATCCCTCTTGAGTCTACTATACACTCCGGAAGCGACTACAGCTTTCTCTACTGAGTACGCAGCACCAGCATGGAACCCATACCTGGTAAAGAATACTGTTGAAATTAAGCAATAAAAAGGCACTAAAAACACTTATTAGCCTTAAAGAGACTGAACACATGTGATATATGCCAGTATTCAATACCCTACTGGAGGCAGCTTGCATGACGAACGTTGGTTGACTTACCTTTGAAATACCTTTTGATATACAGAGAATATATTCTCGGAGCCCGGCCATGGGCCAGGCTCGTCTGACAGTATCCATTTCGGTATATGCTCGTGGTATACAAAGCCGAAAAGTAGATGAATAAGACACATGTGCAACACTTGGATATCTTTCTTGTGGAGACGCTCCGCCACTCACTGACTCTAGCTATTCAGTGCAGAGAATAACACACAAACGGTGGAAGATATGTAGTAGTTTTGAGGTCATCAATCCCTCAACTTGGAATGGTGTTTAGTATTCTCAGATTCACTAATACTGAGAGACTTATCACCACCATCTCCATTATCACTCTCTGTACTGGGTTGGCAAAGCCACTGGTTGGCTACCCAAATGTACTAGCATCCAGCACTGGGACCACGGCTTCTCGTTCCCTGGTCCTAGTCCCAGGTTTCATCCACACGACACGCTACCCACACCTTCAGCTGACCGTACACACCAGTCCTAAAGGCAATACTTACATTATCGGTCTACTGCTAAATGCATGTCAAAGGAGGGAGAAAGTAACAATGACTTACTGAATGCCTCCAGTACACTGCACCGTAATCAACGTTAATTTTTCCTTGTGATTTAAAAAAATCTATGCTATGACTAACATAGTTTTTGAATTAGCAGATGGCAACGCTATTGATGAATTACTTAGTAGATTCAGTAACGTAAATGTTAAATATTTTCCACCTTCAACAAGCCATGGCTAAATATTTTTTATCTCGGTAAAGGAAATGTTAAATGTTTCAGTTTCAGTAATGCAGCTATTAAATGTTTAACAGTTTCAGTAAAGCAAATGATGAAAGACTTAGTAAAATTCCATACACACATTCAAAACTGTTATTAATGAGAAGAATCGCAGTTATTTTCCTTAAAAAATATTATATATTGCACGAATGGTTGTGTGTGCTATTTAAGGCGTTGTGACGACCTTCAAAATAGTCAGGCAACGATCAGGTATCGAAGATGCATCGACATGCGTTATACACACACTGTAGCGAAAGGAAGTTCGGAAATACTTCAGCAAAACGTTAGTAAATATAATTGTAACCAGCAAGATGCTTCGGGAGTAGGTATGATTACCTGGAGGTTACCTGGAGGTTATTCCGGGGATCAACGCCCCCGCGGCCCGGTCCACGACCAGGCCTCCCGATGGATCAGGGCCTGATCAACTAGGCTGTTACTGCTGGCCGCACGCAGTCCGACGTACGAGCCACAGCCCGGCTGATCCGGCACTGACTTTAGGTATCTGTCCAGCTCTCTCTTGAAGGCAGCCAGGGGTTTATTGGAAATTCCCCTAATGCTTGATGGGAGGCTGTTGAACAGTTTTGGGCCCCGGACACTTATGGTGTTTTCTCTTAGTGTACCAATGGCGCCCCTACTTTTTATTGGCTTCCAAGACACTAGGAACCCACTATGCCAAGAGATTAAAATTATGAGGCGAGGTCAGGGATAAATACTGAGTGGTAGTGGAGCAAACAAGAATAATTCAAGATAATAATGATAGTAATTTAAAAGAGGAAGTTGTAGCCCATTCATTCAAACCATTTTCATTTCTCATGTAAAATTCCATGCCATTTTTCCAATATGGTATAGTATTTTCCCCCTTTTTTTCATACCAGCAGTGACCGGAGGGAGTGGATGGGAGGGAGAGAGCTTTCTGCTCTTCTATCCATGACTCATACATTTATATTATACAATATAGTCCTCAATCTAGATAGAAGTAGATAGCTGTTCTCCGCTCTGCTGTCTACACACAGCTATCTTTTCCAAGTATTCCCAAGTGCCCCAAACACTCATCCCCCCCCCCACACACACATATACATTAGCAACTTTTGCTTCCCCACGACTTGCGAAAGAAGAAATCAGTTTAATTGTAATAAGTCATAGTTTCCTGTCTAGACGTGAGCGGTCACAAGCTGTTTTATAAGCATCCTTTAATGTGTGTTACTGCATCGACTCTTACCCTACTTACTGCCTTAATTACGATTTCTTACTGACTCTCACATATTTTCCATTATCCCCCATTCAGATCACCCCCTAACGCTCACCCCCTTATGCTCTTTTGTTTCATTCATCTATGGATGAATCAGAATATTCATGTATCTAATTCTAAATAAAAAGAATCATTATCTCCAGCCACTAGATTTCACCCCACCACTTTATCGCCGTATTGTGAATATAATAATTATAATAATAATTATATGAACTATGCATAGAGTGATACTCGTATATATCCACATATTTTAAGTCAAATTCTATACCCTAGTCTTAAGATTTTCCCGTAAATATCCTCATGTTCGTATGCATTTCAAACTAATTGTTATGCTTGTTGGCCCCTTGCATCTATCCTCTCACTCTTCCGAATAATGCATATTATTCCCCTGATCTACAATCACTCATGCTGGTAGTGGCCTATGGAGCTGGAGGGCGATGACAAAGCCTTCTACTTTACTATTCTTGCCTTATTTATCTAATAATAGTAGATAGTCCTCCATAAAGTGAGCAATAGACAGTCTTTCGTCGCTGATAACCTCGGTGAGGATTGAAAAAATCTTCCGCTAACTGCCTTTCCAAAGTTTTCCCTGTTTCTTGCCCAGTGTCATTACGCTGGTAAACAGCAACTCTCCAGGGAATTACTGCCGTCTTGTCGAAATGGAAGCCCGATATACGATACGTTTTGCACTGTGGCAAGATTCCTGACCGTTTCTTTCTGTCTCGAGACCATTTAAGAAGGCAGGTAAATCTTACATATTTCCATTTACATTCATTATACTTTTAACTTTCCTTTGAGTTTCAAATTTTTTTTAAATTTTCTTTTCAGTTCAGGAGGTCTAGTTTGGATCCGGCTACAGGGGAGGTCATCCCCTTAAAAATTAAGAGACAGCCGTCTGGAGTTTACCTGGAGAGAGTTCCGGGGGTCAACGCCCCCGCGGCCCGGTCTGTGACCAGGCCTCCTGGTGGATCAGAGCCTGATCAACCAGGCTGTTGCTGCTGGCTGCACGCAAACCAACGTACGAGCCACAGCTCGGCTGATCAGGAACTGACTAGTGAATTCTAAACAACAGTGAGCGAACTAGATTACTCATCAGCATATCTCCTTACCCTCTCAGCTCTACCTTCCCTTCTCAGCTCTTCCTTTCCCTCTCAGCTCTAACTTCCCCTCTTGGCTCTTTCTTTCCTACTGCCACCACCACTACCGGCGCTGTTGACGATTCTGATTTTGCTGCTTCACTTGCTTCTGCTTCTTATTTTTCTTACTTTGTGTCCTCTGTGTCATCTAATTGAATCACCATTCTGATCATCATCACCATCACCATCAGCTGTTGCTACACTCTCCCTTACCACCACCTCTACCTCCACAAACTCCTCCTCCTCCTCCACCTCTTCCTCCCACGTCGCCACCATCCCTCACCCACCATTCCCCAGCGACCACCGGAAGAGAGGGGGAGTGTGAGAAACAGCAAGTGGAGGAGGGGGAGTGAGAGCGGCGGCAGAGGAGGATCTAGGCAAGGTAGATGGATAGTGGGAGGAAGGGAGAGGCAGAGATAGGAAATCAAGTAAGGAAGAATTGATAGTGTTATCTGAAGGTTACCTGAAGCAGATTCTGGTCCCGCTGACCCACATATCCATCACAGCAACAGCCCTACTGATAGGAATTAATTTGAGGAACCTATCAAGTTCCGTCTTTAAGACAGCCAAGGGTGCGTTTGTAATTTTCATTATCCATGAAGGGAGGGTGTTAAAAAAATTCTTGGTGGTATTTTGCACTTTTTGCTCTCTTAGGGAGTATTTTCGGTGTGCAAATTTGGGACCAATCTTTTGAGCTTTCCAGGTGAAAATTAAGACGTATCGTTCTCGTCTATGTTCCTAGGAGAACAGTTCAAGGAAATTCAAGCGTTCACGATAGTCTAAGTGCTTGACTGAACTTAAATGGGTAATGGAAGGTCTCTGTACATTCTCTAGTTCTGCAGGTTCTTCTCTATTTAGGGCTTTTGGTCTATAATTTTTTGCAACTGCTCTACTGCCACCTTTCTGGAGTGGGGCAATGTAAACAATGTTTAATGGCTGTGGGATGACTCCAGTGTCTAGGATTAATCTCAAAATATTTTTTAAGGCTTTTGATAATGGTTTCTTGCATTTATCGATGAATATCGAGTTCCACGAGTCAGGGCCAGAGGCGGAGTGCACGGGGATGCAGTCAGTGTCTTCTTCGACGTCATTGACGGGAGTCATAGAGATTAAGGAGATAACTACAACATTTGATTTCGTTCACGAAGAACTAATTTGGGTCGTCAGTCGATCAGTGGCTCACTGAACAGTGAGTCATATTTTGCTCATTTCTTTATCATCAGTGTTTGTCCAGTCTCCTATAATTAAAGCCCATAATCTACCTGGATTTTGCATATGAGAAGAAATTTGAGTTCCTCTCAATTTCATTTATGGCTTTTAGCTCATCTTCCCTGGACTCCGTATGTGGTCAGTTTAAGCTTAACTGTTTTTCTAATTCTCTAACCAGTGTTACTTTTCGTTCTTCAGAGAGTCCACTGCCTTTCAGCTCTGTCATTTGTCGTCTTCGGCTACAGAGGAAACGCTTTCTCCTTTCCAGATTGCACCTACACCTTCCTAACAGTATATGTCTGGTGTATACTTCTGATGCTACTAAGTTCATTCATCCTCTCGATATACTAGTTTAGGTCATCATTTATCATACCAACTTACCTCATAATTTGTAATATTCTAAATTTAAGATTTAATCTAAGTCTGCCCGAAATGCCTAACCATGCTAGGTGTTCTAGTGGTACACTCTGTAATTATTATTTTACTACATGTAAACCACACAATAACCAAATTCTGTAAACTCAGCATTGTAATCCTTATAGAGAACAAACTTTGAATTGAATTGAATTGTCTTCCACAACATATTTTAGTAAGCTCGCTATTTATTAGAGAGAGAATGTGACACAGTATCATAGGAATATGAGTGAATGATTCGATTCACGGCTTTTAGTGTGTGTGTGTACTCGCCTATTTGTGATTTCAGGGGTCGATTCACAGCTCCTGGCCCCGCCTCTCTGCTGATCGCTACTAGGTCCACTCTCTCCCTGTGTGTGTGTGTGTGTGTGTGTGTGTGTGTGTGTGTACTCACCTAATTGTGGTTGCAGGGGTCAAGACTCAGCTCCTGGGTGTGTGTGTGTGTGTGTGTGTGTGTGTGTGTGTGTGTGTGAATGTGTGTGTGTGTGTGTGTGTGTGTGAGTGAGTGTGTGTGTGTTTGTGTGTGTGTGTGTGTGTGTGTGTGTGACATAATGCATGTGCGGGAACGAGTGTAAAATAAAGAGGCACGCCTGTCCTGCCACCACACAACGAAACATGATATGAATGTTTTCCCTTTTTTGTTTTGTAAGGCGCAGGACTGCCCCCCCTTCCCCCTCCCCTCCCAATACACCATCCCTTCTTACCCTCCCCCATCCCTATACTCATCCCTCCTTCCGCTTCCCCCTCACCTCCTCTCTCCTCTTTCTCTCTCACCTAATCCCCCCCTTATACTCCTCAGAGCCTCTCTCTCTCTCTAATTCTCTCCCTTTCCTCCACTCTCCCTATTAACCCAGCCTCCTCTCCCTCACCAATGTCTCCCTCCCTCTGTTCCTTACCACACCCTCTTTCCCCCCATCATTCCATTTCCACCAAGCCCCTCACAAGCCTGAAGGAATGTCTCAAGTTGCTTGCTCAATGGCCCACCTTCCTTTTAATATAGAATCACAGATATTTAATACACGAGAGAAGAAAACTCTCTCTCTCTCTCTCTCTCTCTCTCTCTCTCTCTCTCTCTCTCTCTCTCTCTCTCTCTCTCTCTCTCTCTCTCTCTTTCCATTCTCTTTCTCTCAAGATATTTTTCATTTACGTTAATGTAAAAATTAAAAATCTTGTACCAAGAGAACCTTAGAAAACTTATCTAACCTTATTATAACAAGCGCAATTTAATTTAACCTAATCCAACTAAATATATTATAGATAAGTTTACAATAATAATTTAATAATAAACAAACACAATGAAATATATATTTTTTTCATTAGGTTCAGAGTGATTTTTGCGAAATCATTGCATATACAAATTTTCGCTAGCTTTATCTGGCAAGAGTAAAGCCAAAATCGCAAGTTTTACCTATTCGGCACGGCATATATGATGTATATATATATATATATATAAGGATACGTGCGTATATCAGTATGTCTGCATTTAACTATGTCCTTATGTCCTATGTCCACATTACACGTGTCAAAACAAGGGTTTGTCTGGAGAGGTGGGAAAGCTGTCAGGGTGGGTGTGGGAACACCGGTAATGGAGGGGGAGTAATGTATGGATATGGGGAAGTAGAGGGGAGACGGGGAAGAGGGGAGAATGGTAGGGGAGGAGGTGGTTTGAGTTACATGGAGAGGTGTTTAGGACATTCGGGAAACAGGAAATGAGTTTAAAAGGGATAAAATGGGACATGGGGTGAACGGAAGAGGACAGGGAGACGGAAGAAAAGGTTTGATGGGATGGAGGAGCGATCCTGATGTCGATTCGAACTGATGGATTGATGAATGGATAATTTGACTAGAGGATGAGTTGATGAATGCATTGACGGGAGGATGGATTGATTAGATGATTGGAAGAATGAATGAATTAAAGGATTGGGGAGAAGATGGGTTGATTAATGGATTATCTTGGAGGATAATTTGATTGATGGACAATTTGATGGAAGGCTGGGTTGACTGCTAGACAATTTAAAGAGAGTATGAGTTGACTGACAGATTATCTGAAGTGAATAAAGGTAGATGAATGAATTTGACGGGATGATGGGTGGATGAATCAGAGGAGGATCGGTTGATGAACAGATTGACTGGAGAAATAGGTTGATTAATGAATTATTAGACCGGGGGATAGGTTGATTACAAATAATGAGGGGGGATAGATTGTTAAAAGTATAAATGGGTTGACAGGGAAATGGAGAATGAATTGACGGTAAGGAAACGGAGTGAGTAGATGATGGATTGACTGATGTAATGAGTGGGACATGGGAAAGAGCGTGAAGAAACTATATAAAGTTGCGTGTCCCATAAAATGGTTTAGGCATATCCTCCCTTTAACTGTATATCGTCTGGAAATGGGAAAAAGATAGCGAAGAGGAGGGAAAGATGAAAAGGGAGAGAAAGACTGAGCGAGAAAGAGGGGGGCATGTAAGGTCATGGCAGGTCACGTGACACTGTGGGGGTCGGAAGTAGCGGATGTAGCGACGTGGGAAATCTCCCCACCCCCTCCCCAATATCTGGGGAGATGGGGGCGAGGTGTGACCTGACAACCCCCCCCCCTTCGATGTGACCTTCTACCCCAGCACACCTGTCAACCAGCACATCTAGCCATGTGACAAGACACTATAACGACAATGAGACGATGTTACGTCCACTAGGAAATATAGTCCTTGCTCCATACCTTACGTTACGTTTGATATACCTTCGAGAGATTTTCTCCTCCCGGAGCCCGGCCATAGGCCGTGTTCATCTGGTATTTTCATGGTCAAATAGACTGTTGCTGCTGGTGGCTCGCTGCCCCACATATCCACAGCCTGGCTGATCTGGTACCTGATGAAGATACTTCGCCCCCTTTGAGTGCTCTGATATCTCTCCTCTGATACATCTTACTGCCCTGAAGTCACCCGTCACCACCAGCACATCGTCTAAAGCTTCCATTCTGAATTGTGGTTAATTTTCTATCGTTCCGTCGCGGTGCTGTGAAATTTCTCCTTTACAGAAGAATATGTAATACAGAAACACCACTGTGGGTCTACCGGCCCTTTCTAGGCAGGTCATACTTACACGCATTAGTGCATTTGTCAAATAACGAAGCATATTTAACCTATTCTTCTTCCCAGTTGCATGTTCTCCATTCCTCGAATAAAATTTATTTATTTATTCAATGATTATCTTTTTCTTTTGATGAGTGATCAAAAATTTACTATCGGAAAAGCCCGTCATATGTGTACACACACACACACACACACACACACACACACACACACACACACACACACACACACACACACATACACATACACACACACATACGGAAAACTTTATATATGACGAAGATACGTTAAATACTGGATGAGGAAAGGCAGGACCCAAGAGCTAAAGCTCCTTCATCTTATGCAAATATAATTAGAAAATTACACACGATAAACTAGTATTATTATATAAATGGTTTAGAAAACCGACAAGTTGACGAATAAGATACTTGTGCAACAACTGAGTATCTTTATTTGTGGAAATGTTTCAGCCAGTGACTTCATCAGTCTAATGTAGGGCAGAGCAGTGGGAGGTAATCCGTCCCTCAGCCTGCAGTTGATGTGCTCAGTCCATCAGTTTTGGTAAAAGTACAGCATATGTATGTATAATGTTGGCCAAAAACGGGCTTCTGGCACGGGTCTCAATCTTCCGATGATCTTTCATCTGCATATACGCAGATAAGAGGTTTATATACTGTAGACAGGTGAGGTGAAGCGGTCACGGGCGTCGTCACCGAGTGGAAGTTGGTCATGACTCACGAAATCGTAACGACACGATTGGGCGGGGATAGAACCCGCGATCAGAGAGTCGCTAGGCCGTCGGTCTGGAGTTTTATTGCTCTCTGATCGCGGGTTCTATCCCCACCCGTGGTATGGTTTGAAGTAGGTTATACTTATAAATTAGACAAGCGATGAAGAATTCCCTGTATCAAAGTACCAAAATGTTTCGGTGTCTAACATATTTTTAAAGTATTATTTCTCGACAAATTCAACAGGGAGAACAAATAGCTTCAACGTCAAACAAAAAAAATCTGTGCCGAATAGACACTAAAAATTTTTTCTCCACAATCTACACTTGGAAAATCCTAGAAGGAATGGTCCCGAATCTACACACAGAAATCACTCCCTATGAGAGTAAAAGACTTGGCAGGCGATGCAAAATACCCCCATTTAAAAGTAGGGGAGCCACTGGTACACTCAGAGAAAACACCATAAGTGTCCGGGGCCGAAGACTGTTCAACAGCCTCCCACCAAGCATAAGGGGAATTACCAATAGGCCCCTGGTTGCCTTTAAGAAGGAGCTAGACAGATACCTAAAGTCAGTGCCGGATCAGCCGGGCTGTGGTTCGTACGTTGGACTGCGTGCGGTTAGCAGTAACAGCCTGGTTGATCAGGCCCTGACTCACCAGGAGACCTGGTCGTGGACAGGGCCGCGGGGGCGTTGATCCCCGGAATACCCTCCAGGTAGACAAACAGTGGGGAGACTTCAGTTAAAAATCATACACTATAGACGATGTAAAACGAAGCTCGCCATGATCTTGAAACTACCCAACGGCGATCACAAATATAATCATAGATTTTAGGCAGAACTAGTTCATCTCCGACAGGAAGGCCACCTTCCGTCTCTCCCACAGTCTCGTGTGACCTGTCGTACTGACCTGCCTACAGGCGTCCTCCGAGTCCTTTGCCTCAGCGCACAACCGTTTCCAGGAGGATGTCGTGAGTGCCACAGCTACTGAAGCGCTTCCCTTCCAAAGCTGTGCTTTGCTGTCTACTTCTGTAGTAGTTAGGAAAAGATATCAGACTTCTAAAATTCATGATCATCGATCCTATGGCCTCTATTAATGATGACACAGGTTAATCATGTTAGTAATTTATTTTTGTTATGCTTTTGAGGGGCATTTCATCAAGGAAGTCAGAGCTGTCACACCTTTCTTTGGATGGAATCTGATTCTCTCTCATTTCCCAGGCGTTTCACGATTCTTACGAGATGTCCCCCTCCCCTCAACCCTTCCCCGAAGGGAAAATAGAAAGATTTGCTCACAAAAGAAATAAGTTTCCCTGTTTAATTTTTGCTGGGTTGAAATTATAAAATTTAGCACTAACGTATGCTTACAACATTAATACGACTTCGGATCCCATGTACAAATTTATATTGCTGTAAAATCAGATGTCGATTTCAATATCTCTACACTATAAGCGTAGCTCTCAGTGGCAGGGCCATGGAAGAGCAAGGAAGGCTAAAGCCTCTCGAAATTCCATTAACCCCCTCCCAAGCCCCCCCCCCAGAAAAAATAATAACTCCAAAATAAGTCCCCCTTAGGCCCTTCCTCTAACTAGTATGCCACTCCTAATACACTGCTTTATAAAGTTTACACGGCCGCCGCTGGTAGCTCTGCTCCTGTAGTCACAATTAATCACCCACCCATACTTAGTCCTGATGATATTACAGGAAAGAACGACTAGTGGATATATGATAATAACATACTACGATAAAGAGGAACTGAAAGATTGGACTTTTATTCACGAGAAACAGGAACGCGAGGGTACGGCTGGAAGCTGAAAACACAGATTGAGTTACACGGACGTTAGGAAGTATATCTTCTGTCTTAGAGTAGTTAGGCTGTGGAACGATCTGGACAGTGGAGTGGTAGTGGCAGGATGAATACTTAGCTTTAAGAAAAGGCACTACAAAACTCTCTAAGACAGTACAGAATGAACCCAATAGCGACCAGCGAAAAGGAGGACCCAAGAGCTGAGACATGACTCCTGCAATCACATATAGGTGAGTACGCGTACGCACGCACGCACACACACACACACACACACACACACACACACACACACACACACACACACACACACACACACACACACACACACAACTAGGAAAATCCCCTTTTGTTATGGGTAGGATGAAAGATTACCAGCAAAGGTCATGGGTGGGGAACAATGGGGTGAATGATGGAGCCCACAATGGACACCTTATTATGGGGGAACTCTTCAAGTGGCGTGTGGAGGCATCAATGGGGGGTGGAGAGGTGGGTAGATCTAGAGGAGTGGGTATTGGCCAGATGGGGGTGGACTGGGGAAGGGGTGGGTCGTTGGTGCGGTGGGGAAGGGTTGGGGAGAGACCTGAGGAACATGACATTATACCCAGTAGATAGGAGGATGTGTGGGGTGGCGTAGCTCCCACGGTGTGATCTGGATGAGAGTTGTAGCTTTGTGAAGAAATGAGAGGTAGGAGGCGCAGGGGGGAGATAAAGTGGGGGAGAGATTAGGTGATGGAGAGAAGAGAGAATGGTAGGGGGAAAAGGGGTTGCACCTGCGTGAAGGTATTAGAATTGGGGGGTGGGTGGGGGTAAGTCAAGGTGCAGGAGGGGGGAGATGAGGTTGGGGAATGGGGTGAAATATATACACACAAACACTGAGCAAAGAAGCGGGGCCAGAAGCTGTGACTCGATCCCTGCAACCACAAATGAGTACACGCACACACACACACACACACACACACACACACACACACACACACACACACACACACACACACACACACACACACTCACACACTCACACACACACGTTTCTTGTTGACTAGCAGCAAAGTGGGTTATCGCGCTGGTATGTTTTAACCTATATTTACTTAGTATGAGTGACTGAGCTCTGCCTCTTGGGCCTCGCGTTTGCTTTTGGCTGATTTTTGTGGAAGGAGAAAACACAACAGTTATAGGCAATACAAAGACAGAACAGACTGGAAGGAAGGTGTGAAGGTGGTCTTAAGTGATAGGGGCAAAAATATCCAGCAAGCTTTTGTGAACGTGTTAACTAGGGGTAAACGAAGACGAGCGATTTTAAGAATTTGACGTGCTGTTGGAGTGTGAGCATGGTGGTCAGTTCCTCTATACGCGCCCCTCAAGCGATAGGTTTGATGTGATGTCCACCTCAGGGTCCCTGACTGCTTTTGTTTCTGAGTTGCGTCCCTCTCTAGTTGTACTATTCCTCTATTATTTTCATTATAATAAGGGGAAGAGCTTAGCATGCAGGGGTAATACAGTAGATGCTGAACAAGAGATAATCATGATCTAATTAAGGAATAGAAATATGGGTTCATTTCCTTGGATCAAGACCCCTCACCGGTATCAAGGCACGTCCACTGAGGGGGGAACTAATCTTCTAGGGGAAAGGGTTTGAATTCCTAGTGTTTGTCCTCTCAAGCAGTGTTCTGCACCAGGTTCTGTCTTTTATTCTCCTTAATATTTAGTGGGATTGAATTCCACTAGCCACTTGCCTGATCTCATCTGCTGCTTCTTAGCCATCATAGAGCCTCTCCTTGTCCTCTCCGGTTACTTTTCTTCATTAATTTCAGATAATCAGTAAACGGTGATACGTTGGATTCAATTTCCTCCCGAAAGTCATTTATGAATGTCAGAAACAGTAGGGGTCCCAGGACTGACCCATGGGGGAGCCCATTCATCACTCTTACCCACTCTGATACCTTTTACCACCAGCCTCTGCCGTATATTTTCTTGTATCCACTTAGGCCCAGCTGAAATCAACCTAGAAGTATTATTCCTGTTTTATTTCCGTTACTTTGATCTACAACTCTGGGGAATCTGTAAAATGGGATTTGATATTTCTACTAGTGTTTTTTTTTCTTCTATATGCTTTACTATTATAGTCCGAAATCACATTTCAAGCACTTCAGCTACTGTATAGTTCAATGATTCTCACTCTCTCTCTCTCTCTCTCTCTCTCTCTTAATGTAACGTGACCTAGTCTTCCTAGACAGAAGCAGCAATGATTAGTCGCTTGTTTAGTCCCAAGAAAGTAACCTCGACATCGACCATAAGATATTCTGTATATGTTTCCGTATACTTTCTGTCCTCATTCACCGTCTACTTCGTACTCGTTACGCTATAATTTTTCCTCGTACTTTTCCAGCTAATTACACGGTTATTATCCATGTCAAAATTAGCCCTCTCATCCCCACCTGTTTGGACCCAGACTCTTCTTGCTGTTTCACTGACTCATTCATACACAATAAAAGGTAATTTTAAATAAAACCAATATGCTATATAAACATTAACCTTTCTCTCTTCTTGTAAGTTAGATAGCTGGAGTGGTATCTACTTACAGTCACAAGTGTTACATGTTATGGTAAAAAGGCAAAGTGCAGAGCTACCCTTTATTTACACAACTTTTAGCTCTACTTAGAGCGAAATGTCGCAATACAAGTTTGTTCTGTAGCTGTGGGATTCCTTCATCGCATTCCACCTAACATTCACTCTCGCCATATATCTTCCAATCTGACCTGCAAACTTTCATTCCCCGAATTCCATCTTAATCTCATCCCATTGTTTTTTTTCTCGTGTTTGTATTGTACTTCCTTCTTTTACAAACGTTTTATCAGCCACCTTTCCCAACTTTTATCACTTTACCTCCAAGTCTCTCAAAAGCATCAAGTCATCAGCAGACAGCAACTGCAACAATTCACATTTTACATCAGATTATCATCTTATCAAGGTACGAGTCTCCCTAACACTAGCATTCACTTCTTTAACAACCCACCTTGGAAAACATTAAACATCCACAATGACATCGCACATGCTCCTTATCTACGACCGACTTTTGCTGGAGAGTGTGAAGAGCGTGTTCTTTGTGCCTCTTCTCGGCGCAGTTTTCAACAAAGCGGGCCCAGCGTTGTCCATAACTATGGTATCCCAGATTTTCGCATTGCAAATTACAATGTGGACTGGGGTATCGAAGAGAACTATCAATATGACAGTTGTCTAAACACTGTAGACGATGCCCCAAATTTTTTTTATTCCGGTTAGAGAAATGAGCCAGAATAGAAATGATCCCTGTATGTATCATGTTTTTTTTCTGTATTTACATACCATTTCATCTGTACTTCTCAATAATGTCCCATAATTCCAAACATTTCCAAAGTAAAGGAGCAGGTATAACAGTACCAACAATATGGATGAAAGGACACAGTACTAGGAATAAGTTATTCTAGGAATAAGTTATTATTAAAGTATACTAAGTCTATGTATGCACTTGCGTCCTTTCACCAATTTGCAACCGGCTTCACGTTCTTATTCCTTCAGAGGGAGTAACTTGATTCTGGCAAGAGAATATTCATCCATGGAACGCAGCTGCCTTTCCCATCTTCGGATCCAATACCATTACTTCGCATTTCCCAGGCGCCGTGTGACTCTAACGAATTTAGCGCTTCCCAGTGAATAATTCAACCATTTCACCACAGTAAATTTTGATTGTTAAATTAATTTTGGAAAAAATGGAAGAAAATACAATATTTCATGCAAATTTCCGTGAATATACGTCAATTAGTTAACACAAATAAATTCTTTGAAACACACATAATATATATCTAATTTTATTCAGTTATATATATATATATATATATATATATATATATATATATATATATATATATATATATATATATATATATATATATATATATATGGGGTCCACTGGTGTAAATTGTGGGAACCATTCCCTCGGAGAAGTGGATAAAAAGGCTTCAAGGAAGAATATTTGGATTTCTTCCTGAAGCCGTTTGTTTATTGCACTTCCCCTACCACCCCATCTTTCATATATATATATATATATATATATATATATATATATATATATATATATATATATATATATATATATATATATATATATATATGCAATAAGATCACAGTAAACAGGTGATTTCAGAATATGCAAAACAACCACTCTGAAAGAATAGAGAAATTTCAAGCGCTTTCATGACTACTCACATTATCAAGGAACTATCACAGTTCTATCATAGTTCCTTGATAATGTGAGTAGTCACGAAAGCGCCTGGAATTTCTCTATTCTTTCAGAGTGGTTGTTTTGCATATATATATATATATATATATATATATATATATATATATATATATATATATATATATATATATATATATATATATATATATATTTATATATATATATATATATAATACTATATATTACTGTATATTACACACATCAGAATACCGTCTATGCTTTATCATAACAACATGGGAGAACAATAGGCCAGATTGTCGAGTCACAAATTATAGCAATTTGAAGAACATCATAACAAGTCACTTAACATCCACAAGTCTCACTTTTCACCGAGGATGCAGTGTCTATGTCACCCTTATCTCTGGCACCAGCCGAGCTCCCTATCACATGGAAGAGAGAGACAGGGGAACAATGGGAGATAATGGCGATAATAAGGGCGGTAATTGGCGATAGAGAGGGAGACGGCAAAGAGCAGGGAAAATTAACACACTCTTTACGCAAATGGAATTTAATTACTACATTTTTTAAGCGTTCACTAAAAAGTTTATTATAGATATGGGATACTGTTGTTGTTGATGCTGCTGCTGTTTTTGCTGTTTCTGTTGTTGTTGTTGTTGCTGTTAGTGCTGTTAGTGCTGCTGCTGCTGCTGCTGCTGCTGCTGTTGTTGTTGCTGATGCTGCTGTTATTGTTGTCGTTGCTGATGCTGTTGTTACTGATGCTGCTGCTGTTGGTGCTGATGCTGTTGTTACTGTTGTTGGAAGCGCGTCTGTCTGGCGCTCACCAGACGGAGGATCGAGCCTCCAACACGTCTTGCGCTCAATGACTCACTTGGGTTTAGCGCTTAACATGGATTAATTTTTATTTTTTTGTTACTGATGCTGTTGATGCTGAAGCTGTTGATGCTGCTGCTGCTGCTGCTACTGTTGTTGCTGATGCTGTTTTTGCTGCTGTAGTTGCGACTCCTGATCCGTCCGTTGTTGTTGTTCATGCTACTGCTGTTGCTGCTGCAACCGCTACGATGTACCAAGTCGTACCTCAGTGTGAACAATAGGTGTTTCCCGTGTGGCCCGTAATAACACAATTCATTGGATAAAAACTCTAAAATAAATTCCAGTAAAGAGTGTAGCCAGTGGCACTTAACATGAACAAAACACGTAACGAAATGACAATTGGTACACTTAAATAATTCGAGCGAGAGAGACTTACATTCCCCGGATGGTACAAATCCACATAAACTCAAACGAATGAACTCATTTGTACACTAATATGTACAAAAAAAACGTATTTATTTCTTTTTTAAAAGTTGCAAACACAAAGAGTGTACGATGTACTAAGACTAATTACATATAATGCAACGTAACATCGAATATCCTCACAAATGGTATATACCTACTTAAATATACCACTGAATATTTCTGCTGGGTAAAAAAAATATGCATGTTAAAGTACGACAGTAACGTAACCGGTATCACTGTATGAGCAATGTACGACAACAGTAACGTAACCGGTATCACTGTAAGAACAGTGACATAACCGGTACCAATGTATGAACAATAACATAACTGGTACCACTGTATAAACAACATAATCGGTACCACTGTATAAACAACATAACTGGTACCACTGTATAAACAACATAACTGGTACCACTGTATAAACAACATAACTGGTACCACTGTATAAACAACATAACTGGTACCACTGTATAAACAACATAACTGGTACCACTGTATAAACAACATAACTAGTACCACTGTATAAACAACATAACTGGTACCACTGTATAAACAACATAACTGGTACCACTGTACAAACATATTTGACACCACTCTATCTCCAAAACGTTCATACTTTATTTTGCAGTTCAGAGACACTTAAAGAGGGGGGAGGGAGGAGGGGAGGGAGGAGGGGACGGAGGGGGGAAAACTTTTTTTTTTCACGACGTTTTACCCACCATAAAACCTTTTCACCCCTGAGTGCGACTTTTATCGCGTGAAATAAAGGTCTTACTTTGCTTAAAGACCACCGCAGCCCTGAATGACCCGTGAGGGTTCAGCGTTATTTTTATAAGAAATTATTATTATTATTATTATTATTATTATTATTATTATTATTATTATTATTGCTTAAGCAGAGCTGTATGACCCTTGTGGGTTTAGCGTTTAGTTATGATTATATTACGTCTTGAAGTGTATTTTAACTCTATAAAACAACAAAAAGACACAATACCGTGACTGGAACAATACACAAATAACCTGCACATAGGAGAGAGAAGCTTACGACGACGTTTCGGCCCGACTCGGATCATTTACAGTATGACTTTTTAAATGGTCCAGGTAGGGCCGAAACGTTTTCGTAAATTTTGTGCGCGTTATCTGTGCATTTAGCTGTCAGCTATCAAATTTCGTAAGTCAGTTTGCTGGATCACTGTGCAGTCAATCTCTCTTTCCCCTCCTCACCACAGAACATTGAGAGACCAGTGGAACTATGAAAAGTATGATAATTTGGAACAAGGACAATGGGAAAGAGGCCCACGACAAGAATAAAGGTAAAAACAAAAAAAAAAAGAGCTAATTCTATATTTACGCCTTTAATCGAGGTCCTTTTTAGCAAATACGGCAGAGAGACATCTGGTGAAGAGTTTAGAAGGAAATACTTTTAATATACCTTTGATGAGTTTCGAGAATCTTACTACTCTCGGAGGTCGACACAAGCAGCCAGCCATTCTTGTTTTTTTACCTCCATTTGAATTTCACTCCCTCACTCACTTGTGTAAGACAGAAGTAACGTAATGAACACTGTTGATTCTTACACAACATCACATGGAGAAAAAATCAAACACAGGGTGAAGCGGAAGTTGCATATTTCCTATTCCAACCGAAGAGGGACCGAATTGAAGGCAGACATGTAGGTCTTCCACTTCTCACTGCTTCGAAAGAACAAAAAGACACAATACCGTGACTGGAACAATACATAAATAACCTGCAAATAGGAGAAAGATTATGATGACGTTTTCTTACGGTTTACACTGACTAGTCAATGGTCCAAGTCTGACCAAAACATCATCATAAGCCCCTTCTCTTATGTGCAGGTTATTCGTGCACAGTTTTGCCTAAATTTTGGTATATATATATATATATATATATATATATATATATATATATATATATATATATATATATATATATATATATATATATACACTTATGCATAATAAAAATAAAAGCCTGCTTAAATGGAACCACAAAAAATACCTAGATGAAATGAGAGGGATGATAATGAGAATTTTCAAAACAAGAGAAACAATGCCTCTGGTAACACATTAGCATTGATCAGTGTTTGTCAGGGCTGCTCAGAGTTAGAGCTGGAAAAAAAGAGAGAGCTTTTTCCACCCTCACAGAACTAATAAAACATTTACACTACTAGAACGACTCATTGAACAGGTAATATATCATCTGGAAAAAAAAAGGTGAGATATGCGATAATCTACACACGGAAGATACTAGAGAGCCAAGTTTCAAATCTTTGTGCAACCATTACATCGTCCTGGAGCCAGTGATATGGAACTATAAAATAAACCCAACGAAAAGCAGAGCAGGAGCAACGAACACAATACGAAAGCACTGTTTCAGCATCCATTGGACCTAGACTTTTCAACCTGTTCCCAATACACATCAGAAATGTTACTGGAACCAGTGCAGAGGTCTTTAAGAGGAAACTAGATCACTACCTCCGCAATGTGCCAGATCAACCAGGCTGTGATGAATATGTGGACATGCAGACCGCCAACAGCAGCAGCGTGGTCGACCAGACATCAGGGGACCTGGGCCAAGCCGTGGGAGTAGGAAAACTTACGATACAGGCAACAGGTAAATCAAGGTTAAATAATAGGGAGTACAGTTTGAGGTACTTTAGGGACTCCCAATTACATAAAAAAATTATTGCTGTTTTTGTATTAAACCTGCATAAATAACACAAAAGTCACCCAGTGTTTCTGAAGGGGGATGACACAGTAGGTGAGGGGAGGACAGGGATGGGCAGGTGGGTGGGAAGGAGTAGATTAGAGTAGAGGAAGGTGTAGTAGTGGCGGTGGTGGTTAAATTATCACAGGGTGAGAGTGAGCTTGAGGCGACCTCTTCCGGTGGGGGTCAGCAGCAGCTTCTTGTTCACCCACTACCTAGGAAATGGCTAATGATTCGTGTATCCTAATGAAACTGCAGCGAGCTATTGCTCCTCCCGCCATCCTCCCGACCCCTTACAGTCCTCCCAGTCCACTTAACCTTGTCCTTCCCCACAATCATCAGTCTCGAAGAGATGGTAGTTCCCAAGTAATGTAATAGTAACTCCAGCTCTGCGAACGAAACCTTCGAAGCTCTCGTAGCTACTGAATCTTTATTGTAATGCTTGACGATATCCTCATTACCTTCAGTCAGGCTGGAATAATTCAAAATTATGTATGAAATTCACTGTGATGGAATAGGAATGGGCAAAACAGTTAACTTTTGCTCCCAAAAAGTAACTATTGCACAGAAGGTAGCAACACATGATCAATGTATCCAGTTTTACCAGTTAGAAAATCCCTCATTCTCACCCCTTCTTCCCCTTCTTTCCGTTAGTCTCTTCCATTTCACCAAACATTCTCTTACATCTTTCCCACTCTCCACCAACTTTGCCAATACGAGTACTTGAGGCAACTTTAAAAATAACTTTTAGAAGTATATAAGTGGAAGCAATTAGGTGTGAGTGCGACTTACTTAGCATACGCCGAGAAACCTACTGCATTGTTCCTCTCTTTTTGTGTTTCCATGCTCTCGCTCTCCTTAAGCACCATGCTCCTTCACCGTTGGCTTCTACCTTGTAACAATGTTATTCGGGGCACTAGTTAATATTTAAATGACTCGTACAATCTGCCAACCACTTCTCAGGAAGGTCATATTTTGTTTTCTCTCCTAGTTAGTATTTATCAAAGAGTGAATTTGTTGAAAACTCCCTCACGAAAATTTGTGTTGAACCCTGAGTCAGGTATTATGCTACTCTAAGGTTCTCTTAGGTTGTGGTCGTGGCATGATGTGTTTGATATCATTATGTTCCGTGTTAATTCGTTGTTACTTGTGAATCTAAGGTCAAAGATATTTTCCAATCTCACTGTTGCAATTATTGCTGGCTTAAAAGCGAGTTTGTTACAAAATCTTCATAGCTGGCACGTGTGTGTGTGTGTGTGTGTGTGTGTGTGTGTGTGTGTGTGTGTGTGTGTACTCACCTATTTGTGGTTGCAGGGGTCGATTCATAGCTCCTGGCCCCGCCTCTTCACTGATTGTGTGTGTGTGTGTTTGTGTGTAACTGTTCCTCCTACTCTCACAGTAAGACTTTAAATTATTATTATAATCAAAAAGAAGCGCTAAACGTAAGAGTTTAAAAGATTTTTCGAAGAATTACTCTTTCTTTAAAAAAAAAAAAAACTAATTAAAATACTGTTATGATATCGCATCTGGTACTCTGTGTACATGAACAATGAATTGTACTCATTGGAGTACAGGCAAGAAACATACATCCTAATCTACACCTGGAAAATCCTAGAGGGACTGGTCCCTAACCTGCACACAGAAATCACTCCATACGAAAGTAAGACTTGGCAGGCGATGCAACATACGCCCAATGAAAAGTAGGGGCGCCACTAGTACACTAAGAGAAAACACCAGAAGTGTCCGGGGCCCAAGACTGTTCAACAGCCTCACACCAGCCATAAGGGGAATTACCAATAGATCCCTGGTTGTCTTCAAGAGGGAGCGGGACAGATACCTAAAGTCAATGCAGGATCAACCGGGCTGTGGTTTTTATGTCGGACTACGGTAGGCCAGCAATAACAGCTTAGTTGATCAGGCCCTGATCCACCTGGAAGCGTCGTCATGGACCGGGCCGCGGGGGCGATGATCCCCGGTAGAGGGTTTCAATGTTTTACTATCAGCACTTTGACTGCATTGTGGTGTTCAGTAACTTACTATTAGATTTAGGGCTACCTTGCTATGTTCTATTTAAGACTTTAAAGATTTACACAAAGAACGATGACATTTCAACTTCGTACTGTATAATTTTGATTGCTGGAGTGCATATCTGTAGCTACAATAAAACAATCGCTGGAACTGTGGTGTGACAGACGTGGTTTCATAGTGGACGTACGAACTTGTAATTTCCTGCCAGCCATTTCTTCTTCTCACTGAAAACTTTCAAATATGTATGACTTTAATTACTATAGGGAGGCAAGCGTCATACGCTGTTTTTCGAGTAGGTATGATTCATACCTGGAAGAAAGAAATCGGGAAAGATTGGAGAGTGGGTGAGAGTCAGTGAGAGAGAGAGAGAGAGAGAGAGAGAGAGAAGCCCGCAGTTATAAGAGACAGTGAGAAACAGAGAAGTATGAGAGAGGTTACAGTTCTTGAACTCTGATCCAGTGTACACCGTTCTTTGTGTTCTCTCTCTCTCTCTCTCTCTCTCTCTCTCTCTCTCTCTCTCTCTCTCTCTCTCTTTCTCTCTTTCTCTCTCTCTCTGTATCCCACTCACTCTCTGTATCCCACTCACGTCAGAGTCGAAAAGGGAAAACTCTTGCATTATGTATACTACCTGACTAATTAACTCCGTATGTTACGCGGTAGCCTGCAACAAAACTAATCAGCATGCAACACAAGTAATTAACACGCAACACAAGTTAATTAGCAATTATCATCAGGCATTTAGTCTATCAGTTAGGACGTTTAATAGCACCAGATGTTTACTGTACAAATCACAGCAAAATCGGACAGTTGGACAAATCACTAGTACTAAACAGTATATCATACTCGCTAACCCTACTACAATAATCAAACACATGATAATTAACCACCCTATTTGACTACCAACCTGTCTATATAATAACTAACCACCCATTCTGAAAACCAACCTTTCCTATTGTATGGTCAACCATCCTGCTTGATGACCATCCTCCAAACATAATAACCAACCATCCTTTTTGATAACCATCCACCATATATGATAACCACCCCATAGGTTGACCAGCCACCAGTCTTGATAACGACACACCCTGTGTGATAACCACCAGTCTTGATAGCCATCCGCCACATGTCATAATCAACCACGCTACATGATAACCATCTCTTCTCCTCCTCCTTCTTCTTCCTTCTTCTTTTTCTTCTTCTCGTTATTATTATTATTATTATTATTATTATTATTATTATTATTATTAATCACGAGGAAGTGCTAATTCCCTTATGATATAAATACATTATCTCTCTTGTCTTATTTAAAAATAAACAAAATTTATCCGTTAAATGCACAAGAAATTAAGTACATGAAAAGCGTTCTCGTGCCAAAAAAAAGCTAAAAAATATTGCAAACACTGCAAAAACACTGAAAAACTTGCAACTGCAACTACACGAAGGATATGAATGCGCTACAGGAAGTGATCTTAGGAAGGCCAAATGGACTCTAAAAGTATCCCTTGGAGCGAGGGCAAGGAGACCGGTAAGGGAGTATGGCTGGGGTTAAGGGGTTTAAGGGAAACATGGGAAAGGGTCGATGGGAGGAGACTCGATCCCAGAGGGAATTATCCATTAGCAGGGTGAGGGGTAGCAATGGTTAGTAAGGGGGCGAGGGAAGCGGGGTTGTGGAATTGTGGGAATCGTAAAAGAGATTAACTGGGAGGAAAGGTTTAAAAAGCGTAATACAGAGATTGAGAAGAAAAAGTGTTTTATGGAATTGAAGCTAAGGGGTTAAGGGAAGTGAAGCTAAGGGGTTAAGGGAAGTGAAGCTAAGGGGTTAAGGGAAGTGAAGCTAAGGGGTTAAGGGAAGTGAAGCTAAGGGGTTAAGGGAAGTGAAGCTAAGGGGTTAAGGGAATTGAAGCTAAGGGGTTAAGGGAAGTGAAGCTAAGGGGTTAAGGGAAGTGAAGCTAAGGGGTTAAGGGAATTGAAGCTAAGGGGTTAAGGGAAGTGAAGCCAAGAGGTTAAGGGAAGTGAAGCTAAGGGGTTAAGGGAAGTGAAGCTAAGGGGTTAAGGGAAGTGAAGCTAAGGGGTTAAGGGAATAGAAGCTAAGGGGTTAAGGGAAGTGAAGCTAAGGGGTTAAGGGAAGTGAAGCTAAGGGGTTAAGGGAAGTGAAGCTAAGGGGTTAAGGGAAGTGAAGCTAGGGGGTTAAGGGAAGTAAAGCTAAGGGGTTAAGGGAATTGAAGCTAAGGGGTTAAGGGAAGTGAAGCTAAGGGGTTAAGGGAAGTAAAGCTAAGGGGTTAAGGGAATTGAAGCTAAGGGGTTAAGGGAAGTGAAGCTAAGGGGTTAAGGGAAGTGAAGCTAAGGGGTTAAAGGAAGTGAAGCTAAGGGGTTAAGGGAATTGAAGCTAAGGGGTTAAAGGAAGTGAAGCTAAGGGGTTAAGGGAAATGGAGCTAAGGGGTTAAGAGAATTGAAGCTAAGGGGTTCAGGAGATCGAGGGTAAGTTATTAAGGGAAGCTTGGTAAAGGAAAGAAAAGGAAAATCTTCCAACGAGAAATTGCCGACATAAAATACAAAAAAAGAAGAAACAAAATTATAATATTAGAAGAAGGAAAAATTACAAAAACGCAGCTTAATTAAGGAATTTGAATCCAACATTTTTCACATACACTAAATTCAAATGTAGAACCTCTTCTGATATTTACCTCTTATTTAAAGAAGCATTTTGTGCAGATATGACAAAAAAAAAATCCCAAAGGAACAACATGAACTCTCTTTCATAAATTCTTCCTGCCTCATCAATTATATGTCCAACTCTAGCACAACCTGTACAAATTTCGAAAAGAAAATTGACTGCCCATGCACTCAGCACCTGATCAAGATTTTTTGAGTGCTGAGTTTATGAAGCAATGCAAAATGCCAGAAGCAAGACCACTCAGTATTCCTCGGAGAAAGAGATTCAAGTGAAATCTCGGAGGCCCTGAAATACAAAGAGACATAATTCCATAAATAACAAGAAAAAGGCACAATACCGTGATTGGAACGATACACAAATAACCCGCACATAGAAGAGAGGAGCTTACGACGATGTTTCGGTCCGACTTGGACCATTTACAAAGTCACACTCCACTTCTCATAGGAGGCTGCAAGCCAATAACAAATTACCGACCACTAGCACTTACATCACAAACCATTATATAAAATTCTTTAAGAAGATGCTAGGATGACACTGATATCTATGGGAAAGCATTAACTGCACTGTGATACTGACGGTCACCGAAGTAGTGGGAGAAAAAAAGCAGATATCTAAACAGATTTTGCCAAATGCGACCAAGGAGTAATAACTCCTAACATGAGGTAAATAGGTATAAAAGATAACGTAGGGAAAGAGATGTTATTATTTTAACAGGGTTTAATGCTTAGTTACGTTTGTCAAGGAAAATATTATAATTAATATAGTCACAGTG
Organism: Cherax quadricarinatus; assembly: GCF_038502225.1. Lineage (NCBI taxonomy): Eukaryota > Metazoa > Arthropoda > Malacostraca > Decapoda > Parastacidae > Cherax > Cherax quadricarinatus. The sequence continues at coordinate 8,264,073 of NC_091325.1, read as the reverse complement.
AGTGATATGTAGTAAACAAACATATGCAAAAAAAAGCAAGTCTAAAGACAGGATCCTAGCGCGTTACAGCAGTCGTGGATAAAAACATTAACCCAGCTTCGTAATATTGTCAGACGATACCAAAATATGCACGAAAGTTGCCGCAGTTGAATTACATACGGTTATCAAGTCATCCAAAGGACAAAGAAAAATATCAAGTGTTTAAATTCTGCTCTCTAAGACACGGCATGAATAAAGTTCTCAAATTTAGGTACAACACATAGGCACCTCTTAAAACGAAAAACAATCCTGCGAGACACCTAGGAATCATGATGACATAAAACCCATCATTTAAAAAACGCAATAAGATAAACGAATCAAAGGCCAAGATAATTGTTGGTTAAATTAACTGGAGTTTACCTGGAGTCGCTTCCGGAGGTCACTTCCCTCGCGGCTCGGTCCCAGACCCAGTCTTCTGATTGCAAGCGTCATCCATCAAGCTGTTAGTGCCCGCCGCCCGCACTCCAGCGTATGCACCACCACCACCCATAGAGATTATGAAAACTTTTACAACAAAAGAAGTCATTTCAATGAAAATACAAGTCTAATCGTTTGTAATATCATATCAGGAATATTGCTATATGTTCTCACGTCTGGAGAAATATCTGTGTTAGGGAATGTACAGTTTACTGCTCGTAGAGAACCAGTATGTCATCGAAATCACTGGAACACCTCGAAGTAATAGACTGTACTGTCTGGCATGAAGATTCCTGATAATATATAATTGGAAAGCACTTTAGGACCATGGCCCTAATTTACACGCCATCATAACTTACTGGAGTGAGTGATATGGAAGGTATATCAATCTATCTCTGCTCTAGTGAGTACATGTCGAGGAGTTTAAGGCATTCTCAGCCATTTAAATATTTTATTGGTTCTGTGCGGGCTGTAAAATATTTCTGTATCTATTTAAACTCTGATCTCTCTACTGCTTTGAACGGGGCCATCAACAGTGAGCAATACTCTAAATGAGAGGGATTTGAATATTGTCACCATTGGCACTATTTTCCTTGTAACAGAAGTTCTCATTATCCACTCTATCAATTTCTTGGTTGTCGTGAAATTTGCATGGCGGTGCAGAGAGGGTATGAAGTAGTGAACGGGTACAAGTGTGGGAGCGGGTACGGGTGTAAAAGTGGGTGCGTTAGCAGCGCCGGCGACAATAGGCGGTGGTGGTGGTGGCGGCGGCGGCGGCGGCGGCGGCGGCGGCGGCGGCGGCAGCAGCAGCAGCAGCAGCGGCACCTGGTGGCCGCCACATGGTAGGATCCCTGGGAATATCTACTGCCATGAAGGTCACATGCGCCCGCACCAACCTGCCTCACGCACACGCATGTGCACACACCCACAGCCCGTGCGCACGGCCATAATTAACTCTCAAGTGGAGATGCAACACTGCTTTCAAGACACAAGTGTAGAGGCAACATAGGTTCAAGACACAAGTGTAGAGGCAACATAGGTTTAAGGCACAAATGCAGAGGCAACATAGGTTCAAGACACAAGTGTAGAGGCAACATAGGTTCAAGACACAAGTGTAGAGGCAACATAGGTTTAAGGCACAAGTGTAGAGGCAACATAGGTTTAAGGCACAAATGCAGAGGCAACATAGGTTCAAGACACAAGTGTAGAGGCAACATAGGTTCAAGACACAAGTGCAGAGGCAACATAGGTTCAAGACACAAGTGTAGAGGCAACATAGGTTCAAGACACAAGTGTAGAGGCAACATAGGTTCAAGACACAAGTGTAGAGGCAACATAGGTTCAAGACACAAGTGTAGAGGCAACATAAGTTCAAGACACAAGTGTAGAGGCAACATAGGTTCAAGACACAAGTGTAGAGGCAACATAGATTCAAGACACAAGTTTAGAGGCAACATAGGTTCAAGACACAAATTTTGAGGCAACATAGGTTCAAGACACAAGTTTAGAGGCAACATAGGTTCAAGACACAAGTTTAGAGGCAACATAGGTTCAAGACACAGTGCAGAGGGCACATAGGCTCTAGACACAAGTGTAGAGGCAGCATAGGTTCAAAACACAATGTAGAGGGAACATAGGTTCAAGACACAAGTGTCGGGGCAACGTAGGTTCTAAACACAAGTGTATTATGAACATAGGTTCAAGGCATAAGTGACGGGACAACATAGGTTCAACACACAAAATTACACCTACAGCACACGGGGAACGTGTCCTTAAAAATGACTAGGACATATACGCACGCTCAGGCGCCCACACATGCCATCATTGTGTGCAAACACGTCATTACACTTGTCCTTCGCCAACACACTCACACCTTCATCCCACACCCCAAATCTACACCCCACCCTCATTTTAAGCCCGCACTTCACCCTCACTTTAAACGCACACCCCAAAGTCACTCCAAACTTGCACTGTAAACCCACACCCTAACCCATGCCTCACACCCTCCCACCTTAACCTGTTCGTCGACCCTAAACAAGGCAAAAAAAAATCTAAGGTTCATGTCAATAGAGGAAAGGAGATATGGTCACGTCGTACAAGATGCTTGTAGCGCTAACAGGTATAGCAGGTAAAGAGAGATAAGACATAGATGGATGTTAAGACACACGTGAACATGGTAAACACGCGAAACACACTTCGAAGCCAAAGACACGTAGCTAGTGTCGGTCAAGCCGGCTTAGTACGTGGGCTCAAGAACTGTTTTGACATCCCCCCCAACAACAACAACAACAACAACAACAACAAATTGGCGAATACAACTGAACGCAAGCTATAGAGAGACAAATAGACGGAAATATACACCTCGAGGAAGAAGTGGTAGAGGTATGTTCTATATGTAGTTGTAAGAACAGGTACGATTAGGGCCCACTAGATTAGGAGCTAGAAGCGGCGAGTTGAGAGGCGGGGCCAAGAGCAATGACTCGACCTCTATAACAGTACATAGGTGAGTACACACACACACACACACACACACACACACACACTTTTACCTTTGATGAGTTTCGAGAGTCTTCCTCCTCTCGGAGACCGATCAAAGGCCAGGCTCATCTGGTATTAGCCTGGTCAATCAGACTGCTGCTGCTGCTGGATGTCCGCTGCCTCACATATCCATCGCAGCCTGATTGATCTGGCACCTTCATCCCCCCCCCACACACACACCTACTATACACTAAGTATCCTTTTCTCTTAAATTAGGCGCAAAGCCTCGTATCTTGCGTGTGTCCTAGATTCCTCTCAGTTTGCATGAAAGCACACAGTCAAGGACTCAAGGATAGAAAGTTACGAAAGTGGATGGAGGATGACAGAAAGAATAAGCTGGAATCTCCATAGAACAGGTGTGAGCGTAAGAAGTTACTCGCCTCATACTTAAGTCTTACACCTGAAACAATTTTACAGTAAGACTTTGCTGCTTGTGTCACACACTGACAGTTTCAGCGAGAGCTACCCGACCTACAGACAAGATGAAGCAAACCAGTGCTGAGCCTCAAGGTTAACACACTATGTGACACCTCCATCCTTGCCTGACCCTGGGGATCCAACTCATTTCACAGTGGTTGGCAGACCAGAGCGTATCCAGCCGCGCCCACCACCACAAAGATCATGGACAGATATATATATATATATATATATATATATATATATATATATATATATATATATATATATATATATATATATATATATATAGGAAGTCAGTTCTTCATAACTTTTGGCAGCAAACGTAGGACTGCGGGTACCAACAGCCTGAGCTATCAGGGCAGGAACCAGGAGGTCTGGTCTGGAACCGGTCCGCGGGGGCGGTGATCTCCCGAAGTGACTACAATTAAAAATGCTATTCAGATCTCATACGACTACTACATAACAAGGACAACCAACAGAAGTAGTCTCAGTATTCACATGTAGGGTAAAATTAATACAATTAAACTTAAGATTCGTCTCAGAGGCATCCTGAAGGACCATAAATGGTCACTTGTCGGGATACAATTAAAGATAGCATGCAGCATACGCAAATTTTGAAGGGTTTGTGGAACTGTCCCTTCCTTAGAATGTGTGTGAAGGGACTAGGGAAAATGTGTGCATGGGACAAGGGAAGGAGGGTTAAAAATAGAAGGGGATGTGATAGGGGAAGTAGGTAAAGGGACATGTGGGCGTGAAGGTTGGGGAGGGGGAGAAAAAGGAAAGGGTAAAAGAGGACATCCTCAGCAGGTGTTGGTCTGCTCGTTCCCGTCCCTCAGGAAATAATTCCGGACACGCGTTGTTGTTTTATTAATATCATGTAATGTCCACGGCACCTGGCGGAGCCGCGGACACGCGGTGGGTCGTGAACACAGAGTGGGTCTTCAATAGAAGGTGGGTCATGAACTCCATCCCAATGTAGAGCGTCAAGAAAATTTAAGACCAACAGGGAACTAGATCGCCTGGGGACGTGGCTCTTTGCCCAAGGAACTGAAAATACCTTTGATATACCTTCGATGGGTGTCGAGAGTTTTCCTGTTCCCGCAGCCCCGCCTTAGGCCAGCCTGGTCTGGTGCTTGCTTGGTCAACCAGGCTGCTGTAACAGGCGGTCAGCTGGCCCATATATTCATCACAGCCTGGTTTGTCTGGCACTTGACTTATCAAGGTTCTTTGGCAGTGTTCTTACTATCTTCTGGTAAGATGTTAAAAACGCTGGGACCAAGAAAGTTGATATAATGTTCCCTTGTACTCACCGCACCTTTACTTTTCACTAGGTTTGTTTTACATTTTCTCATATCTCTTAATCCAGTAAGTTATTTCATTGTGTAGATTTGGGACTAAGCCGTCAAATTCTTTCCAAGTATATATTATTATTTAGCTATCCTCTTCTCCAGCAATTACATATTTAAGACTTTGTGTTTCCAGGAATTTGTGCTTTATTGACTCTACGTGGGCCATGAATGTTCTCTGCATCTGTTCCAGCTCTGATGTACATCTTGCCCTAAATGGAGCCGTCAACAGAGAACAATTCTCTAAGCGAGAAAGCACAAGTGATCTGAACAGTGTCACTGATGGTACTAATTCCTTTGTTTTGAAAGTTCTCATTAGCCACCATGTTATTTTCCTTGTTGTCATATCATTTACCTTACTGTGTTCTTTACAAGAAAGGTCAGTTGACATTATAACCCAAAATTCTTCACATGTTCCTTTCGTTCTATTTGGTGATGCTCTTGCGTTCTGTATGCAGTGTCCCTTTTGAGCTCTTCATTCTTGCCATACCTAAGCAGTTGGAACTTATCACTATTGAACGCCTTGTTGTTCTCCACTGTCCACTGGAAAACCTTGCTTGAATCTACCTAAGACAGGTCGTACCTGTTTGCTTTCTATCCACCCATAAACGATGTACGACTCTTACTGGTTTAGCGCTTCCCCATGAACAAACATTATAAATTATGATACACCCGATGGGGAGGTGCTTTCATGCCTGTGAAGCGGTCTTGATCCAAGGACATGGAGCTACCCTCCCATGACCTGCGTTGAATGTTATTCCCTACCATTCCCAAGAATTTATGTGATATATACGGGTTTAGCGCTCTACCCATGAGTGTAATAATAATGATAATCGTATAGGTGAAAACGCAAGGTGAACTGAGAGAGGAGTTCCATTCCTCCCACTCTCTCTCTCCCTAAAACCATCCCTCCCTCTTCCACTCCCTCCCTTTCCCACTCCCTCTCCCACTGATACTACGACCTGTGTCGCCGCTATAAACATATCTCACCATTGTTCATCTCCCAGGCGCGCCTTCCTGCCCCACCCACCCAACCGTTCCATTTTCCCCACTCCCCACAGCTCGCTTGCCCCCCCAAACTCCCTCCCCACAGCTCGCTTGCCCCCCGAACTCCCTCCCCACAGCTCACTCCTCATAGTTCACTCCCCACAACTCATTCTTCACAGTTCATTCTCTTCGCCTGATCCGCCAACATAACACTGCTACAGTATACTCCATCTAAGTTTTCAATCAATTGTTTTCACTTCAGTGGACATCATTCTTCGTTCCATCCAGTTTCAACTCTCTCCACCGGGCCTTCCATCCGCAAACGCCCATCCATTGTCCCACCCATAACCACTACTACCACTATCCTACGCCCACAACTACCTATGCTCTAAAACTTTCCACCTTGCGGGGACCACCTCCCAGCGAGCCACTCAGCCACTCAGCCAGCCAGCCAGCCAGCCAGCCAGCCAGCCAGCCAGCCAGCCAGCCAGCCAGCCAGCCAGCCAGCCAGCCAGCCACACCCCAGGTAGACAGGACTTGACTTCCTGTGCTCCACCCAGGTGAGGCAGGTGTCAGGCCACCTGTGATACTCATTAGAGCCAGGTAACGAGTCGACTCTTCAGGTTCATCCACATTGAACACACTACCCGCCTGGGTAGTACTGACACACTATTCTTGATAAATCCATTAAAACATTAAGTGACACAGAATACAAATATCCAAGTGTAATTTGTAATAACAGCCAAGATACATGTCACATATGGTGCAGGTGTTAGGATGGTAGAACTTGACGCCACACAGGTGTTTTGGGATCTCAGTGTTTTGATAACAACCAGGAACAAAGGTATGCGACACAAAGAAACAATCTCGACAAGAGTTGCAATAACATGTTCCCAGATGACGTCCATTAAATGACTACACAGGTGATGGGAAGGTGAATAACTACACAGGTGATGGGAAGGTGAATAACTACACATGTGATGGGAAGGAGAGTAACTACACAGGTGATCGGAAGGTGAACAACTACACATGTGATGGGAAGATGAATAATTACACATGTGATGGGAAGGTGAATAACTACACAGGTGATGGGAAGGGTAACTATTTACACAGGCGATGGCTGTACCTGTGATTTGTATCTGACTTGTTTCGAGAGTTTTATTTCTCCCGAGGCCGGCTCTGAGCTAGGTGTCCCTGGTAATTGCCTGGTCGACCAAGCTGTTGCTGTCGGCGGTAGGGTAAACTGTGGCAAAGAAAATGGAAGGAAAATGCCATAAACTTCGAATATGACAGATTTTACACACACACACACACACACACACACACACACACACACACACACACAATAGATATTCCATTGTCGAGTTTCAAGAATTTCCATATTTCCATGGTTCGGCACTTGGGCCTGGCTAATGATTGCCTTGTCAACCAGGCTGTTGATGCCAGCGGACTGCTGCCCCACAAAGTCATAGCTAATGAGAGAGTTCCAGGAAAAAATATGCTAAATGTGTTACCCTGGAACACACATAAAAATCACTTGAACGACATCTGCAAGGCCAACGACCAGAAAAACTGAATAATTAAAAATTACACGACAAATGTTAGATCAAGCCTTGAGTACGTAGCGTCAGAGTGAAACCCTCAAGACGAAGCTGGAGAAAGATGAGAAGCTAAACACTAGATGGGCTCTGGAGCTGAGAGGCAAGACGGTAGATTATAGGAACTACACTGTGAACAGTTTCTATACCTGCTGACAAGGGAGGAACAAAGAGGATTACAACAGTGAATATCGGTGATATACACATTGGTTTCTACGGGAAAATGCACACTTTGCATATCATGTTTTCATTCGATAGGTTGTCCCAATAAAAGCTTGTTTTGTGAAGTGTCTTTTATTGCTGCTGCCACCAGCACGCCATTTACATAAACTGGTTTCTGTTTCTCTTCTAATCCCAGAGTCCAACTTGTGGTTAGCCTTCCATGGTAACCACTTACAGCTAGCCCACAGCTTCCATTACATCTTAATGGAAGCTGAACACTCAGATGAGCAAAATGGAGTCAGGCATGATTTTTACAGAAGCTGTATGGTAGAAGATGACTAGCAGCAGAAGGTCGTCCAATCCTTCAGGTACGCAATGCCTTCCACATCTCCAGGAGAACAAGACCTTTCACAAGTACATGACCTTCCTGAAACACAAGACCTTCCTGGAGCACTTGGCCTTTCTGGAGCACTAGACCTTCCGGCAGGTCAGAAACCCAAGATGTTGCGGCCGTCATGAAACACAAGGGTTTCCAGGAGACCAGGATTTTCCAGCCAGAAGTATATGACCTTTTATTTTCCCAAGAGTATGAGATCTTCCGGCCTCTAGGCGCACAAGATTTTTCAGCCCCAGAAACAAAGCTTTCCAGCCTTCTCGGAACACAAGATTTTTCAACCCTCCTGGAGCACAAGACTTTCCAGACCTCCATGAACATAAGAGACCCACAATCCATCCAGGAATAAGAAAAATCTCCCACATTTCCAAGAATGAGACAACTTTCACACGGTTGTAAATGATATCACAGAGGAACTTCATCATAAGGGAAAAAAATAAGGTACATTATCCTTCGTTTTCACGACCCTAACTTCACAAAGTGCCGTCCCACCTTCCTTTTCATTTACCTCTCAACCTCTCCTTCCCAAGCCTCCCCGTCACATCTCGTCCCTCCCTCTTCCCCCGTCCCCTAACCCATCCAGGGAGAAATACGCTGCCGGATTACCTAATATCGGATTAGTAAACCTGTCCTTGCTATACCTCCTCCCTCTTTCTCGGCTAGTGGGCCAGAGAGGCTATGGGAGAGGAAGAAGAGATACCCAAAGGTGGAGGCGTGGGATGTGGACTGAACAGGTGGAAAAAAAGAGTCCCTGAATGAAATGAAAAGAAGCTGATGAAGAAGAATCGATATGAAGGAAAATGAAACGAAATTGGAGCAATTGGAGTGCCTGTTGGTGTCCTGCGAGACCCACAGTTCTCTCCACGCCCTCGGTCCCCCTGATCTGACGAGACCTACAGTTCTCTCTACGCCCTCAGCACCCCAGCTCCTGTGAGACCCATAGCGCTCTGCAGTCTCAACCCTAGCTCCTGCGAGATGAACGGTTCGTCCCACGCCCAAAACCTCGGCACATCTGTGTGAATCTCTCCTGAGGAACAAGGGTCGATGCTTCCTTAACACCTTCCCCTTTTATCGGGCCGATCCTTGCACCTGGGATCGCGTTGCGCTCAAACACTGAAAAAGGAGCTGCGTTTCGGTCTCTTTGAAGAAATTGATCGAGAGCTTTTTTGTATGAAGACAAAAATTTGTGCCTCGTCAGAGTCCAAGTTTCAACAAATTAAAATAAAAAAAGATATTACAACTCGGATGGAGAAAATAAAGCAGAAAATAAAAGTTCTGTATTGTGGTCTTAAACCGAGGAAGTTTTCAGCTCAAATAAACAGTACAGTTAAGAAATTAAAATATATAGAAATGGCTTTCGAGAGCTTTCATAATCTCGCAGCCCGGCCCTGGGCCTGGCTTGTCTGTTATTGCCTGATAAACCATGCTGTTACTGCTGGCAACCTGCTGGCCCACGTATACATTACAGCTCAGTTGATTTGGCACTTGGCGAAGGTACATGCTTAATTTCCTCTTGAAAAATTCTAGACGTGTTCTGGCATTATTTCTGATAGCTTGTGGTATTGTGCTAAACGGTCTGGGACTAAGGATATTGATACAATGCTCTCTTACTGTGCCCACGGCGCCCATATTTTTCACTGGGCTTATTTTACACGTTCTCCCATACCTCTTACTCCAGTAGGTTGCTATGGTACTCCGCAGATTGGGTCCAGACCTTCAAACACCTTCCACTTAATATATTATCATGTAAGTCTCCTCTGCTCCAGAGAGTACATATTTAAGACTGTGAGGCGCCCTCAGAAATTTAAATGCTTTGTCTGTATGCGGGCCGTAAATGATCTAGGTATCTGTTACAGTTCTGATAGATCTCTTGTTCTGAAAGGAGCCGTGAACACTGAATAATATTCTAAGCGGGAAAGCATAAGTGATTTGAAAAACATCACCGTCGGCACCATTTCTTTTTTTTTTCGAAAGTTCTCGTTATCCACTCCATTTTCATGGTTTTCATGATATTTACCTTATTGTGTTGTTTGAAAGAAAGGTCAACCAACATTTTTACACCTAAATCTTTCACATGTTCCTTTCGTTTTATTTGGTAATCTTTCGTGTTGTTGTGTCTCTCACGAGACCTTCATTCTTTCCATATCGACGTAGTTGGAACTTGTCACTATTGAACGCCACGTTATTCACCACTGGAAGACTTTATTAATATCTTCCGGCAATTTCTTCGTGTTCTCTACCGAGGTGATTTCCATGCTTATTTTGGTATCATTTACCGATGATGATACGCAACTCTGGTGAGTACTTTTATCTGCGTCCGCAAGCAGACCATGGTGACAAGGGTTCTAGGTGCCCTCACTACCTTTTAGATTTCTTTGAGTCGACCAAGCTTTTCGGGAAAAAATCGAAACAAAGTGGCAAAGATGGTTTTCAATTTATTCCTTATTTTGTACACCAGTAGCGTCTGTTAATGACCTTCTTTTGAGAGAAAAATTGGAAAGAATACTAGGGAGAGAGGTTGCGTGCGTATGTGTGTACTCACCTAGTTGTACTCACCTAGTTGAGGTTGCGGGGGTCGAGTCCGAGCTCCTGGCCCCGCCTCTTCACTGATCGCTACTAGGTCACTCTCCCTGAGCCGTGAGCTTTATCGTACCTCTGCTTAAAGCTATGTATGGATCCTGCCTCCACTACATCGCTTCCCAAACTATTCCACTTACTGACTACTCTGTGGCTGAAGAAATACTTCCTAACATCCCTGTGATTCATCTGTGTCTTTAGCTTCCAACTGTGTCCCCTTGTTACTGTGTCCAATCTCTGGAACATCCTGTTTTTGTCCACCTTGTCAATTCCTCTCAGTATTTTGTATGTCGTTATCATGTCCCCCCTATCTCTCCTGTCCTCCAGTGTCGTCAGGTTGATTTCCCTTAACCTCTCCTCGTAGGACATACCTCTTAGCTCTGGGACTAGTCTTGTTGCAAACCTTTGCACTTTCTCTAGTTTCTTTACGTGCTTGGCTAGGTGTGGGTTCCAAACTGGTGCCGCATACTCCAATATGGGCCTAACGTATACGGTGTACAGGGTCCTGAACGATTCCTTATTAAGATGTCGGAATGCTGTTCTGAGGTTTGCTAGGCGCCCATATGCTGCAGCAGTTATTTGGTTGATGTGCGCTTCAGGAGATGTGCCTGGTGTTATACTCACCCCAAGATCTTTTTCCTTGAGTGAGGTTTGTAGTCTCTGACCCCCTAGACTGTACTCCGTTTGCGGCCTTCTTTGCCCTTCCCCAATCTTCATGACTTTGCACTTGGTGGGATTGAACTCCAGGAGCCAATTGCTGGACCAGTTCTGCAGCCTGTCCAGATCCCTTTGTAGTTCTGCCTGGTCTTCGATCGAGTGTATTCTTCTCATCAACTTCACGTCATCTGCAAACAGGGACACCTCAGAGTCTATTCCTTCCGTCATGTCGTTCACAAATACCAGAAACAGCACTGGTCCTAGGACTGACCCCTGCGGGACCCCGCTGGTCACAGGTGCCCACTCTGACACCTCGCCACGTACCATGACTCGCTGCTGTCTTCCTGACAAGTATTCCCTGATCCATTGTAGTGCCTTCCCTGTTATCCCTGCTTGGTCCTCCAGTTTTTGCACCAATCTCTTGTGTGGAACTGTGTCAAACGCCTTCTTGCAGTCCAAGAAAATGCAATCCACCCACCCCTCTCTCTCTTGTCTTACTGCTGTCACCATGTCATAGAACTCCAGTAGGTTTGTGACACAGGATTTCCCGTCCCTGAAACCATGCTGGCTGCTGTTGATGAGATCATTCCTTTCTAGGTGTTCCACCACTCTTCTCCTGATAATCTTCTCCATGATTTTGCATACTATACATGTCAGTGACACTGGTCTGTAGTTTAATGCTTCATGTCTGTCTCCTTTTTTAAAGATTGGGACTACATTTGCTGTCTTCCATGCCTCAGGCAATCTCCCTGTTTCGATAGATGTATTGAATATTGTTGTTAGGGGTACACATAGCGCCTCTGCTCCCTCTCTCAATACCCATGGGGAGATGTTATCTGGCCCCATTGCCTTTGAGGTATCTAGCTCACTCAGAAGCCTCTTCACTTCTTCCTCGGTTGTGTGCACTGTGTCCAGCACTTGGTGGTGTGCCCCACCTCTCCGTCTTTCTGGAGTCCCTTCTGTCTCCTCTGTGAACACTTCTTTGAATCTCTTGTTGAGTTCTTCACATACTTCCCGGTCATTTCCTGTTGTCTCTCCTCCTTCCTTCCTTAGCCTGATTACCTGGTCCTTGACTGTTGTTTTCCTCCTGATGTGGCTGTACAACAGTTTCGGGTCAGATTTGGCTTTCGCTGCTATGTCATTTTCATATTGTCTTTGGGCCTCCCTTCTTATCTGTGCATATTCATTTCTGTGTGTGTGTGTGTGTGTGTGTGTGTGTGTGTGTGTGTGTGTGTGTGTTTGTGTGTGTGTGTGTGTGTGTGTGTGTGTGTGTGTGTGTGTGTGTGTGTGTGTGTGTGTGTGTGTGTGTTTGTGTGTGTGTGTGTGTGTGTGTGTGTGTGTGTGTGTGTGTGCGTATGTGTGTGTGTGTGTGTGTGTGTGTGTGTGTGTGTGTGTGTGTGTGTGTTTGTGTGTGTGTGTGTGTGTGTGTGTGTGTGTGTGTGTGTTTGTGTGTGTGTGTGTGTGTGTGTGTGTGTGTGTGTGTGTGTGTGTGTGTGTGTGTGTGTGTGTGTGTGTGTGTGTGTGTGTGTGTGTGTTTGTGTGTGTTTGTGTGTGTGTGTGTGTTGTTGTGTGTGTGTGTGTGTGTGTGTGTGTGTACTTACCTATATGTAGTTGCAGGGATTGATTCACACGCATACGCACACACATACAGATATTATATATATATATATATATATATATATATATATATATATATATATATATATATATATATATATATATATATATATATATATAAATGAAATCACGAAACAAGTGCTGTCTCTGGAGGCAGTACAAGGTTCGTAGGGTCGAGTTCTGGCCTGCCGCAGTTTGGTAAATTAAATTATATATATATATATATATATATATATATATATATATATATATATATATATATATATATATATATATATATATATATATATATATATATATACTTTTCCAACAGACTTATTTTCATTATTGATAATCCTTGAAAGTGAAATTTAAGGATTACTAAGTTATTTTTGGATATTCATCAACAGCCTGACTGCTCAGAGACGGACGGAGGATCGAGTCTTCACCACTTCTTGTGCTGGGATATAGAGTGTCACATAAAATAATAATTAAGATTCCGTTAGTAGATTCGGGTGATAAAATTAGTTATGCCTGAAATATTTTTCTTATATAATATTGTGAAGCGCTAAACCCGTGTAAATTATTCAGCACAAGGAATTGGGAAGGCGTGAACCTACGTGCGTATACTGGTGTCTACAATGCGGATGGAAAGAGGATACTCATAGTTATTCAGAATTTATTCTGCTGGGAAACGAAGGTTCCTATAGAAGTGAGAATCTAGTATAGCAAACGTGTGTTTGATATACCTTTGATGAATTCCGAAACTTTTTCTACTCCCAGAGCCAGTTCTTAGGCCGAAAACAATACTATAGTGAACGTGGAGTTACTTCAGCGGGGGAATGAGGTGCATCATCCCCTGCGACGGTGGAGGCGTCGTACCTAGCGGAAATGGTCTTCCCCTGAGCAAGAGAGGGCGGCGTCTGGCGACCACCTGTCCCTCGACTCTCAACACCGATGTCTAACTCCTTCCAGGGAGTCTAGAATACACTAGGAGGTAGAGAAGTAACCGTAAGGATAGAGACGAAGGATGAGTATTTAGAAATGGACAATAAGGATGAATGAAAAGAGATAGGTAAAAGCAAGGGGAGAGTACAAGAGAAATTAAAAAGACGGGAGTAGTGGGGGAAGATGGGTGAAAGATGGGGATGTACTTACGACCCCTCCCCCTCTCCCGGGCGTCTTCGGAACAACAGTTGGTACTTAGAGACACGTCAGTACGGTGATGATACCCAACAAGTATATATATCAAACCGGCTTTTCTAGGTACATTGTTGCTACAAGAAAAACACGACTTCTCCTTGGTGGCCACAGTTGACTAGTTAAGAAGCACTTACCTGCTGAGGCTGTACTCCACCAGGATCCCACACACAATCATCCACTCATTCACACACACAAAACACAAAACCCACACTGTTATACTTACCCACTGATGATGTCCACTACAAGGATTACACACTTACCTAAGAGAGAGAGAGAGAATAGAGAACAGTTAGTTAAGGTATACCAGACTCACGAAATCGTAATGACACGATTGCAAACAAACCGTACCATACCTAGTTGGACGAATCTTATTGAAGCTAGTTGGCCCAGTGGCTAACGCGACGGTCTGGAGTTTCGAAACTCTCCGACCGCGGGTTCAAACTCCACCCGTGGTATGGTTTTTTTTTTAAGGTACACCAGTGTTGAAAATGGTATACAGTACCTACAAGATGATGAGTAAGACGCATGTGCACCAATTCGGTATCTTTATTGTTGAAACGTGTCGCCTACACAGTGGGCTTCTTCAGTCAAATACTGAGGCAGCAGGTGTATCAACCTTAGAGAAAAAATGTTAGAGGTGGTCAGTCCTTCCTCCTGGAGAAGAGTTCAGCTCCATGGAGCTGGTGCACATGTGTCTTAATCATCAAGGTACATGAAGAAAGAATTAACACATTCCTGCAATGACAATAAAAATAAATCAGATTACATATTAACTTTGCATCAGAGGAAAATCCATCATTTGTGTTAGTTCCTCGCACTTGGCTGAACAAGATGATCACGAGGGCAGAAGAGGATGAGACGGAGGGATGGAGGAGGAAGAGATAGAGCAGAGAAGAGGGAAAGGGAAGGAAGAAAAGATGGAAAGGGAGAGGCGAAGCAAAGAAAGATGAGGGATGGGAGGGGAGAGGGAAAAGAAGAAACATCAAGACAGATGAGCAAGAAAATTCTCACCCAGAGTCCTTTTGATATCTTCGATGGGTTTCCAGAAGGACTATTTTCATATCTAAGCTGTTGGAATTTGTTACCTATGAGCAGTGTAATATTTTCTACTTCCCACTTGAAGGCTTTGTTTATACCCTCTTGCAATTTTTTATTGTCCTAAATTGAGGTGACTTTAACATAATTTACCTTATTTTATGAACTGTTTCTTCGTGATCACATTTATCGCATGCATGACGAAGTCCATGGAGACAACACCTGTTTTTTTGAGATTCTTTCAAAGCCTTCGTAATACGGTCAACATGATCTAGTAATCGTGACAGGTATGATTTTCCTGCTGTAATCCATACTTACATTGGTTGTTCATGTCTTTGTTTTCATATAATTTATAATTTGGCGTCTTACCATCCTATTAGTGCTACTGGTCTGTCATTAGTTGCCAATATTCTGTTGACTTCTTCGTGCAGAGGACCTGTGTCTACAATTATTTTAGGGCCTCTGGGAATTCACCTCAGGCGCTGTGTGACCCTTACGGATTTGGTGCTCCCTCTCAAATGTTATAATGGGATCTCAGCATACTTTCTCTTTGGAAAAAGTGTACCGAGTGCTCGTGCAAGTGGTACTTTTGCACTTGTTTTATAAATAAAAGAGTTCCATGAAACAGGTCCAGGTGCTAAATGTGAGGACACTTTTTCGATTCCCTTTTTCGTACTGAGAAATACTTGTGCTTGTGTTGGATATATGATTTGTAGAGTGAGAGGAGATAATAAAAAGCTATCTTGATCTTCCACACTCATGTCAGACATTCATTGACACTGATCTTTCAAATTTTCTTTCATTTCTTTCTCACTTTTAATGTACGAACCTTAAGTGAGCAGAAGGCCGAATTCTGGGGTTGATTTTATTTGTATTTTGCGTATGTGTAGAAAAAAATAGGATTTTATGCTATTTTTTTGAATGGTTTTGCTTCCTTGTGTCCTCTTCAGGATTTGGAATATTTGGATTATTACGCTTTATTAGTAATTCTGGTTCCACTGTACCATCATGATGCACATATCTGGTGGTGCTGGGGAGTGTGCGGTGATGTTGGCTCCTATGAGGTGGTGTTGTGGTTTATGTGGTGGTGTTGGCGACTATGCGGTGGTGCTGGGGCCAGAGGCTGGCCTTGGCAGCGTCACGGACTGGTGATTTCTGTGGCGCCACGCCCTACACTCTGACTCTCCTCTGTCGCCAGCACCACCACCCAAACAACCATCTCTACTACCACCCATCCTCGCTAACCTTTGTGAACCATCACCACCACGCCAACCACCATCTGTCACCACCACCAATGCGGTCACTGCCATTGCGACCACCATCACCACCATCATCACCATCATCACAATCCTGGAATTCCAGTAAGTGTTTTCCTGATCACTCCAGATAAATATACTGTAACGGCGGAACCTTTTTTACATACATCTTTAATTCTCTCTCTCTCTCTCTCTCTCTCTCTCTCTCTCTCTCTCTCTCTCTCTCTCTCTCTCTCTCTGTCCCTAGAAATCTGTAGTATTAATACATCAAGGAATATAATACTACTAATATACCAAAAATACAGTATAAATGTATTAATACACTAAGACATACGGCATTATTCATACATAACTAAAAACAATAATACACACAGTATTATAAATATTTCAAGAAATACAACATTATAAATACATAAAAAGAATACACTAATTTTAATACAACAAAGAATACAGTAACATCAGTTCATCAAGAAATACAATATTAGCTGCTAATACACAACAGTTCTAAGAACCGTGTGTAATATGGGACTGTTTCAGCTGAGTCAACCCACGGTAATATACTGTGTATTTCCTGTATTTCTGGGAGATATAAGAGAAGGAACGGATATACCAATTGTCTCTACACCACTGGCAGTTTCTCTACCATTGGCATGCAGATCACCACTGGATGGTTCTCCACCACTGTCATCCAGATCACCACTGGCTGGCTTTCCACCACTGGCATCCAGATCACCGCTGGCAGTTTCTCCACTGCTAAAATCCAGATCATCACTGGCTGGTTCTCCACCACTGGCATCCAGGTCACCACTGGCTGGTTCTCCACCTCTGGCATCTAGATCACCACTGGCTGGTTCTCCACCTCTGGCATCCAGATCACCACTAGCTGGTTCTCCACCTCTGGCATCCAGATTACCAATGCATGGTTCTCCACCACTGGCATCCAGATCACCACTGGCTGGTTCTCCACCACTGGCAGCTTCTCCACCACTGGCTGGTTCTCCACCACTGGCATCCAGATCACCACTGGCTGGTTCTCCACCACTGGCAGCTTCTCCACCACTGGCTGGTTCTCCACCACTGGCATCCAGATCACCACTGGCTGGTTCTCCACCACTGGCATCCAGATCACCACTGGCTGGTTCTCCACCTCTGGCATCCAGATCACCACTAGCTGGTTCTCCACCTCTGGCATCCAGGTTACCAATGCATGGTTCTCCACCACTGGCATCCAGATCACCACTGGCTGGTTCTCCACCACTGGCAGCTTCTCCACCACTGGCATCCAGATCACCACTGGCTAGTTCTCCACCACTGGCTGGTTCTCCACCATTGGCATCCAGATCACCACTGGCAGTTTCTCCACCACTGGCATCCAGATCACCACTGGCTGGTTCTTCACCACTGGTATCCAGACCACTGCTTGCTGCCTCTCCACCACTGGTATCCAGATCACTGCCGGCTGCCTCTCCACCACTGGTATCCAGATCACTGCTGGCTGCTTCTCTACCACTGGTATCCAGACCACTGCTTGCTGCCTCTCCACCACTGGTATCCAGACCACTGCTTGCTGCCTCTCCACCATTGGTATTCAGACCACTACTGGCTGCCTCTCCACCACTGACATGCAAACCACTGCCAGCTGCCTCTCCACCACTGGTATCCAGATCACTGCTGGCTGCTTCTCTACCACTGGTATCCAGACCACTGCTTGCTGCCTCTCCACCACTGGTATCCAGACCACTGCTTCCTGCCTCCCCACCACTGGTATTCAGACCACTGCTGGCTGCCTCTCCACCACTGACATGCAAACCACTGCCGGCTGTCTCTCCACCACTGGTATCCAGATCACTGCTTGCTGCCTCTCCACCACTGGTATTCAGACCACTGCTGGCTGCCTCTCCACCACTGGTATCCAGATCACTGCTTGCTGCCTCTCCACCACTGGTATTCAGACCACTGCTTCCTGCCTCCCCACCACTGGTATTCAGACCACTGCTGGCTGCCTCTCCACCACTGACATGCAAACCACTGCCGGCTGTCTCTCCACCACTGGTATCCAGATCACTGCTTGCTGCCTCTCCACCACTGGTATCCAGATCACTGCTTGCTGCCTCTCCACCACTGGTATTCAGACCACTGCCAGCTGCCTCTCCACCACTGGTATCCAGATCACTTCTGGCTGCTTCTCTACCACTGGTATCCAGATCACTGCTGGCTGTCTCTCCACCACTGGTATCCAGACCACGGCTTGCTGCCTCTCCACCACTGGTATTCAGACCACTGCTTGCTGCCTCTCCACCACTGGTATTCAGACCACTGCCAGCTGCCTCTCCACCACTGGTATCCAGATCACTGCTGGCTGCTTCTCTACCACTGGTATCCAGATCACTGCTGGCTGTCTCTCCACCACTGGTATCCAGACCACTGCTTGCTGCCTCTCCACCACTGGTATCCAGACCACTGCTTGCTGCCTCTCCACCACTGGTATTCAGACCACTGCTGGCTGCCTCTCCACCACTGACATGCAAACCACTGCCGGCTGCCTCTCCACCACTGGTATCCAGATCACTGCTGGCTGCTTCTCTACCACTGGTATCCAGACCACTGCTTGCTGCCTCTCTACCACTGGTATCCAGACCACTGCTTGCTGCCTCTCCACCACTGGTATTCAGACCACTGCTGGCTGCCTCTCCACCACTGACATCCAGACCACTGCCGGCTGCCTCTCCACCACTGGTATCCAGATCACTGCTGGCTGCTTCTCTACCACTGGTATCCAGACCACTGCTTGCTGCCTCTCCACCACTGGTATCCAGACCACTGCTTGCTGCCTCTCCACCACTGGTATTCAGACCACTGCTGGCTGCCTCTCCACCACTGACAACCAAACCACTATTGGCTACTTTCCACCACTGGTTGCCAGTCTACCTTTGACTGCATATATACCATTTTGTTGATGCAGAGGGAAGTAACAGTGCTCCTAAAAGGGCTCTTGATCCAATGAGATGGACCTTCACCTTCCTTTACCAGTGAATGATCTTCTACGGGTTTAGAGCCATCACTTGTCCAAAGTGAGGTAGCTCAAGTTTCCCCTTCTCCTGACGCCGGCGAGAGGCTTCTGATCCAGGGAATTGGAGCTGCCCTTACCTTGAATTAAACCATTACCCAGGTGCTGTGTGTCCCTATTGGTTTAGCTTTTTCACGAGAAAAATAATCCTTATATATTTTGATAAAGACGGACGGAGGAACAAGCCTCCGCTGCTTCGTTACACTAAGTGATCCATACTTTGAAGAGGAAAATGTAGTCCACGTGTCGGTCTTTCCTGGACCATTATCATGTTGCAAGTGAGAGAGAATGGGAGAAAGTCAGAAGACAGGTCAGAAGGAAAGGTGAGGAGAAAGCTTAGGTTGTGTGTGTGTGTGTGTGTGTGTGTGTGTGTGTGTGTGTGTGTGTGTGTGTGTGTGTGTGTGTGTGTGTGTGTGTGTGTGTGTGTGTGTGTGTGTGTGTGTCTGTCTGTCTTACACAACATACAAACATGCAAACGGTCTGGAAAAGATTGCGAGACAGCGGGTAGAAAAGCACGTGGAGAAGTCTTTTACAGAATACCTGCACAGATTTAGTGATAGAAAATCCTCTCACTAATTTGCTGGAGTTCTGTGATAGTCGCACAGGTAAAAGATGACAGTTCTGTGTGGACTGCATCTTTTTTTGGACTGCAGGAAAGCATTTGATAAAGTACCGCACCAGAGATGAAGTGAAAAACTGGAGGAACAGGTACGGTTGATAGGCAGAGTGGAGGAACAGTTACGGTTGATAGGCAGAGTGGAGTAACAGGTACGGTTGATAGGCAGAGTGGAGGAACAGGTACGGTTGATAGGCAAAGAGACTCAGTGGCTCAGGGAGTATCCGAATGGCAGAAGGACAGAGAATAAGGAATGAGATAGACTGGAAGAGAGAATAACAAGTGAGGCTCGACAGGGATCAGCACTAGGACCATTACTATTTCTATTATACATGGACGCCCTGACAGAGGGACTGAGTTTTATGTATCGCTGTTTGCAGGAGATGCGGAAGAATATGATCAGGAGATGACTGATAAACTCCAGAAAGAACTCAACAGACTAGAGATAGCTTGAAACAAGTTACTTCTAGATTTCAACCCGAATAAAATTCATGCGAACTGAAGGTGATGGCAGACCTAAAGTAAACTACAGCATGAGACGAAAGAAGTTGCAAATTTCAGAAAGTGAAAAGGACCTGAGGGAGCCCGGCCAGGGCTCCGAGAGTAGCGAGACACTCAAAACTCATCAAAGATATATATCTCCAGAAGTGCACATACACCGCGTAACTTCAGAACCTTATATAGGACAGATGTTATTCCAGTCACTGAGTACGTAGACCTAAGAAGGCGCCAACACCTGGTCAAGCTCCAAAAGGTTAAAAACTCAGCAAGTAAATTAGTACCAGAACTAAAAGGAATACATTATGGCGAGAATATGAAGGAATTGCCTTGTAGGAGAGAATGACAAGGGTAAACATGGTTACGAAATACACAGTCTAAAAGGGAATTGATAGAAGATTGAGACTGAATTAAGAGAACCAGGACCAGGGATGTATGGGAAGTATTTCTGTAGTCTCAGGGTGGTTGAAGAATGGAAAGATCTGGATGAGGCAGTGAGGGAGGTAAACTTAACACAGAATTTCAAGAGTAGATATGATAAAGCCTCTAGAGGTCAGAAATCAGTGATGTCTATCAAAGTACTCTAGCAGACTGAGTCGGGAGCTGAGTCTCGACCTCCACAAACACAAATGAGTGTACACACACACACACACGCGCGCGCACACACACACACACACACACACTCTTATATTCTAGTATGCCAAACTTCCGTAATTTTTCCCGTAATCCGAGCACTTGGTTGACATAGTGTGTATGACGTCAGCAGCAGCAGCGGCTGACATCAGAGGCAGGTGGTGGCCAGGTCTTCAAGACCCTGGACTTGATCCTTTACGTGCTGCTAGACCAAGGAGGTAGTGGTGGTGGTCGTAGTGGTGGTGGTAGCGGTGGTGGTGACGTTACTGGCATGAGGCGGCAGGCAGGGTGGACGACCCTACAAGGACACAACGTAACTCCCTCCACCGACAAATTATTACCATCACCACCACTAAAAACACACTGCCAGCACCACATCACCACTACACCACCACCACCATCACACAGCCAGCAGCACCACACCACTACGACCATCACACAGCCAGCAGCACAACACCACGACCATCATCACACAGCTAGCAGCACCACACCACCATTACACTACCACTATCACCACCACCACCACCACTACCAACAACAACACCAACAACAACAACAAAACAAACTTAAGGACAGGCTTCACAGCTAGATATTTCGAGTACAAAACACCAGCAACAACATTGACTCTCGTATGACGCACATGACAGACCTTACCTAAAATATCCTGACCAATTATGGCCACCGAATTACGTAGAAGACAAAGATAAACTGAAGAGGGGAGGAGAAGGGCGAGAAATCTCGTACCTTCATTCTCCTCGATAGTGAAGAACTCTTGATTGACTAACCTGTGGCTACCCTCAATGAATGCATTACTACTACTGTTTTTCCTACTACTACCACTATTACTACCAATACTACTATTAATGCTACTACAACTACTACTACTGTTACTACTAATAATAATAATAATAATATCCACGACCTGCCACAGTTTTACACTGGCAACCATCACTTGTCAGAAACCCTAGCACCTCTACCATTATCATCACCTAGCACTTCCAAGTTTACCACCATCATCATCACACCTTGCACCACCTGTATCACATCTTGCACCACCTGTATCACATCTTGCACCACCGGCATCACCGCCACTACCACCAAAACACCACCGGCACTGTTAAAGCTACACTGGCGGTGAAAGACACGTGGGTTCAAGAAATGAGTGGTAGGTACGTGGACTGGTGGTGATATAGGCTGGGGCAGGTGGTGAAACATGCTGGGACAGGTGGTGAAACATGCTGGGACAGGTGGTGATACAGCCTGGGACAGGTGGTCAAACATGCTGAGACAGTGGTGAGTGAGGCTGGGACAGGTGGTAAGGGAGGCTGGGACAGGTGGCGAGACAGGCTGGAACAGGTGGTAAGACGTCGGAGTACAGCTGTCCCTCCGTTGAGAAAAGGTGGCAACAACAGCTGATACTGTAGACAGATGTGGGAGAGAAGTGGCAGGAGGTTGAGAGGGGAAGGTAGGGGGTGGGAGGGGATATTTGGGAGAGGGGTACTGTTTTAGAGTACAACTCACAAGGACAGTTGTGTAACCTCCCCATTACCTCACCTCCCCATAACCTCCCCTCCCCATCACCTCTCCTCTCCACCACTTCCACTTCCCAGACATCAACGTGAAGATATGAAAACTTTTGTGTTTATACACCAACACACACACACACTTCACATACACGGTTTCAAGAACAGGTACAACCAAGGTAATTTCTCCGTCATGGACATATCTCCTGTCTTGGTGCATCCTGTCGACTCTTCACACCGTTTTCCCGTGTAATTCCCAGCCTTAATTTCTGAAAATGCCAAGCAATTTGGAAAAATCATTTTTATCTGTTAGATAAGTTTACATAAATATTTAAGGGGACGGCCTGAGTGGTAAGGTTTGAGGTGTCCGGTGATTTCGAGTCACGCTATGTAACCCATTGAGAAGCGATGAAGCGCTATGCTACAATACGCAGCAAAAGTAGGACGAGGACAAGTGTGAAACTGCGTGACACTCCCCTGTGTAAAACTGCGTGACGCTACCTTGTGTAATGCTGGATGGAGAGGCATAATGACCACAGGTATGGGGGGCAAAACGCAGTTCCACTAAAAGCATTATCGGCAACGTGTCATTTTCTTCCCCATTATCGACAGTACGTCATATGTATCCTGCCTCGGGAGTCTCTCACATGTGGCTTTTCAACTAATTTTGCATGGCCCTCAAAGTACAGCAGACTTTATCAGTCCCCAGACTTGCTTCTCAGTCTGCCGAACCACAGCTCCAGGTCGCGCTAATTAAGCGCTTTTGCTGGACACGAAGAATCTGCTCGTTCTTCAGAGCTTGATATATTGACCACAATTTTGTATATCGAAGGGTTGAGATTTGCGTCCTGGTGCTCTGGTAACATTTGCAGAATCCAGTAATTTATATTTTATCAGGGTCGACGTGCGACCATAGCAGTGGTCAATCTAGATGATGAATTGTACAAAACAGTTGATTCCCACGAGAAGCGTATTGGTCAAGGCTCGTTTTCGTTACAATGCGATCCCAGAAATATAATCAAATATCTGTTAAAACCGTAAAAACTTGTTTGCGCGTCAGTATTATTACCATGATTATAATTATTAGTATTATTATTATTATTATTATTATTATTAAAAGAGCAATAGCAGCACATAAGTGTGTGTGTGTCTCATTCTGAAACACTCACACTCACACACACTCACACTCACACACACACACACACACACACACACACACACACACACACACACACACACACATCGTGGCACTCTCTCACACAACAAGGTTAAGCAAAACATACATTCAAAACAACAGTAAACTTGTGAGAAACACTTCACAGAGAGGTGAACATACGACCATACACATACATATTATACAATAAAAGGCCATCAAAGCAGATTAAAATCAGGTAAAAAGCTAGCAAAAAGGCAGACAAATGGCTTTAGTATTAAAGGTCAGTTCTTGTTGACACAATAGTCAGTGTGCCCTTTCTCCCTGTCTCAGACCTTCCTGCCTTTTGGCCCACCTTTTCTTCTCCTTTCGCTCTCTCTCTCTCCCTCCAAAAACAGTCTTTCTCTCTGCCCTTCCACCCGGATTTACAATGGCAGTTTTCCCTCCTTTCCAATTCACTTACCTCCCTAACACCTTTCCCTCCTTCCACACTGCTGCAAAGGCCCTAGCACGTCACCCAACCTTTTCGCTACTGCTAAGACTCTCCCTAACACCTCTCCTGTCTGGAAACCAGTGCATATTGCCAACAGTAATAATGAAGAGAAACGGAAGCAGAGCAATCTGTTAATAGGCCAACGTTTCGCTTCATGTAGATAAAGACTGTAAACAGAGCAAAACTATCGCGACAAATGCTTGTTGTATAGCTTGTGTCATCTGGTGTAGGCCCTCTGACACAAGCTGTCTTCCCCGCCAACCTCACCATTGACACTCACCCCATTTTTTCCTCAAGGCCCACCTTTACATTTCTTCCCCCTCCCCACCCACACTCGCCCCCCTCTGCTTCACCCTGACAGTGACAATGGCAGTGACAGTGGTGGTGACAGTGACTGGACCTGCGGTAGACTCCCTGAAGCATTCTTCTCACCGCTTCAGCGTGACTTCCACTACCTACTGTAGCACTGTCATCTAGTCTCTCTTATATTCCTTCCTTCCCCAGGCACTCACAACTAGCACATCCTTCATTTCCTCCACTGATTTTTTTGGCAGATTTATTGGGTTAAAAGCCTGTCGACTACACGAGGGCCATGTTGGCTCCAAGTAACCAGTTCATCACTAGTCAAGAATATTGCCATCCCTAAAACAGAAAAAGCGTGTATAGAAACACGCACTTCTCGGTGTACATACATTGAGTGACATCCAGATCACATACAAACATACGGCAGCACACACACACGAAGAGGTGCGATAAAGCTCTTGGACCAGGGAGAGACTGAACCTAGTAGTGACCCGCGAAGAGGCGAGGCTAGTAGTAGTGAGTCGACCTCTGCAACCACATATAGATGAGTACATATAGGTGAGTACGCATGCAAACACACACGCAAAAACGTGTGAAGCATAAGCAAGCATATTCATATACCGGAACATACACACGCAAGATTACATACACACAGGCAAGTACACAGAGAAATGCAAGCAAATTTGGGGACAAGAACTAAGACTCAACAGATAGGTGAGTACAAACACAGACGCAAGTACATACAAACAAGACACACACAAAACGTATACAGTATATTATCTCACTTGAGCCAAGGGGAAATTCCTAGGTAAATGATTACCCAAACCTCAACCATCGTGACTCAACTCTAAATCAAACCTCTTAGACGTATATTTGTGTGTGTGTGCGTGCGTGCGTGCGTGTGAGTGTGTGTGTGCGTGCGTGCGTGTGAGTGTGTGTGTGCGTGTACTTGCAGAAAATCAAATTTATATCTTCCAAATCATAAAAAAATTAACTATACTTTTGAGACATAGGGCTGACTTTGATTACGATTATATTTGGTAATAATCTGACGTAATAATTTAATATATAATAATTTAATACATACATATTATTACATAACTTGATATAATATTTTTTATAATAAATAATTTGATAATTTGGGGGATAAATGTTTTTCCTCACATGACATCGACACCATGCCCAACCCTTTTAGGGCAGGGTAGGTGCCTGAGCCCGAACTTGCAGCTCACAAGACTGTCATTCCCAATAACTTCCTTGGGGCGGGGATGGCAGACCAGAGAAGCCTAGCTTCTCCCTACGAGCCCCGTGAGGGCAGGAAATGTGGCTAAGCCTGGGGACAGTTAGTCCCAAAGATGACGGGGGTACTTGTGCCTCCTCCCATGGGAGACTTAGGTCTCAGACACTCCCTAAAGAGGGAGCCAAGGCCGGGCCACCACTTGGAAAAGGCCCGGGCCGGGAGTAATACCGGCGAATCTTTAAAATAATAATAATAATAACAATAATCCTCACATGTTTATACTGTACACTTTATTTTATATTTAACTGTACATTTAACAGTAGACAAGTGTAATTATCAGTAGACAAGTGTAATTATCAGTAGACAGGTGTAATTGCCAGTAGACAGGTGTAATTGTCAGTGGATAGGCGTAATTATGAACAGACAAGTGTAATTATCAGTAGACAGGTGTAATTTTCAGTAGCCAGATGTAATTATCAGTAGACAGGTGTTATCAGTAGACAGGTGTTATTATAAGTTGCCAGGTGTAATTATCAGTATAATTACAAGTCAACAGGTAATTATCATCATTAGACAGGGGAAGTTACAAGTAGACAGTTGTCAGTATGAAGCCTTCATTGTCGTGTTCTGACCAGACTAAGTTTGAAAATATACCTATGATATACCTTTGATGGGTTTCGAGAGTTTTCCTACTTCCGCAGCCCGGCCCTCTGCCAGGCCCTGTCCCAGATAAGGTTTCCTGGTTGCTGGCCTGATCGATCAGGCTGTTGGTACCTGCCGCCCTCTGTCCGACGTATGCACCACAGCCAAGCTGATTAGGAACTGATCTGAGGAATTTGTCTTCCTTGGTCAACCAGGCTGTTGTTGTTGGCGGCCCGCTGGCCCACATACCCAGCACCTAGCGGAGGAATTTGTCTGGTTTCCTCTTGAAGACCTCTACACTTGTTCTTACAGTGTTTCTGATATCTTCTGGTAAGATGTTAAAATCTCTGGAGCCAGGGATGTTGATATATTGTTCTCTTATTGTACCTACGGCGTCCCTGCCTTTCCCTGGGTTTATTCTACACTTTCTCCCATATCTCTGATTCCAGTATGTTGTTATGGCAGTGTGCTGAATTGGGACTAGGTCCTCTAACTGGAGTCTACGTGGGGGTCAACACCCCCCTGCCTGGTCCTTAAACAGACCTCCCGGTGGATCACAGCCTGATCAACCAGACTGTTGCTTATAGCCGCACGTAATCCAATGTACGAACCACGGCCCGGCTGATCGGGCATTGACATTAGGTATTTGTCCATGTCACTCTTGAAAACAGCCAGGGGTCTATTAGTAATTCCCCATATAAATGATAACAGTCTTGGGCCCAAGACACTCATTGTTTTTAGTCTTGGTATACTCATGGCACCCCTGGTTTTCATTGGGTGTATGTTGCACCGTCTACCCAGTCTTTTGCTTTCGTAATGAATAATTTGTGTGTGCAGATTTGGGACCAGCACCTCTAGGATATTCCAAGTGTATATTGTGATGTATCTTTCTCGCCTCCGTTCCAGGAAGTACAGGTCAAGGTTTCCTAAGTTCCCAAAAAATCAAGGTACTTGACTGAACTAATACGTGTAGTGAACGTTGTCTGTACTTCACTAGATCTGTAATTTCACCTGGTTTGACTGGGGCTGTTAGAGAAATCAAGTAACTTTCCATGTTTACATTATCATGTATCATGTATCTCTTTCTCCGTTCTCTCTTTGAGGTGTTCCCAGTAACTTAAATGCTTTATTGGCTCTATGAGGGCCCTGAATGGGGGTGCCAACACTAAACAATACTCTATGCGACAAAATATAAGCAATTTAAAGTGTCACCACTGGCACTATTTCCCTTGTTTTTAAGTTCACATTATCCATCCTGTCATTTTTCTGGTCATAGTGACGTTTGCCTTATTATGTTCTTTTAAAGAAAGGTCGGCTGATATTATTACTCCTTGCGTTCTATTAGGTGATTTCCTTGTGCTTTATATACAGTGTCACTTCTGAGCTCCTCATTCTTTCTATATCTAAGCAGTTGGAACTCGTCACTACTGAACGACGTGTTACTTTCCACTGTCCTCTGGAAGACTTTGCGTCTATCGTGCAATTTTTACTTGTCTTCTACCGAGGTAATTTGCATGATTATTTTGGTTTCATATGCATTATTTTCTTTTCCCCCTCCTATTTCTTTGCCTTGTCTTCATCCCCACTCCAACACCACCTTCCCCACCCACTACACCTCCACCTTTACCTTATACCTCTGGTGAGTTCTGAGAGTTCTCTACTCCCGGAGCCCGTTCATGGGTCAGGCTCGTCTAGTGCTTGCCTGATAAACCAAGTTGTTGCTGCTGGTGGCCCGTTTTCCCTCATCATTCATTTCTCTGAAAGAGTCTGCTATTTATCACAAGGTGTCTACTGTCTAATTAAGGTGTCATCCTATACTCACTAAACAATGTGTACTTTCTCTTCCAATAAGACACTTGATGGTGGCAGTAGTAGTAGTAGTTGTGATGACTGTAGGGGTGTATACCTGGATTATACCTGGAGTATACCTGGAGAGGGTTACTGCGGTCAGCGCCCCCGTGGACCGGTCTGTGACCAGGTTGTGGTAGGGGACTGTGGGTGGTTGAATGAGAGACATGATGGGTGGTGGTAATGATGGATACGGGGTGGCAGAGGTTAGTAATAAGGGAGGGGGCGGGATGGTAGTGGATAGTAATGGGGAAAGTAGTGGAAATGGTGGTGTGGGTTGGGGTGGGAGGGGTGGAGAGGAAGAGGCGGGTGAGGAACAGCCACAGGGTACTGACCTGTGGGGGGGGGACGGTGAGGGGATGTTCACACGCACACAGGAACATTGGCACACAGGTGTGCACACGCATGCGTACACACACAAACCACCATAAAACGCACACAAACACAACTCTCAATTTAGTCTCTCTCTCTCTCTCTCTCTCTCTCTCTCTCTCTCTCTCTCTCTCTCTCTCTCTCTCTCTCTCTCTCTCTCTCTCTCTCTCTCTCTCTCTACTCACGTCTCTGCCAAACTCACAATTACATACTTCCATACCTGTGATATATTTATCACAAGTATATGAAGTAATACAGTTCTTTTTCTCAACATAGAGAGAGAGAGAGAGAGAGAGAGAGAGAGAGAGAGAGAGAGAGAGAGAGAGAGAGAGAGAGAGAGAGAGAGAGAGAGAGAGAGAGAGAGAGAGAGAGAGAGAGAACAACCACCAACCAACCTCTCGTTTTCTCTGGGTTTTCATGGGGGTGTTGGAGGGGAGGAGGGGGGAGGGGGTGTGACTCGGCGAGTTTGTTATCAGCGGAGGTCCGGACGTCAACACTACTATACAAACACGCGGCCCCCGTCAACGTCCCTCACTACTCCTCATAACTCCTGCAACCACCTCAACCATCACCCCCACCTTTAAACTACTACCATCTTCAACTACCCCAACCTCCACCACAACATAACCCCCTCTTTCTTCCATACCACCACCCTCACCCCCACCGTCAACCTCTTTCATCCCAGAAAAAAAAATAGAGACAAGTGCCACTGGATGTTCTTGGGCATATAATTACTTAGTAGTATTTAGTGAGATTATGACATTTATATACCTCTCCTTTCTCTCTCTTTCTTTCCTGTTTTCTATGTATAATTTGTCTTTCCTCCCGTTCTGGAATGAGAGACAGTTTCGTAAAAATTCCACATCTGTGTAGTTGAAAAGTTATTCTGAGAGCTGGCACTTCCTAAGTTACACTGCAACGAAACTTTTGAGGATCTCATAGCGGTTGAAACCTTTCTGGAATGATTGACGATACCTTCAGTGCCCTACTGAATTCTCCGAGCTCAGGATGACGCTACAAAAGTCTCCCAGTTCAAGCTAACAAACACATTTCAACACCTTGTACGAACCCCAAGCAGGGTGGTGGAATACGACATCCAAACATAATTAACCTTTCTTCCCACTGCGCAACTAACATATAGAATATGGTAACAACACACTCCTGATGTATCTCATTTGGTTAAAGAAAAAAATAGCCCACCTCCAGCCTCAACCAACCCACCTCCAGCTTCAAGTAACCCACCTCCAGCCCTCCTCCACTACACAACGACACCATTTCCACTATTACCGCAAAACCAACTCCAACAACAATACCTCTTCTTCTCCCTGCTTCTTACCACACCACCTTCACCCCCACCATTCCCAACCTCTCCAACACCTCCCCAGCATGACCTAAGAATAATTGTACTTGGCGAAGAATAAAAGTCCCATTACCTTTGCTGGCACATTTCACATCACAGCTTAGCCAACTCATGACATATCGGTCTCGTTCTGTAAGACCTTACTTTCAAATCACGTAATACTGATACCCAAAATAAAAGGAAAATGATAATCAGGGTACCAAGAACCAAAAAGACAAGAAATATCCAATGAAAATTATATAAGGAACTTGTCCTCCCTACATTGTAATATATATTTCTCGTTATTCTTTGTTTAATCACATTTTTTTCACCTCATTAAGGTGCATAAGGACAGTTTTCCGTGAATACAGTTTGTTTTAATTGCGTAATAGTTGGTATACGGGCCTGGCAGTCGTGAAAAATCCCTCATCGATCTTAGGTTGCTAAGATACGATGGCTACATAAACCTGAGGGTCGCTAGCAATATCGTTATCTTAGAATACCTATTAAAAAGTATCATTTTCCAAGGATAATGTATCGTTATCTTGGGATACCTCTAGTGGTATCATATCCTCGTTCGGGCTTTTGAAATGGTGGTGAAACACTTAGCTGGGGTAGAACAGTGGATGCTGAACGGGTCATAATGTGATTTATAATGTAATTAAAACCTCTGTCAGGAGACACCGTGTCAGGAGATACCGTGTCAGTAAACATCGTGTCAGAAGACACCGTGTTGTTTTCTGAAGAATAAAACATTAACATTTTTCTATAACTCTTACGTCTTCGCAAAGCAACAATGTAATTTTTTTGGAACGCTGTTTTTTTATTTAATTAATTATATATTTACCTTCGAAAAGCGTACGTTTTTATATCATTTGTATAAAAACGATTTCACTGAAAAGCTGTAAGACTTTATAAGCATACCCAGCATATCTTGGAATTGCTTAAACAAATAATTATTTTTCTTATCAAGGGTGAGGGACAAACTAAAGGGGTGGGAGTATAGGAGGGATGAGGTGAGGGGGATAAGGTGTAGGAGGTAAGGGGGTTAGGGTAGGGGAAACACCTACAAGTGGACAGGTGTCAGAGAGTGTACCTGTCGACCCACGTTCTCTAAACCCACCCATACGACACACGTCCTGTGGTAAACAGCCTCTTCCGCCGGCCTCCCACACAGCGCCTTCCTCTCCACACGCCACCTACTTTCCTAGTCGTCTGCCTCCTGCAGGATCTGCATCTTGCCCTGGTCCTTCAATCCTACACCTCATCCTAGTCATTCACTCCTATATCTCGTCCTAGTACTACACTCCTACACTACTTATTTCTGGACTAACAGATAGCTCTTTAGTTTTCAGATACCTTTGTACCACGAGGTGGCTGATCCTACAGTTCCTGTTTACAACCAGATCAATCCATATCTGCCACGAAAACTCCTCCCGCCTGCCACAGTGTCCCACTTACCTGCCACCATAACCCTCTCTGCCATCGTAAGACCACACCAGTAAACATGACTACCCAACTGCCACCAAGACTCCTATCTGCCGCTATAACCCTCTCTGCCATCATGAGGCTACACCGGTAAACGTGACTGCCCAACTACCACCATAACCCTCTCTGCGGCCATGGGGCCACACCAGTAAACATGACTTCCCAACATAACAACATGACTATCCACCTGCCATCGTAACCCTCCCTGCCGCCATGAGGCTTCTCCTGCCACCATGACTACCCCACCTCCCACTGTGACTCCACAAGGTGGTGAGATAAACCCCGGACACATCTGTTCACGTGTGTTTGTTTACAAAGCGTGAGTGCCTTGAGAGGATGGAGAGCCTCGGCACCATCTTACGCAGTCGTATATCTTATACAATACAAAATATAAGAAGAATCTACCTGAGGTTAAATTGAACTGGCTTCCACAGAGGGCCAACTCCCGGGGGAAGGGGGTTTCTCTGAAAATGTGTGGCTGGCAGGGGTTCGAACATCCATCCGCCAATCACGATTCTTGTTTCTGACCGGTCACGCTGCTGGACCGGTCAGACACATTCATTCACGCACACAAACCTAAATCTGTACAAACACGGGAGGCACAGGAGAAATTCATACCCAGAAGCAGAAGAAGCAATGGCAAGAAAGTGAGCCCATGGTTCGCCCAAAGGTGCAGGGAAGCAAAAGCTAAAAGCGCATTAGCGTGAAGTATAGAAAGCAAAGAACTCCGGTTGACTGAGAAGCAAGCAAGAAAGAAGACAATTGTCAAGGACCAGATAAGACAAAAGAGGGAAGAACTCAGTAGAAATGGCCACGAAGCCTGCAAGAAACTGAACGTAGATTCCACTTGGAATATTTCAGATTCCCAGTGGAATCCGAAACATTCCCAAAGAGGGAGAGTGAACCAACGACTGCTGGACAGAGTATATGCAACGAGGAAAGTGGTGAAGAAACTACTGGGTGAACTACATACCTCAACAGCTATGGGACTAGCCATATTTCCTTGGGCTCTGAGAGAAAAGAGAGAGAGAGAGAGAGAGAGAGAGAGAGAGAAGCACTACAGTAAATTAAGGAATACTTAACAGGAAGGAAAAAGCCGTTATTGTTCGGAAGAGGTGTCGGAATGGTCAAGTATGACGAGTTTTTCATTTTACAAGGGTCAGTAATGGGACCAGTACTGTTTCTTGTGCACATAAACGATATGACAGAAGAAGCAGTCAGAGGTGCTCCTGTTCGCAGGTCATGTGAAGCTAATGAGAAGAGTAAACCAGGAAAGACAACAAATACCTCTGCACAAACTGCAGGTTTGGTCTGACAAGTAGCTCATAGAATATAACCTTAGCAAATGTTATGAAAAATTAGTGAAGGGCAGAGAGTGGAAGCAAAGTACAGCCTCGGTTGACAAAGGCTTTAAATCACCAAGAGGTGAGTACAGTTCCGGGCACATAGCCAAAGGCAAACATCGTCAAAATAACCGGGCGCGCGCGCGCACACACACACACACACACACACACACACACACACACACACACACACACACACACACACACACACACACACAACGATGTAGTGGAGGCAGGATCCATACATAGCTTTAAGCAGAGGTATGATAAAGCTCACGGTTCAGGGAGAGTGACCTAGTAGCGACCAGTGAAGAGGCGGGGCCAGGAGCTCGGACTCGACCCCTGCAACCTCAACTAGGTGAGTACACACACGAGGACAGGTTAAAGGAAATCGGCCTGAAAACACTGGATGAGAGGAGAGATAATGAGGATATCATAGCGACATATAAAATACTGAGAAGAATTGACAAGGTGGACGGAAACAGGATGTTCCAGAGATGGGACACAGCAACAAGGAGTCACAATTGGAAATTGAAGACTCAGATCAGTCACAGGATTATTAGGAAGTATTTCTTCTTAGTCTGGAAAGTGATGTAGTGGAGGCAGGATCCATACATAGCTTAAAGAATAGGTATGTTAAAGCTCATGGAGCAGGGATAGTGACCTAGTAGTGACCAGTGAAGGGGTGGGTAAGTGGGGGAAGGAGCTGTGAATCGACCCCTGCAGCCATAACTAGGTGAGTACAACTAAGGAGTACACACACACACACACACACCCACACAAAACAACAACAACAACAACAACAGATCATTCCAAACATTCATCCGAAAATCAAGTGATACAACGATAATAACAGTTGATTTCCCTCATTAAAACTCAGAGAAACGTCAACATGACCTGTACAGCCCCCCCCCCCCCACCACGACCTATCAGGTGACAACAGCTGGGCGCTCACACTCGCACATCCAGAGTAGATCGTTCCCAAACGTTGCTCAGTCACGTGACACTATAGAGCCTCTAACACAAGTCAACTACTGAGAGGAAATTCCTCTGCATACCGGATGTCGGGACACATGCGCGCACGCATGCGCTCCTGGCGGGGCCATGAGCCGAAACTCAACCTCCGGAACAACTAGATGGTTACAAATGATTGTCATCATTTGAAAAAAAAATGTGATGAATATTGAGGACTGGGACACGACGCGAACAATTCTGCTTCCTGTAGCTACAAGTAGGTACCTTTGATATACCATTCAAATACCTTTGGTGGGTTCTTAGAGTCTTTCTACTCCCAGAGCCCGGCCATGAGCTAGGCTCAACTGGTGTTAGCTAGGTCAACAAGGCTGTTGCTGCTGGTGTCCCGCTGCCCCACATATCCATCACAACCTGGTTGATTGCAAACAGGTCATTTTATACATCACACACACACATTTTATCTAGTTATATTATTAGAGAAAAATGGGCACAATACCGTGACTGGAACAATACACAAATAAATAATTAATGGCCGGACCGGAACATCCTTGATGAGTGAAGTATCTGGGTTCAGTGGTAATAATCATTTTATCCTATGAATACTCTAGTTAGACGGAAGGGACCAGAAACCTGGCTGCTGAGACCAACTAGGAGTATGTTCAAGATGGCCTCCAGCATCAAGCACGTCTAGATGAAGAAGGTGACCCAAATTATTAGGTCAAAATACGGCTCCAAGATTCACCATCACCTTATCTAGCTCACTTTGCACAATCCTAGCTTCTTGTAGTTCTTGGTCATACTGCTTTCACTGCAGCAAATGAGACACTCAAGACAACTTTACGGATTGTCTTTTGATCTTCAGTAAACTTGAAATTTGCAGGGAAGGAACAAGTGACATCTCTTGTGTAACAGGAATTTTCAGCTCCCGTGTCAAATACAATACATTGTCTCCATGAGTAACAGTTCAAGGATCGGATGCACCTGTGTGTCCATAATGCAGCCAGACACAAATATTGGTATACGCCTGGTGTCGACATCCTCCTTGGTGGTAAGAATGGTGTTGGAATATACAGCAGATTTTAGTTGGTATTCCTTCAGGCTAGGTCGAATCTTGCTCGTTACACCTCGATGGGCAGAAGTTAACACGGTGACTACAAATATAAGAGCTTCATGTTCTTCCCTGGTCTTTGTTAAACAGCATGAACAATAATATTGTCAATTCGAAATTAACTGATTCCATCGAAAGTATCTACCACGACGGTCTTGCTGTTGTTGGTGTTCGCGCTGAGCAAGGCGAGAGGAGTGCCAGTTTGACCCATTATCTCAAGGAGCACCTCAGGAATTTCGTTGACGTAGTCGACCTCATCGACAATATTCACTGAGGTGTGGTGATGCGACCCATCCAAGTTGCTCGAGATAATAGAGTATCATGCAGCCGCAATCCACATCCACGGCACTAAACCAGCCAAGCTCTTGCTTGCAGAAAAACAAGTGTAAGAACGCCTAGTAGATTGCATGTACTTAATTCCGGAGGGTCACCGCCCCCGCGGCTTTGTCCCAAACCAGGCCTTCCATTGTTGACCTGACTGACCAGGCTGTTGGTGCCAACCTCACGCAGTCTAACGAAGACACCACAGCAAGGTTGATCAGAAATTGCCCTTATGCAGGAATGGATCGTATTTTTAAGAGTCTTGGTCTTCTTCTAATTATTAAGTTGTCTCAGCGTACTCATTACTCACTGGAGGTATTTGCGCCGCCTGCCAAGCCTCTTGCTTTCATATGCAGTGATTTCAGTATGCAGCATAGGGACAAGTCTCTTTAGATTGCTCCATGAATAAATTTTGATGCATCTTTTTCGTTTATGTTCAAAGGACTTCATCATTCCAGTGGTTCAG
Source organism: Cherax quadricarinatus (assembly GCF_038502225.1). Lineage (NCBI taxonomy): Eukaryota > Metazoa > Arthropoda > Malacostraca > Decapoda > Parastacidae > Cherax > Cherax quadricarinatus. The sequence continues at coordinate 8,228,420 of NC_091325.1, read as the reverse complement.
ATCCTTCACTTGATTTTAACGAGCAGTGAAAGCTCTCTGAGCCTTTTAGTTACCCAACCAATCAATTTCCTGCTTTGTTTTGATAACATTACTGTGATCTTTGAATGTGAATTCCTCACTGTTACTTCTAAGTCCCCACATTGCACTTCTGCTCTATTATTTAAGTTTATACTCCGTCTCAGTCTTTAAAACCTCAGTTTTGCCATAGCAAATTAAATTTGTTCTCTTTGAGCATTATATTATTGTATGTGGCAGACTGGAAGACCAACGTGAAAATTCGCTGGATCCTCGATGGACGCCATTCTCATACAAATTTTGTTACTGACCGCAAGGAATAGAACAGTGCTATGAATGTCTCTGTCCATGCCGGATAAAAGAATAAGAAAGTACTTTTCCTCAAGTTCTGTACCTTGAGGAGAAAAGCCTTCCATTGTGAGAGCTCCCGATTTCACTCTTTTAATACTCTCTGGACTCTATTAAGAAGATAAACATTCATCTGCCCATTTTACCAGTTATTTCTTTTGCATGCATTTTATATGCTATTATAAAATCCGTGTACACTACATCATTCTGCATGTCTTCCAGTGCATCCAAGACAATATCATAACAGTCCAGTAATTGCGAAAGGCAGGAGAAACCTGCTTTAAACCCATGCTGCCCTGGATTGTGCAACTGTAGTGATTCCCTGTGACTGGCAGTCTTACTTAAGACCCCTTTCAAAGATTTTGATAATGTGTGATGGAGATATCGGTGTGTAGTCTTTTTGTTTTTCTGAATTTTTTTTTGAGATTGTGTTTTCCTGTAACTGGTTTTCAAGGTATTCATAACACAGCAACTCGGCCCCATGTTATATTTTTGGGAGAAAAGTGAGCCTAAGATGTACAGGAAAATTGTGTTTATGGTCTGTGTTGTACATTTGCCCTTTCATACTTTGAAATTGACTAGGAACCCAGAAATCCACTTTTCGGGTTAAATACCAGAGAGAGAGAAATTTCGTCTATCATTAAAATTTGTTCTGATTTATAGCCTATGAGTTAGGAACGAATTGCGAAATATAGACTTAAAATTGTGTGGGTTATATTGATTAAAATATCAGAAATATGACATTTAAATATATGTAATGGGGAAGTAAATTACCTCTGTTGAACCTACCCTACACTCTCACTTCTGTTCATTCTCTCCCTCGCCCTTTGTTTTTCTATCCCTCCCTCCCTACCTTCCTGCCTATTTTCTCTCTCCCCCACCCCCCGTCCCTTCTACCAAAGGAAGCCCTGCAGGCCGAGATGTTACGAAATCTGGTGCAAGAGGAAGAGGCGGTGTAGGGGTGGGTGTTGCTGCAAGAATCAATCTCTCTCTCTCTCTCTCCCTCTCTCTCTCTCTAACTACGTGGAGGTAGTGAGAAAAAGACATGAGGAGAGGGAGAGTGTAATATTGAGAAAGTAGGAAAGGTAATATTAGAAAGAAGAAGAGAAAATAAAACATATACAGTGCACAATAATAATAAATTCAATCTCATCACTCTTCCCCTGGTGACTACATAGTTATTCTCCTTCCATCTTTCCTCCTTGAATCTATTTTTTTTCATGGTGTTTCATGTTAGAACGCCACTATTTTTTTTTTCTGTTACAGTCCACCCAAGTTTAAACACCAGATACTTGGTCCAGTTAATTTTGGTGTGGGGAAGGGGAAACTCATGTGACTAGGGGACGAATTCTTTGTTTAAGTGGGGAACGCATGAGACTAGGGGACAATGTTGACACTGGGATGTAAGTGGCTAGGGCAACTAATTTTAATGCAAACTTATAATTATAACCAGAATTTTTAAAGAGATGGACTGGTAAGCCAGCGGAAGGCCTCGGTTAGATGATCAAAATGTCCAGCTGCCAGGAAACACTTGTCCTGTTTCCTGAAAAGCCTTACCTAACCTAACCTAGGGCAACTACAAGCGGCCCGGAATGGCATCAGGCATGGAAAGAGAATTCTCATGGGATTTGGCGCTGCTGGGGAAGGCATAAATGGTAGTGTTGCCTACCTACCTGGAGACTACCTGGAGGGTATTCCGGGGATTAACGCCCCCGCGGCCTGGTTCACGACCAGGCCTCCCGGTGGATCAGGGCCTGATCAACCAGGCTGTTACTGCTGGCCGCAACCTCTCTTCTCCCTCTGGCTCAGAAATATTTCCCTCGCTCGATCTACTTCCCTTGCTCGGAACCGACTTCCCTTGCTCAGAATCGACTTCCTCCGCTCGGAACCGACTTCCCTCGCTCAGATTTTGACACTCAGACCCTCAGAAGCTCGGAGTGTTCCGCAATGGAAACACTGAGGTGACTTCTAGGCTCCTTCCCTACGGGTGACTTCTAGGCTCCTTCCCTGCGGGTGACTTCTAGGCTCTTTCCCTGTGGGTGACTCCTGGGCTCTTGTCAACAGTTAACTGTCAGGTTGACGCCGACGGAATACTCCTCTAAGGCAGGTACGCCACAAGCACGTGAAGCACGATGACGGAAGGACAGTTGGCGGAAGAGGTACGAAAGGAGCACGCACGAAAGGACAAGCACGAGAGGGAATATCACGGGAGGGACAGTTGGTGAACAAGGTACAAGAAGAACAGGCACGGGAGGACAAACACGGGAGGTAAAGGCACGGGAGGGACAAACATGGGAATGATAGGCACGTGAGGACAGACACGGGAGTAACGCTGCAGAAAAAAACTCCCTTGCGGTAAGAGAGAGAAGATGCTTGCGGTGATCTCCCTGCGGCAGTCACGGGAACGATGCTTGCGGGGTCCTCCCTGCGGCAGGCACGAGAATGATGCTTGCTGAAGACCTCCCTGCGGCAGGCAAAGGAGCGACGCCTGCGGTGACCTCCCTGAGTCAAACAGGAGAACCACACTAGCAGGAAGCCTCCTCACACCGGCACCCACGTCACATTCACCGTAATATTCCCTGGTGAGGAGGTCCCGTCTCTTCACCACATCCTCCTGCTGCTTCCTCAACATCACAACAAACAGTGCAAGAGGAAGCAGGAAGCTCTGGGGCAGGAAGGAAGTGGTCCATCCCACGCCGCCGTGGCCGCTACAGGCAGCACCGTCACCCACTCTACTCACCCACAGACATACAGACACACAGCACCAAGTTGCTACCTACTTCTGCTGCGGCTGCTACTCCTTTCTCAGCCATGTTTAATGAGCCTGTAGGACATCTTTTTACGGATGATGCCGTGTGTGTGTGTGTGTGTGTGTGTGTGTGTGTGTGTGTGTGTGTGTGTGTGTGTGTTTTATCTTTTATGTATTAGATATGGTCATTGATAAAATTGTTACCAGACTCGAGACAGTTTCTACTACAGTACCACATGCCGCGCCTCCAAACAATGCAAACAATTCTGGAATGAGAACCGTCGAAAGAAGTATCGAGCCTCTTCTCTCATTGTTTTCAATTACCGACAACGGTTTAGTGATTCATGAGGTTCTCTCTCACTCTCTCTCTCTCTCTCTCTCTCTCTCTCTCTCTCTCTCTCTCTCTCACACACACACACACACACAGTGGATGATGCCGTGTGTGTGTGTGTGTGTGTGTGTGTGTGTGTGTGTGTGTGTGTGTGTGTGTGTGTTTTATCTTTTATGTATTAGATATGGTCATTGATAAAATTGTTACCAGACTCGAGAACCGTCGAAAGAAGTATCGAGCCTCTTCTCTCATTGTTTTCAATTACCCACAACGGTTTAGTGATTCATGAGGTTCTCTCTCACTCTCTCTCTCTCTCTCTCTCTCTCTCTCTCTCTCTCTCTCTCTCTCTCTCTCTCTCTCTCTCTCTCTCTCTCTCTCTCTCTCTCTCACTCACACACACACACACACACACAGTGGATGATGCCGTGTGTGTGTGTGTGTGTGTGTGTGTGTGTGTGTGGCGGCCAGTGAAGAGGCGGGGACAGGAGCTGTAACATGACCCCTGTAACCAGTAATAGGTGAGTACAACTAGGTGAGTACACAGTTTGGAACCAATACCTGGCCAAGCAAGGTGAGTACACAGTTTGGAACCAATACCTGGCCAAGCACGTCAGGAAACTAGAGAAAGTGCAAAAATTTGCAACGAAGAGAGGTTAAGAGAACTCGACCTGACGACGCTAAGGACCAGAGGGACATAATAACGACATATACGACATATAAAATACTCAGAGGAATCGACAAGATGGACAGAGACAGGATGTTCCAGAGATGGGGCACAGCAACAAGGGGTTACAATTGGAAGCTGAAGACTCAGAAGATGTATGATAAAGCACATGGACCTGGGAGAGAGTGGACCTAGTGGAGACCAGTGAAGAAGCAGGGCCAGGAGCTATGAATCGACCGACGCAACCACAATTAGGTGAGTACAATTGAGTGCACACACACACAAACACACACACACACACACACACACACACACACACACACACACACACACACACACACACACACACACACACACACAGGAAATGCTTCTTTTAGCCTTTGAGTGGTCAGGAAGTGGAACGACCTAGACAGCCAAGTGGAAGAAGACGGATCCATACATAGTTTTAGGAATAGTTATGACGGGGCTCAGGCGGCAGTGTGAACCCAGTAGCGACCAGAGGGGAGGTGGGGCCAGGAATATATATATACACACACAAGACAAGCCACAATGGCTGGAAATCCTTAGCTCAATCACTTTCACACTTCTCAATGCGTCATCAGGAGCTATGCAAGGTTGCAACTGAAGGAGTGAGGGGAGGTTTTTTTCTCAGAATAGCGCAGAGTGGGCCTGTCGCATAGCTCCTGATGACACACTTCTAAAGATTCCCCCCCCCCCCGTGGCTTGTCATGCGCATATATATATATATATATATATATATATATATATATATATATATATATATATATATATATATATATATATATATATATATATATATATATATATATATATATGTGTGTGAATCTTTTCACGTCTACTGTAAAATCGAGTGAGATAAACATGGGAACTAAATGCAGAAGAAAACGGGACGAGTGAGTAAACACGGGGAGGCCTAAGACAGCCAGTGGTTGTGTCGCTAACCACACGATAAACAAAGACCCAAACAAACTCTGGCCCATGATACCTGGCCATGCAAACAAGCTTCGTGCACAAGGCAAACAAGGTTCCCCCATTTCTGTGTGTGTGTTTGTGTACTCACCTAGTTGTGGTTGCAGGGGTCGAGTCGTAGCTCCTGGACCCGCCTCTTCACTGGCCGCTACTGGGTCACTCTCCCTGCACCGTGAGCTTTATCATACCTCTGCTTAAAGCTATGTATGGATCCTGCCTCCACTACATCGCTTCCCAAACTATTCCACTTCCTGACTACTCTGTGACTGAAGAAATACTTCCTAACATCCCTGTGATTCACCTGTGTCTTCAACTTCCAACTGTGTCCCCTTGTTGATGTGCCCCATCTCTGGAACATTCTGTCTCTGTCTACCTTGTCAATTCCTCTCAGTATTTTATATGTCGTTATCATGTCCCCCCTATCTCTCCTGTCCTACCTGGAGTCTACCTGGAGGTTATTCCGGGGATCAACACCCCCGCGGCCCGATCCACGACCAGGCCTCCCGGTGGATCAGGGCCTGATCAACCAGGCTGTTACTGTTGGCCGCACGTAGTCCAACGTACGAACCACATCCCGGCTGATCCGGCGCTGACTTTAGGTATCTGTCCAGCTCCCTCTTGAAGGCAGCCAGGAGCCTATTGGTAATTCCCCTTATGCTTGGTGGGAGGCTGTTGAGCAGTCTTGGGCCCCGGAAGCTTATTGTGTTTTCTCTTAGTGTACCAATGGCGCCCCTACTTTTAATTGGGGGTATTTTGCATCGCCTGCCCAGTATTTTACTTTCGTAGGGAGTGATATCTGTACGCAGATTCGGGACCATTCCTTCTAGGATTTTCCAAGTGTAGATTATGATTATGTCTTCCAGTGTTGTCAGGTCGATTTCCTTTAACCTCTCCTCGTAGGACATACCCTTTAACTCTGGGACTAGTCTTATTGCAAACCTTTGCACTTTCTCTAGTTTCTTTACCTGCTTTGCTAGATGTGGGTTCCAAACTGGTGCTGCATACTCCAATATGGGCCTAACGTACACATGTGTGTGCGTGTGTGTGTGGTGTTAAGAGAGGGAGGGAGATAAGGGGAAAGAGGGGTGAAAGGGAAGAAAGATAGGAAAGGAGGGGAGATGAAAGGGGGGGGGGAGGCTGTCTTTTGTTGACAATACGATTCAAACCAAAGAGACCGCTGGGTGATGAACGGTGATGGGGGAACGAACGTATTGGTGATCCCTCCCTCATCATCCTAAGTCCATGTGAGAGGTCCAGTCCGAGTGGGAAGTAGAGTCCGTGTGAGAAGTAGAGCTCGTGTGGGAAATCTAGTCCGTGTGGGAAGTAGAGTCCTTGCGGGTTGTTTAGTCCGCGTAGGAAGTTTAGTCGGTGTAGGGAAGTATAGTCCAAATGCGAAGTAGGAGAATGTGATGAGCACCGTAGTCTTCCAGACTACCGTCTTGAAGACTGCGGTGCTGATCACATGCTCCTAGGCTGAGGAACTGATTACACCATCTTCCACTATTTGCTGTACATATTTTTTTTATGTCCCTGTATTGTATTATTAAAGCCACTGGATGGTCAACCCTCTAAAAGTAAAGATACCCAGATACTGCACATGTGTCTAAGTCATCATCGTGCCTATACTGAATACTACTGATATACAACAATTCTCCAGCCTAAAGTAAACGAGTGACTTGAAGAGAAACACCAGTTAATACAAGTCAAGTGCTTCCATGCGTTCCCAGTAGTTAAAGTGTTTGATGCAGTACAGGTTCTCTGTGCAGATCTAGAGAATGTACAGAGAACCTTTTCTGAACAAGTAAGTTCTTTCAAACTCCTTAACTACTGGAAACGCTTGGAAGCACTTGACTTGTATTAACTGAAGCTCAGGCGAGATACATCATAATCTACACCTGGAAGATCCTGGAGGAACTGGTCCCTAATCTGCACACAGAAATCACTCCTTACGAAAGCAAAAGACTTGACAGGCGATGAAACATACCCCCAATAAGTGTCCGGGGCCCAAGACTGTTCAACAGCCTCCCACCAGCCATAAGGGGAATTACCAATAGACCCCTGCCTGTCTTCAAGAAGGAGCTGGACAGATGCCTAAAATCAGTGCCGGATCAGCCGGAATGTGGTTCGTACGTTGGACTACGTGCGGCCAGCAGTAACAGCCTTGTTGATCAGGTCCTGATCCACCAGGAGGCCTGGTCATGGACCGGGCCTCGGGGGCGTTAATCCCCGGAATACCCTCCAGGTAGACTCCAGGTCTACTACTTTCCTCACGAGGACATCCACGCATGTCCTGGCAATATTTCTAATTTCATGCAGAATGCTGAATTATCAGGGACTACGGAGGCTAATATAGTGCTCTCTTATTTTTACCTTTCGTTTCCCCGATTTTCACTGGGTTTATTTTACGCTGTAAACCATCTTTCTCACTCCAGTATGTGTAGGTTTACAACTAGACATCCATGTACCTTTCCTGTACATTATCATGCATCTCTCCATCTTCTCCACTCCAGTGAATACATACTTAAGACTGTGAGGTGTTCCCAGCAATTTAAATGCTTTATTAGCACTATGAGGGTCGCAAATGAACTCTATCTGTTCCAGGTCTAATACTTCCCATCCTGAACGGAGCCATCACCACTGTACAGTATTGTGAAAGAACTTAAGTGATTTCAGTAGTGTCACTAATGGCATAATTTTTTTTTTAAAAGTTCTCTGCTCTGTTATTTTCCTGGGTTTAAAGCGTTCCTAGTAATTGAAATGCTTTACTGGCCCTCATAGAAACAGTAAAGCATTTAAATTACTGTGAACGCCTTAAAGTCCTAGATATGTACTCACTGGACCGGAGGAGAGAGAGAGAGATATACACGATATTTACCTGTAAGGTATTCGAGGGCCTGGTCCCAAAACTTCACACTCCCATAACAACATACTGAAGCGAGAGATATGGGAGGGAGTGGAAAATAAACCAAGTGAAAAGCAGGGGTGCGGTGGGCACAATAAGAGAAAACTGTATCAACATCCGTGGCCCCAGATTATTAAACATCTGACCAGAGGATATCTGAAACACTGTTGGAACAAGTGTAGAAGTCTTCAAGAGGAAACTGGACAAGTATCTTCACCAGATGCCAGATGACCCAGGCTGTGATGGATATGTGGGGCTGCAGACCACCAGCAGCAACAATCTGGGTGACCAGACTAGCACCAGACGAGCCTGGCGAACGGCCGGGCTCCGGGAGTAGAAAAACTCTCGAAACTCATCGAAGGTAAAGTATTTTCAACATCTACCTTTTCTCGTCTTTAATTGATAGATCAGTTGACATTAATACACCCAAGTCTTTTATCGAACGAGGACACAGGACGAGGACACAGGACGAAGGCACAGGACGAGGACACAGAATAATGACACAAGGAAAAAAAAGTCATCAGTATATTGTGTCGAAAGGGGACAAAAAGAAGGGGGAGAAAAATGAACACAAATGAGTGATGAAATGAAGGATGTTCGCAAGAACATGTTGACTTAGGTGACAGGTGAGACATGTGAGGTAATAATCAGCAGAGGCCACAGGTTTAGGTAACAGGTGAGTTAATAATCATTCAGAGAATACTGCTTTAGATGGCTTGTAATCATCGTGCAGAGGCTACAGGTTTAGGTAACAGGTGAGTTAATAATCATTCAGAGACTACTGCTTTAGATGGCTTGTAATCATCATGCAGAGGCTACAGGTTTAGATAACTTGTAAAGTGACAGGAGAGACAGTTTACAGGTGAGCCAGACACAGGTGACAGGTGGAGGGCATGTAGAGACGCACACCGTGACAGTGGCAGCAGTGGCCCGAGAATGAAGGTGACACCTGTGCTCTCTGGAGGAAGATGGCTTCATACTGCCTCATACGTCATACTACCTCATACGTCATACTGCCTCATACGTCATACTGCCTCATACGTCATACTGCCTCATACGTTATACTGCCTCATACATCATCATGCTGCCTCATGCATCATACTGCCTCATACATCATGCTGCCTCATACATCATGCTGCCTCATGCATCATACTGCCTCATATTTTATATACACACATTATACACACACACACACACACACACACACACACACACACACATATATATATATATATATATATATATATATATATATATACATATATATATGCAAACAAGCACAGACGGGCGATCTTAACTATGCAGGACAAGCCACGGAGGGGGGAGGGATGGAAATATTTATCTCAAGTACTTTCACACTTCTCAGTGCGTCATCAGGAGCTGTGCAATGTTGCAAGGGAGCAACCAAAGCAGGGAGAGAGGTCTCAGAGTAGCGTAGGTGTAACCGTCCACGGTTACCCTTCGGTGAGACCTACGCTACTCTGAGACCTCTCTCCCTGCTTTGGTTGCTCTCTTGCAACATTGCACAGCTCCCGATGACGCACTGAGAAGTGTGAAAGTACTTGAGCTAAAGATTTCAACCCCCCCCCCCGTGGCTTTTCCTGTATATATATATATATATATATATATATATATATATATATATATATATATATATATATATATATATATATATATATATATATATATAGTGTGTGTGTGTGCGCGTGTGTATGTGTGTTTACTCACCTAATTGTGGTTGCAGGGGTCGAGACTCAGCTCCTGGCCCCTCCTCTTCACTGATCGCTACTAGTTCCTCTCTCTGCTTCCTGAGCTTTGTCATACCTCGTCTTAAAGCTATGTATGGCTCCTGCTTCCACTAAATCACTTGCTAGGCTATTCCACTTCCTGACGACTCTATGACTGTGTGTGTGTGTGTGTGTGTGTGTGTGTGTGTGTGTGTGTGTGTGTGTGTGTGTGTGTGTGTGTGTGTGTGTGTTTAACTTATTTATGTAATGTATATTATGAGCAAGAGGCCCAATGCTCATCGCTGCTGAACAGGGATCAACAGTCTGATTGCTTCCATTCATGCAGACTCACTGTTGCTTACCAGTCAGTTATGCCTAAGACCAGGAAAACCTTTCTCTGATGTGTGTCGCTGCTGAGATTCGATTTACTCCGACATGTTATCAAAGCAAATAGGGAAAATCAAGGAATATTC
>NC_091325.1:8198221-8213221 GCF_038502225.1 Cherax quadricarinatus | reverse complement strand
CCACCTGCTTTTAACATTTCTATCTTTATCCCATCAATCCCGGCTGCCTTACCCCCTTTCATTTTACCTACTGCCTTACGAACTTCCCCCACACTCACAACTGGCTCTTCCTCACTCCTACAAGATGTTATTCCTCCTTGCCCTATACACGAAATCACAGCTTTCCTATCTTCATCAACATTTAACAATTCTTCAAAATATTCTCTCCATCTTCCCAATACCTCTAACTCTCCATTTAATAACTCTCCTCTCCTATTTTTAACTGAAAAATCCATTTGTTCTCTAGGCTTCCTTAATTTGTGAATCTCACTCCAAAACTTTTTATTATTTTCAATATATATATATATATATATATATATATATATATATATATATATATATATATATATATATATATATATATATATATATATATATATATATGTATGTATGTAAACAAAAAACCACTGTGAAAAAAATTGTGAAATTCCAAGCGATTTCGTGATTTCTCACATTATCAAAGACCTGACAGGTCCTTCATTATGTGAGAAATCACTAAAGCGCTTGGAATTTCATTATTTCTTCAAAGTGGTTGTTTTACATATTATAATATCACCTGTTTACTGTGATCGTTTTGCATATATATATATATATATATATATATATATATATATATATATATATATATATATATATATATATATATATATATATATATATATATGTATGTATGTATACAAAAAACCACTGTGAAAAAAACAGTGAAGTTCCAAGTGATTTCGTGATTTCTCACATTATCAAAGACCTGACAGGTCCTTCATTATGTGAGAAATCACTAAAGCGCTTGGAATTTCATTATTTCTTCAAAGTGGTTGTTTTACATATTATAATATCACCTGTTTACTGTGATCGTTTTGCATATATATATATATATATATATATATATATATATATATATATATATATATATATATATATATATATATATATATATATATATATATATATATATATATATATATATTTAAAGGGCCTTGATTCCTGGGTGTACAAGGCCAGGATAATGAGGGGGGAGGGAGCTGGTGGAGGCATCAGCATGGTGCAGGCGGATGTCTCCCTCCGCCTGGTTCTAAGCATAGCGAGGTAATACAAGGGGTCAAGGACACATACACACACACACACACACACTTCAGCTCTTGCAGCAGCTCACCCACGCTGGATCCCCTTCTCGTCCTGGTTTATCCTTCTGGAGGTTTTAATCGCCGGGGGTTCAAAGCCCTACCGGGGCATTTTGCTGGGTTTAACCAGGCGCCTCTGACATTTTCGCTTGGTTCCCAACCATAAGGATGTGCCAGGCTCCTTCCTTTGCCTCCTTCTCATCCTTCTCTTACGCCATCTTCCTCCCTACCATCTCATTCCCCTCGACCCCTTCCACCTCCACTACCACATCTTACACTTCCTTTCCCTTCACCTCATCTTTATCTTTCTCTTTCATCGTCTCCTACTCTTCCACCTTCACCTCCTCTTCCTCCATCTTCTTTCCTTTGTTATCTTCCTCCGTCTTCTCTTCCTCGAACTCCCTTTATTTGCATTGTACATGTGTAAATGTTTACTCCCTGTGTAACAAGAAATCATTGTTAAAATAATGTTTTGTAAAGCTTTTCTTCACCCTTTCAAATGTTGTTACCTGAGTGTGAGAGTCATGGGAGGGAGTGGAGTTGTCTGGAATGACAAGATGGCGAGCGTTCTGTATTGCCTCGATACGTTCTTATTGCCACGGCCATCCCGGAACGTTCTTTTTGCAAAGGCCATCTCTAAACATTCTTATTGCCACTGCCATTTCTGAACATTCTTATTGCCAAGGCCATCTTCGAACGTTGTTACCCTCGCACAAAACCCAAACATCCCAACTGGTAAATGCTCCTCCCTTTTTTCTGCCAACATTCATGGTTTGCAAACAAACAAAACAATAATTTTAACCGCATAAGTGGGTTCCACATAAAAGGAAATGCGTCGATTGGAGCATTTACACACAAAAATTGTGGACAGTGAGATAGGAATTAAAAATAACAATGTTATAGACGTCAGAGAGTAAATAAGTCAAATGAAGGAGTAAAAATCTCTTTGTGATACACTTTGCTGCAAAAAACTTAAATTTATCAGATAATACGATTGAAGTTCTAGGTGGAGAACTCGGAAATTTTGAAAATATTATGCCAAATGTTATTCTCCTTTGAGATTTCAACTTCCCAGTATGAAAAGGAGGATGGAAAACAATAGTATCATACTAGAAATAGTGCCAGGAAACACGTTAACCCACCAGATAGTTGATGTAGTCCTCATTCTTTAGAAAACAGAACACACTAAAAAATGAAAATACACTCGACTTTATCATTAAGAACAAGAGGCACTAATACAAGACATAATCTCAAAAATATTAAATACAATATACTCAGATTACCTCATAGAAATTTCGGCTAAGAGAATAAGTCACAACGATGGAAATATAATCCAACCTGAGGGATTACTGATAATAAGCAGAAACTTCAACATTCATGCAGCACATGAAGAATTAAAAAGCCGTCCAGGAAATTGGAAAAAAAAAATCCCTACATTTAAGCGATATCTAAGTAAAACATCACCTGTAGAACTGACGACAAGAAAAGAATGAGCGAAATATTACGAGATCAGTATGACTCAATGTTCAGCAATCCACTAAACGAAAATACAGTGCAGGATACAGAAAACTTCATTGCCTGTGACTGACATATAAATCAGATTTCTCGCATAACCACAAATCATATAGGATTCTCAAACGAAAAATTACCTCATGACGTACCTTATTTACAAAGAAGTGCACAACTTCACTGGCACAAAAAATCAGTATTTTCTAATGAAATAGCCTAGTTATAGGTCATATCATAGAGACCTTAAAAATGCAAGCATGTCTCTTTTGCACAACAGAGGGAGTAAAGCGCTGGCAAAAATTTACGAAGCAGTAACATTAACATCGCACGTTATCGAAATCCTTGAAAGAGTAATTAAGACACATGGGTATCTTTACTGATGAAACGTTTCGCCTACACAGTAGGCGAATTTAGTAATGTATACAGGAGAAGGGGTTACTAGCCCTTTGCTACCCGGCATTTTAATCGCTTCTTTCGACAAGCATGGCATATGTAGGAAGAATTCTGTTCTACTTTCCCATGGAGATACGAGGAAATAAACAAGAACAAGAACTATTAAGAAAGAAGAAAACCAAGAGGGTGGGTGTGTGTTTATATGCTTGTATATGCACGTGTAGTGTGACCTAAGTGTAAAGTAGAAGCAACAAGACATACCTGAAATCATGCATTATGAGACAGGAGAAAGATACCAGCACTCCTACCATCATGAAAAACAAACAAACACACACACACACACACACACACACACACACACACACACACACACACACACACACACACACACACACACACACACACACACACACAACAAGAGGCACTAATACAAGACATAATCTCAAAAATATTAAATACAATATACTCAGATTACCTCATAGAAATTTCGGCTAAGAGAATAAGTCACAACGATGGAAATATAATCCAACCTGAGGGATTACTGATAATAAGCAGAAACTTCAACATTCATGCAGCACATGAAGAATTAAAAAGCCGTCCAGGAAATTGGAAAAAAAAAATCCCTACATTTAAGCGATATCTAAGTAAAACATCACCTGTAGAATTGACGACAAGAAAAGAATGAGCGAAATATTACGAGATCAGTATGACTCAATGTTCAGCAATCCACTAAACGAAAATACAGTGCAGGATACAGAAAACTTCATTGCCTGTGACTGACATATAAATCAGATTTCTCGCATAACCACAAATCATATAGGATTCTCATATAGGTATGTCCTACGAGGAGAGGTTAAGGGAAATCAACCTGACGACACTGGAGGACAGGAGAGATAGGGGGGACATGATAACGACATACAAAATACTGAGAGGAATTGACAAGGTGGACAAAGACAGGATGTTCCAGAGATTGGACACAGTAACAAGGGGACACAGTTGGAAGCTGAAGACACAGATGAATCACAGGGATGTTAGGAAGTATTTCTTCAGCCACAGAGTAGTCAGTAAGTGGAATAGTTTGGGAAGCGATGTAGTGGAGGCAGGATCCATACATAGCTTTAAGCAGAGGTATGATAAAGCTCACGGCTCAGGGAGAGTGACCTAGTAGCGATCAGTGAAGAGGCGGGGCCAGGAGCTCGGACTCGACCCCCGCAACCTCAACTAGGTGAGTACACACACACACACACACACACACACACACACATATATATATATATATATATATATATATATATATATATATATATATATATATATATATATATATATATATATATATATATATATATATATATATATATATATATATGTATATATATATATATATATATATATATATATATATATATATATATATATATATATATATATATATATATATATACTGGAAGTACTGGAGGCCCTAATCACTAACCAACACACTGCCATAACATTGTACTTACTAGATATATATGAGATGTAAACTAAATTCAGTGAAAATCAGGAAGAACCATAGGTGCAATACGAGAACATTGAATTAACACCCAAGGACTCAGACCATTGAACATCTTACCAATAGAAATCAGAAATACTGTCAGAACAAGTGCAGAAATCTTCAAGAGGGAATTCGATCACTACTTCAACCAAGTGCCAGATCAATGAAACTGTGATGGATATGTAAGCTAGCGGGATACAAACAGCAACAGTCTGGTTGACCGGGCAAGCTTGGCCCCAGCCCGTGCTGCGGGAGTAGAAAGACTCTTGAAACTGGTCACAGATGTATCACAGGTACGGTTAACTTAGAATATTCTTACTGAAACAATCATCTCTATCGTTCTTATAGCTACGGCTATCTTTGAGAGTTTTCATTGCCTCGGCTATCTTCGAAAACTCTTAGTGCCACAATCATCTTCCTGACATTATTATTATCGAGGTCACATTTGGAGGAAATAGGGCGGGTTTCTGGTGGTCTGGCGACAAGCAGCCTCCATTCTTGCGTCGCGTGAGTTGGGATATATTACAAGGTCTCCTATCAAGGTTATTTTTTTCCTCGTGTCATCCGCATGCCAGCTTAAGGGAAAAGCAACAGTGAGGTAAATATACAGCAATCAACATGCGTGGATTGTGTATCCTACATATACAGATACACATTAATATATATATATATATATATATTTTTTTTTTTTTTTTTTTTTTTTTTTTTTTTTCAACAAGTCGGCCGTCTCCCACCGAGGCAGGGTGACCCAAAAAAGAAAGAAAATCCCCAAAAAGAAAATACTTTCATCATCATTCAACACTTTCACCACACTCGCACATTATCACTGTTTTTGCAGAGGTGCTCAGAATACAACAGTCTAGAAGCATAAACATATAAAGATACACAACATATCCCTCCAAACTGCCAATATCCCAAATATATATATATATATATATATATATATATATATATATATATATATATATATATATATATATATATATATATATATATGAGTACTGAGTGGGAGTTGTCAAAGTTTATTTTTGCCGACGACACGGTTCTTTTGGGAGATTCCGAAGACAAGTTACGAAGGCTAATAAATGAATTTGGAAGGGTGTGTAAAAGGAAATTAAAATTAAACATAGGAAAGTGTCAAAAAATACAGATAATTAATGTCTGGATATCAAAGTGGAGGGGGAAAATATAACGGAAATGTGTTCAGATATTTGAGATTGGGCATGTCGGCAGATAGTTCTATGGGAGATGAGGTGAACCACAGAACTGATGAAGGAAAAAATGTGGGTGGTGCACTGAGGCATCTGTGGAGACAAAGAACTTTATCCATGGAGGTAAGAAAAAGGAGAATGTATGCGAGTAATTGCCTCAGCACTGTTGTATGGGTGTGAAACATGGATTATGAATGATGCAGCTAGGAGGAGGCTGGAGACAGTAGAGATGTCATGTCTGAGGGCAATGTGTGGCGTGAATATTATGCAGAGATTTCGGAGTTTGGAAATTTGGAGGAATTGGAGAGTTACCAAAAGTATTGTTCAGAAATCTGATGTTGTTGAGGTGGTTTAGACATGTAGAGAGGATGAAGAAAAATAGAACGACTAGGAAGGCATATAACTCTGGCGTGGAGGGGAGGGGTAGGGCGCCGTCCTACGTAAAGACGAAGTGGGGGAGGGGAAATAAGGTTTTGAGTGCTAGGAGACTAGACATCTAACAGTCTTATGTGAGCCAAGTAGCTTTTAATATCTGATGTACTGTTGAAGTGAAAGCAAGGTAACATTTGTGAAGGGATGCAGGGAAACCGGTTATCCGGACCTGAGTCCTGGAAGTGGGAAGTACAGTGCCTGCACTCTGAGGGAGAGAATGCTGCGGTTTGGCGAGTCATCTGAACTATGATGTCGGTGTCCTTTGGCAAGACAGCTGAAGATTGAGACACTTATGCAACATATGGAAATCTTTATTGAGGAAACGTTTCGCCACACAGTGGGTTCATCAATCCAATGCAAATCAGACACTGCAACATCATGGGATCTTAATACAAAGAATTCTTCAACCTTGTCCAACCTTTGGACGAAGACATACTTCGACTAGTGGATGGTACCACTATGACCCCGCCTCCTCCTGCTTCGCGTCACCTGACTACAGTATATAAGCCACGTCTACGGCCCTATGCTGTACTTTCAACAAGATTGATGGACTGAGCACATCGACTCCAGGCTGAGGGACTGACTACCTCAAACTCCTCCTCTCCTTACATCCTTCTGATTTGTATTGGACTGATGAACCCACTGTGTGGCAAAACGTTTCCTCAATAAAGGATTCCATATGCTGCATAAGTGTCTAAATCTTCAAGACAGCTGCTGTTGCGGCTTCAAGAATTAATTCTCAAACCGCCCCGCTAACGTGGGCTTTAACATGGTTACAAACTGCAGCTGAATGTAAGTTTATGTGAAGAACTCGTGCCGGCACCGCAGTGCAAGAATATAGCTCCTGTCCCCAGCTGTTGTTAATATGTCGGATAAGTCGTTTTAATTAACGTTTTCCATGAGTGGGTGGGTGCAGGGGAATCGAGCCGGAGATATGCATGTGCAAGCTGTCCACTCGTAGTGTACACATTAATCGGCTTTCAAGCCAAACAGTAAATAAACAACAACAGAGAAAGGAAAAGTCAATCTTCAGGCAACTAAAATTCTATTTTCAGGGAAGCTCTAAATCCGCTTGGTTCATACACCGCCTGGGGAACGGGAGGTAATCTGGTTAGATCAGAGGAACAGATAACTTAAGATATATTTAATAACTAAAATAAACGAAGTTTCAGCTCATCATTTTTTTTCAGTTTTCATTAATTTCATTTTGAGTGTTGTCATGAAAATTGAATGTCACAGCAGATGTAAAATTTATTTTTAACTATGAACGTTTAAGTTGGCGCCCCTCTGACCCACATATCTATCACAGCCTGGTTGATCTGGTACTTGGTAAATGTAGTAATCGAGTTTTCTCTTGAAGACCTCTATACATATCCCACCAATATTTATGTCTGCTGGCAGCAGGTTAAACAGTCGAGGCCCCTGGATGCTGCTTATCTCATCTCTCATACTTTTTTGAGGATATT
This sequence comes from Cherax quadricarinatus, assembly GCF_038502225.1. Taxonomy (NCBI): domain Eukaryota; kingdom Metazoa; phylum Arthropoda; class Malacostraca; order Decapoda; family Parastacidae; genus Cherax; species Cherax quadricarinatus. The sequence goes on along the minus strand of NC_091325.1, from coordinate 8,205,519 downwards.
AAAAATATAGGAAACGATAACTCTCAATTCTCTGGTAGTATCTAATTCTTGAAAGCCATTAAAAAAAAGAGAGAGAAACTGCATCTAGAAAGCAATGAGCCAATAAACTGCATCACACTGATTATCTGACACCAGGAAAACGATGTTATGCAGTTTGAATATTTTGTTATAAAAAGCTAACACTCTTATCATGACTTTTAATAATAATAATAATAATAATAATAATAATAATAATAATAATAATAATAATAATAATAATACTACTACTAATAATAATAATAATAATAACAATAACTACTACTACTACTACTAATAATAATAATAATAATAATAATAATTAATATACTAACAATAATATGTCATGATTACTTCTCCAATCGTCGCAGTTCAAGGTGTCTGGGACAGCTAGCAGTAATAGTTTTAATTGCCTAATTGCATAGTTTTAATTGCGTAGTTGTAATCCATTACCTAGTTGCAATTACTTAGTTCTAATTACCTTACCGAGTTTAATAGTTCTGTGCTGGAACTCTTACCCTCTTGGCCGACTTGTCTGGAATTCCTCTTTTTTTTTGGTGTGGGGGGGGAGGGGATGGGCTTTAAATTTTTTTGCTTGTATGTGACTATCCAGTCTGCTCAACATTTTAACATATTTTCACTACTATGACATTACAAAAGTGTTTCCTAACATTTATACTAGTCATTTGTGCATTCATCTTCTGTGTAACTTTAGTGTATCACAACCTGTATACCTCGTGTGTCGAAAGGTTGAATTCTCAGACATTTTCGGTAACTTTTGTTCTTCAATCCATGTATCAGCGGTATTACATCGAAGTGAAAACCTAAATGCATAAGGCTCATTCATCTTAACCTCTCCCCTAAACCTCTTCACATCTCTGTCAACACCTCCACCTCCCCACAACACTTTTAAATCACCCCAACACTTGGTTGTTCGTTGACTCGTCGCCAGATAAACGCTCTGGGCATATGAGTCGAGCCTCCTGCAAACTTCAACTCTGTACCTCTTTATGGGTTAATTAACGTTTCTATTAATGAGTGATATAAACCAGAGTTGACATGTGCCTCTAGGAATGCCCACATAAGGAACGCCTGCTCCCCCATCATCACCTATCTCTCAACGTCTTAACTTCTTCTCTAAACCCCTTCACTTCTCTGTCAACACCTCCACCTCCCCACAACACCTTCAAATCACCCCAACACCCTAAACCTCTCTCTCCAACACCTTGAAACCTCCCCGAAACATTTTCCCACCATCATCCCCAACACATGTAGCTCCCCCTTCCTTCTCTTCAACACCTGCGTGTATCGCGACCTTTGACCGAGCTCCACATCCGGATCTACAAGCTTTAAATAGAGGTGAACAGCGTTGAACTACACTTGACATCAGGTAATCATCAGCGGGTGTTGGGGCCGGGTCGGGCTCGCCCCCCTCAAGAAAACTTAAACAATATCTTCCAGCACTAACCGCTAAAACAACGAATATAATCAACCCCAGCCTAAACTTCTAACATTAAGATTTACGAGCACCTGAATGAGCCAAATTTTTAGATGTTTATTATACTCAAAATATACAAATATAACGCTCTAATACAAGATAATATACAGGAAAATATCAGAGTCACTTAGACAACAGGTGTGGATGGGGGAATTACGACTGAATAACGAGAGGCGACGCGCTAATGGTACACAAACTGGTTTATATAATAGAGTCTGAAGGTAGTTATTTTAACCTTGCACCTTGACACCAACACAGCGTATACCTATATACATTATATATATATATATATATATATATATATATATATATATATATATATATATATATATATATATATATATATATATATATATATATATATATATATATATATATATATATATATATATATATATATATATATATATATATATATATATATGCAAAACAACCACTCTGAAAGAATAGAGAAATTCCAAGCGCTTTCGTGACTACTCACATTATCAAGGAACTATGAAAGTGAAGCATCCAAGGAAGCTATATAAGGGGTCCGGCCAGCACCTCACTATCAGATCCCACAACGGTTAAACACGTGACGCGCGGCGAGCCAACTTGGATAGGTCCTTTGCACAACTCACCCCCAAGCTATTCTACCCAAGAAAATTTAAAAATTATTTGTCCATTGTATTATTAAATTCTTCCCAAATTCTATTAATTATAAATGGATCTAATTTATATAAACCAAAGGAAATATTCATATTATTTTCAAAACTGGTTTTTATGAAACAAGATTCAATTATATTCCTGTCGACCATGGACTTGCTTGATACTACTTTCTCAACTTTTTGAAAATCAATTGGATGGTTAAAATCTCTTACATGAATAAATAGAGCATTGGAATCTTGCCCAGTTCTAATGCTATATTTATGTTGTTTTAATCTTAGTTCGAGATTTTTACCAGTTTGACCGTAATAAACTTTATCGCCTTTATCGCCTTTATCGCCTTTATCACCTGTTTACTGTGATCTTATTGCATATATATATATATATATATATATATATATATATATATATATATATATATATATATATATATATATATATATATTTATATATATATATATATTTATATATATATATATATATATATATATATATATATATATATATATATATATATATATATATATATATATATATGTCGTGCCGAATATGTAAAACTGGTCAATTAGCAAGAACTCATTTAAAATTAAGTCCTTTCTAAAATTTTCTCTTATACGTTTAAAGATATATTTTTTTCATTAATGTTAATGTGAAAATTTATAATTTTGCACTAAAAGAATCTTAGAAAACTTACCTAACCTTATTATAACACGAGTAATTTAATTTAGCCTAACCCAACTAAATATATTTTAGATTTGTTTACAATAATTTAATATTAAAAAACACAGTGAAATATATTTTTTTTTGTTAGGTTCAGAATGATTTTGGCGAAATTATTGCATACACAAATTTTCACTTGTCCTATATGGCAAGATGAGCGTTGATATTTAAGCCAAGATAGCAAGTTCTGCCTATTCGGCACGACATTATATATATATATATATAAATATATATATATATATATATATATATATATATATATATATATATATATATATATATATATATATATATATATATATATATATATATATATATATATATATAGGGATCCATAGTCTCGGATGATTGGATAAAAAGGCTTTGTTTTTTATTTAAAATATTTATTGCATTCAAATCTATTCTCCAATTAAGAGCACCCAAACCTGGCGCCTCTGGCTACGACTCAGTCTGTCAGACGAGACCTGCTTAGCATGTTGGTGCAGGTGTGCCTCCTAGCTACTAGGAGACAGAGACTCAGGATAAGCTAGGACTTGGAATACTTTGATTGTCAGGGGAAGTGTGTTGTTATTTCTGACTTTTCGAGTGACAGGAGATTGTGAATTCATTAACATCCTATAGAGTTCAGTAAATATCCCATTTAATTATCTCCAGACTTGTACTAATCATACCGGGCTCTTCATATTTTTCCAGTTATCCCTGAGCCTACATTTAGAGACAGTGTAAAATCAATCACATTAAATTTATGCGTTCTAACATAAAATACTCAAAACACACAACCCCCAATCACGATCAATTTATATATGTAATTCCAGTCATTCCCTTCATTCATATTTAAATCTCAGTCACATAACTTGTTCATTTTGTCATATCAATCACACAATTTGTACATGCAACTCCATTTAGATTCCTTTTTCCTAGATGTATATGGCAAGAAAAAAAGATGCCATTTGAAAATTTTGACTGTGCAACAATTAAATTTAAATGAGAGAAAATGACTCATTAATAACTAGAAAAAGAAGAATTTTAAAATGTCAGCAGTGTACACTCGTCATATGTCGTGTGACCTGTTGCCAGAATAAATGACTTCCTCTCTTGTATCTGACTTTTTTGTTGATCGATGAGTAACCCAGTGAGAATGTTATCCACAGGCTCAGGGGCATATTAACTCTTGTTAACGTAGAAGGTAGAAGTCCAAGGTTAGTTCAGCATTGCTTAGTTGTAACTGTGTCTTTAATTGTAGAAGTACTGACACGCACACACACACACACACATACACATACACACACACACACACACACAGACACACACACACACACACACACACACACACACACACACACACACATACACACACATACACACACACACACACACACACTCACACACACACACACACACACACACACACACACACACATACACACACATACACACACACACACATACACACACACACACACACATATACACACACACACACACACACACACACACACACACACACACACACACACATACACACACATACACACACACACACACACACACACACACTCACACACACACACACACACACACACACACACACACACAAGAGATTAGTGCAGAAGCTGGAGGATCAGGCACACATAAAAGGAAGGGCACTGCAATGGATAAGGGAATACCTGACAGGGAGGCAGCAACGAGTCATGGTACGTGAAGAGGTATCACAGTGGGCGCCTGTTACGAGCGGGGTCCCACAGGGGTCAGTTCTAGGACCAGTGCTATTTTTGATATATGTGAACGACATGATGGAAGGAATAGACTCTGAAGTGTCCCTGTTCGCAGATGACGTGAAGTTGATGAGAAGAATTAAATCGGACGAGGATGAGGCAGGACTGCAAAGAGACCTGGAGAGGCTGGACATGTGGTCCAGTAACGGGCTCCTCGAATTCAATCCAGCCAAATGCAAAGTCATGAAGATTGGGGAGGGGCAAAGAAGACCGCAGACAGAATATAGGCTAGGTGGACAAAGACTACAGACCTCACTCAGGGAGAAAGACCTTGGGGTGACCATAACACCGAGTACATCACCGGAGGCACACATCAACCAAATAACCGCTGCAGCATACGGGCGCCTGGCAAACCTGAGAATAGCGTTCCGATACCTCAATAAGGAATCGTTCAAGACACTGTACACTGTGTATGTTAGGCCCATACTGGAGTATGCAGCACCAGTCTGGAACCCACACCTGGTCAAGCACGTCAAGAAGTTAGAGAAAGTACAAAGGTTTGCAACAAGGCTAGTCCCAGAGCTCAAGGGAATGTCGTACGAGGAAAGGTTAAGGGAAATCGGACTGACGACACTGGAGGACAGAAGGGTCAGGGGAGACATGATAACGACATACAAGATACTGCGGGGAATAGACAAGGTGGACAGAGATAGGATGTTCCAGAGAGGGGACACAGGGACAAGGGGTCACAACTGGAAGCTGAAGACTCAGACGAGTCACAGGGACGTTAGGAAGTATTTCTTCAGTCATAGAGTTGTCAGCAAGTGGAATAGCCTAGCAAGTGAAGTAGTGGAGGCAGGAACCATACATAGTTTTAAGAAGAGGTATGACAAAGCTCAGGAAGCAGAGAGAGAGAGGATCCAGTAGCGATCAGTGAAGAGGCGGGGCCAGGAGCTGAGTCTCGACCCCTGCAACCACAATTAGGTGAGTACAATTAGGTGAGTACACACACACACACACACACACACACACACCTTCTCGTAGTAAGAATACAGCGGGGACAAGGACGCTAACGTATTTCCTTCACCCATCTTTACTGAAGGTGTTTCGGTCCTGGAACCTTTATCACTAAATGAATTTGGAGTGATTATGGTCCAGGGACGAAAACAATGGTAAGACAATAGCATTTTCTTGGAAAGACTAATTACACACTTGCCCTCAGTGAATTCATCTGTGTCCTACACTCTACTTCTCAGCGTCATTCATATCAGTGTATCAGATCGGTAATCCATTGGTTCATTTCTGCTGTGTCCATCTATCATCACTTTACAACCAACGGCACAATTGATGTAACCACGACACATGTTAGGTGACTTTCTCTCTGATGAATGCGATAACACTAGTCAGTTACCTCCAAAGATATGTTTTTCAGAGAGGAGAGAAAGAGGGGGAGGCGGGGAGTATAGAGAGGGACAAACCATCCCCTCCTATAAAGGAGGAAAGGTGAGTGACGTAATGGAATGGAGGAAAGGAGGGAAGTGTCAGGTGTCTCGGAGGAAAAATGCGGAAGGGGAAAAGGGTAGAAATAAGAGAGGAAAAGGAAGAGGTGATAAAGGAGACCAGAAAGAAAGAGAGGAAACGAAAAGTGATGTAAGGAGAGAAATAAAAAGGGAAAGGAGAGTGGGAACGAGAGACGGACAGCTATTATACCACAAGACTGGCAACCATCAGCGTTCTTCTTTTTATACTCTGGTTAAATACCTGTTATAGATATCACTCCATTAGCAATTATTTATTCCAGGACCGAAGTTACAGAAGAAGCTTTCTTTAGGACGTCTCCTGTTTAGAGCTTCATCAAGTTATGATTTAAAACTCTACACATAGATTTTCCCAACATATGAGCATAAAGAAGCTGGGCTGTGAGCTCAGACTCGACCCCAGCAATCATAAATAGGCGAGCACATATGAATACACACACACACACACACACACACACACACACACACACACACACACACACACACACAAATACACACACACATACACACACACACATACACACACACACACATACACACACACACACACACACACACACACACACACACACACACACACACACACACACACACACACACACACACACACACACACACACACACACACACACACACACAGGAAGGAAGGAGGAGAGACAACAAGAAATGACCGTGAAGTATGTGAAGAACTCAACAAGAGATTCAAAGAAATGTTCACAGAGGAGACAGAAGGGACTCCAGAAAGACGGAGAGGTGGGGCACACCACCAAGTGCTGGACACAGTGCACACAACCGAGGAAGAAGTGAAGAGGCTTCTGAGTGAGCTAGATACCTCAAAGGCAATGGGGCCAGATAACATCTCCCCATGGGTATTGAGAGAGGGAGCAGAGGCGCTATGTGTACCCCTAACAACAATATTCAATACATCTATCGAAACAGGGAGATTGCCTGAGACATGGAAGACAGCAAATGTGGTCCCAATCTTTAAAAAAGGAGACAGACATGAAGCATTAAACTACAGACCAGTGTCGCTGACATGTATAGTATGCAAAATCATGGAGAAGATTATCAGGAGAAGAGTGGTGGAACACCTAGAAAGGAACGATCTCATCAACAGCAGCCAATATGGTTTCAGGGACGGGAAATCCTGTGTCATAAACCTACTGG
>NC_091325.1:8143221-8193221 GCF_038502225.1 Cherax quadricarinatus | reverse complement strand
GTTATAATGTGTGTGTGTGTGTGTGTGTGTGTGTGTGTGTGTGTGTGTGTGTGTGTGTGTGTGTGTGTGTGTGTGTATTAGGTAAAAGTGTTCATTTGCATCTAACGCGGCATTTTACACCCCGTGTCCCTGGATTCTTTGTAACACCCTGACAAAGCTCCTGGAGAGCGAAACGTTGCTGCAATAAAATGTCATGGTAATTCTGCCAATATTATTACAAAGCGTGCGTGCGTGTGTGTGAGCGCGAGCACTTGCGTGTGCTTGCGTTTATTCACAAAATTATATTCCTCGAATCGTGCTTGCAGTGACTAAGCACTTTTTTTGGACGCTCTTCTATTTGCCCTTAAATCCAAAGACCGAGTTGACTTTTACCACATCCCTTCTTAATGTATTCCATTTATTGATCACTATTATTATGATGGAAATCTTTGCCAGTAAATTTTAGTTCTTTCAGTCCCTTGTTTTATCTTCATATCGTCTTAATTACTGTGTGTGTTTAAGCTTGCAGTAACAGTCTGGAAGAAGAAAGGGAGACGGGATGGAGGGAGTGGACTGCTAGAGGCGGCAATAAGTGCCAAAACCAATGCATTCGTTTTTAATTGTTATTAAACGCCAATAGCGGAACAACACAAGCTTAGATTTGCTCCTATACCTATAAAAAGATTAACGTACTTTTCTCTCTCTCCCTCACTCACACACACACACACACACACACACACACACACACACACACACACACACACAATCATGAGGTATTGGAAGCACGTTGCCTGGTAGATTTAACTCAACAATTAGTTATTCCAAACACAGCCAGTGCCGTGTGAGGCGGGTCCAGACGCTGACAAAACCTACTCCTGCCCCACCTCTTCTTCCAACTCCTCCCCATCCTACTCCTCCCAATCCTACTCCTCTCCTTCCCCCTCTCCTCTCCCTCCTCCAATAACATCAGGAGGTCTAGCCAGGGTAAACGGCCTTGCAACAGTTGAGAAAACTTGTAACACAAGAAAAAAGTCACCCATCCTCCTTCTCTGCCTCTGGCAGGTCACTCAACTTCCCCTCGTCTTCCCTCCTCTCCAGGTGGACAGGTCAATGTCTGGGTGACCCGTGCGAGGTCCCTCCCTCCCCTGATAATGTCTGGATACCCACCTGCATCTGCTCTTAGCACCATATCATCTGCGTAGTGCTAGTAGTAGCAGCTTCCTGTCTTTATTATTATACCATCTGCTTCTCGCCCTTATGTCAGCTATCTGTCTTCCTCACACCAGCTTCCTCGCTTCCTAATACCATCTTCTCTTATACTAGCTTCATATAATCTTTATATCAGCTTCAAGTCTTCCTAACACCAGCTTCCAGTCCTTCTTGCTGCATAATCCTACGGGTTTAGAACTCCCCTTGATTATAATAATTATAATAATCCAGTCTTTCTAGCACCAGTTTCCTGTTTTCCTTATAAAACTACCTTTCTTCCTTATATGAATACAAATGAAAGTAAAGGGTTTCTAGAGAGAAGGTCAGTGGCTAAGTTAGTAGCGCCCCCTACTTTCATTATGAGGGTCCGTAGTTTAATCCCCGGCACGGGTGAAACAGATAATGATGTTTCCTCAAACCTGTTGTCTCTGCTCACCTAGCAGTGAATACGTACCTGAGTGTTAGCAGACTGTTGTGGATCTCCACAGTAGTGGAAGGGTTTTGAAATTAGCTGAGGCAATAAAAGCAGCTCTCAGCCTGTAAATTTAAGTATAAAAGTAATGTTTGAGTCTGAGTGCATCTGAGTGGAAGGTCTACCCCATATAAGTCGCAGATGCGAAGGTGCTGCAGTATACTTGTGAACTGTTTCCAGGGCTCTTCTGTCCTACTAGACCAGGCTCTCGTTGATTAACTGGACTGTTGGTGTCATCACAGCCTGGCTGGTCTGGCGGGTTAGATAAAATGAACATATTTTACAACGCAGTAATATCTAGGTTACATTTCGCTCGCATGTGACGCTTCGCAAATCTCCTTGGGAACGAAATGTAGTCTAAAATGCTAGGGTGGCAAATGCGTCAATTTATCTAAATTATGAGTAATATATTAAACACAGTATGATTAGTGGGGTTGTTTTGTTGGCCAGGAAACAGAACAAGCGTCTCTTAACACTTGTCACCAGACACTTAACCACTTAATAGGTCAGTTGATGACCCATTAGGTGGTTAAGCGTCCTCTGGGCTATCCCAGCAACATTTTACACCCCGTTTAAAAGCAGAGGAAAATAGCTTTTAACTCTCTTAAGGCACATATGATAATGCTATTACCCAGTGGAGAAATAGAGAAATAGAGAAATAGAGAGAAAGAGAGAGAGAGAGAGACCTGCTAGTAAAGGGTGTTTAAAAAAAAAGAATCACAATTCTTAAACAGTGTACGTATATATTAAGGTAAGCTATTTTTTTCTTGCTATTTCATTGACCTTTGATGTTTGATAAGTTATGAGAGTTTTTCTATTCCCAGAGCCCAGCCATAGGCCAGGCTCGTCTGGTGCTTGCCCGGTCAACCAGGCTGCTGCTGCTAGTGGCCCACTGACCCACATATCAAATAGCCTGGTTGATCTGGCACCTGGTGAACATGTCCAATGTCCTCCTAAAGACTAGAGAATAATGGAGTTCTCATTACAGGATTTCTTACGTATTTTTAACCGAGCCTGTGTTAAAATTAGCCTGATACTCTGAAAGAACTACATGTAAACATTCAGCGTACAGTAATACTCTACCTGTAGTCTACATGTACTCTAGCAGTAATCTAACCGTAGTTGATGTTAAATTGGTGATCGCCTCTGAGGTCAGGTCCTAGACCTGGTCTCCTGGATTTGAGTTATTCATTATTTTTTTTTTATAGGAATGATGCACGATAATCTTCGTCTATCAGCATTTACCTGGAATAAGAAGCTGCGAAGTTGGTAGAGGAATAAAGGTGAGCGGTAAGAAGATGAGGAAGGGATAAAGGAGGAAGAAGGAAGGGAAATGAGAGGGGTAAATGGCACGGAGACACAGTACTGAAATAAAAAGAGAAAAGAAAGTGAGAAAAGATGAAGATATAATATAGTTCAAGAATACAGGATTTACTATTATTAATAAAATATACAGGATTTAAGTAGTTGTATTTGATTGTTAAGAACTTCCGGCTTTTTTTTTTTTAGCAACATGGCTGCCAAGTTCTGTTCCTAGATGATGTTTACATTTCATAAATTGAATTTTTTCATATGTAGGGGTTGTAATATTGCACAATTTTAAGCATGGCTATTCTATGAAGATCAGAAAAGGTTATATAATTACTAGATTCAGTAGGATCTAATAAGGTATTTGTAATTTTTGTCAGAGGTAAGATAAATATTGTTTTCTGTGTCTGTTTTTGAGAGTTGTATCTATTTGAAGAATAAATTTATACTGACAGGGTTCTCTGACGCTCATAGTTTTAATAAAATTTAGAGTTAGATATATTTGGGATCTTTGTAATGTTGGTTTGATAATGGTGTAAGATAAGGGAGGTTTGTTGTCCTTGCCTTGAGTGGCAATAAAGTGTGAATATGCATGCGCTTACAAGTGGGATTTTCATCAGTTTTATTTTTGTAGCGGTTAGGTAGTTATATTTATAGCTATATGGATTTTTGGATAATGTAGAAGTATCAAAAGAGGATATAACTTTTGTTATATTTTAAAGAACCTATTAACACTGTACATTGTAAACTATTGGTAGAATACTAAACAACTATGGATTTTCATTTCTCGAAATTAATTCATTATAATATTTATGTGGGCAGTCATTATCTGATTATAATGGCAATATTATCTGATCATAATGGTCTACTTACTATTTATTATTATATGTTGTCCTCGGAATTATTAACTAGAGAAAACCCGTTCTCCACTTTCCACTTCATTCCCTTCTTCCCCCGTCCGTCATTATTGTATTCTGTAAGACACTGTTTATCTCTCTGGCTCATTGGCCATGGTGACATTAAGACATTATATGAGGAATAATTACAACATTAAACATTTCCATTCTCGACAGAGGAACTGGTGAAGAAAATAGAGGGAAAATGAAGGGTAGGATAGAAGAGAGAAAAAGGAGAAAGAGGATGAAGAGTAAAAAGAAAGGAGAAGAGGGACAGTGAAAGAGTAAAAGTATTAGAAGAATGTGACATGGGGAGTAGCACACAGAGAGGGATAGGACTCAGTGTGAAGGTTACATTTTGCTGCACGAAACGCTGAGATCAACAAATGATGCAGTTGATGTTCTAGAGTCTAGTAATTATCCTGAGGGCTGAGGAGGGGTTGTTGTGGTGATTCGGACATGTAGAGAGGATGGAACAAAACAGAATGACTTCGAGAGTGTATAATTCTATAGCGGAGGGAAGGCGGGGTAGAGGTAGGCCTAGGAAAGGTTGGAGGGAAGGGGTAAAGGACGTTTTGTGTGCGAGGAGTTTGAACTTCCAGCAAGCATGCGTGAGCGTGTTAGATAGGAGCAAATGAAGATAAATGGTTTTTAGGATTTAACGTGCTCTTGGAGTGTGAGCAGGGTAACGTTTATGAAGGGATTTAGGGAAACCGACAGGCCGGACTTGAGTCCTGGAGATAGGAAGTACAGCGCCTGCACCCTGAAGGAGGGGTGTTGATGTTGCAGTTTTATAACTGTAGTGTAAGTACGCCTCTGGCAAGACAGATGGAGTGAATGATGGTGAAAGTTTTTCTTTTTCGGGCCACCCTACCATTGTGGGAAACGACAAATGTGTTAATAAGAAATAAATAATTCTGTGAGCAATGACTGAGGGATTCACGAATCAGATAAGGAAGATGGGTGGCAGCCTTGAAAATCTTGGAAATCCCATATATGAAATGAAAGATTGTAAATCACAGTACTGTACCAGAAATAGTTCTTGGAAGCATGCTAGCTCAACAGGTACGTATTAGAGTGCTAATTTGCTTTGAAAAAACAGATAACAGAACCCTCTAGAAATGAAATTACACTATATTTGATCTTCCCGAACAATGAGCATTTAAAATAAAAAAAAGAAGTACAAACAAGTGTAAATTCTAGGGTGGAAAACTTCATAAACAGTGTACGAGAAGAGATAATCGGAAAATTCAACATTCCTATTTCTTATCCTCATAACGAACACAGATGAAAACCCGCTGCATAGTTTCGTCTCACCATTTACGGATGATAGGAAAATAAGGATTAAAATAGCCTTGGTAGAAGATAGTAATATACTGCAAGATATAACAAAAGTCTTTATATAGGCAGTGGAGAATAATACGAGGTTCAGTGGTGATAAGCTCCAATTGCTTAGATATGGAGAGAAATCAAGAAGGCACTATAAACAGACTACAAGAGGATCACAACTTAGAACGAAAATGGCATGTGAAGGACCTAAGTGCAATAATGTCAGCGCCTTTATCTTTCGAAGAAGACAGTAAGACAAATGTCACGGAAGCCAGGAAAATGGCAGGGTAGATAATGAGAAATCTCAGTACTGTTCATTACTAACGGCTCCATTCAGGGCAGGAGATATATCACACCAGGAACAGATACAGAGATCATTTACGGCCAACATAGTGCCAATGACGCATTTAAATTACTGAGAATGTACTCTCTGGAACAGAGGTGAGGTACCTGATAATATACGTGTGGAAAGTATTTGATGGCCTAGTACCACTGCCATAACAACGTACAGGAGTGAAAGATATGGGATAAAATGTAGAATACACCAGTGAAAAACAGAGGTGCTGTGGGTATAGCAAGAGAACGTTGTATCAGCATTCGTGATCCCTGACTTATTAACATTTTGCCAGAAGATATCAGAAACATTACCGCAAAAGCCTTCAAGAGGAAACTGGACAAGTATCTCCCCCAAGTTCCGGATCAACCAGGCTGCGATGAGCACGTGGGCCAGTGAGTGACAAGCAGCAACAGCCTGGTTGATCAGGCTGTTGATGCCCCAGGGCCGGTCAGTGTAAGAGTGATTACTATTACAAACTTTAATGAACTTTTCAAGTATATTAAAATAAAAGAAATATCATATAAAGGCATGTCAAAAGAAAAATAAACAGAAATGAAGGGGAAAACTGAAGAAGAAATATTAAAGGAAATAGGGAGGAAAGAGAAGGGGAAAAAGAGGAATAAAGAGGAAGGTAGGTTGATGAGTGTCGGCCGCGTCAAGAGGTGGAGTTATAACACGGACCGTAAAAACTGGATAACCCCGGAGGCTTCTCTGGGGGGGGGGGACGGATGGAGGGAGAGGGGTGGGTGGGTTGGGGGTGTGGAGGAGGTGTGGGTGGAGGTGGTGGCGCCCGGGGCAATATCAACTCATTCCACCCCCACCTCAAACCCCTCCATCAGTGATGGACGGCCCTCCCTCTTATTCTCTCACTCCCTCCCTTCCTTCCTCCCATGTTCTCTCACTCCCTCCCTCCTCTTGTGGACCTTCACCAACCTCTTCCCTTGCAAACCCCTTAATAGACCTCTTCTCTTTAAGTCTTCTCTTGCCACCTTTCACCTTAATTAACCTCTTTTTCCCTCCCTTTTCACTTCCTCCCTCCTTTCTTCCATCCTTCCCTCACATCACCCCTCCTATATCGCACACTCCCTCCAGCAATACAGGACCCCTTCCCTCCCCTCTTATCTCTCCCCTCCCCCTTCTTTCCCTACTCCTCAGTGGAGGACCCCTTCCTCCTACATCTCACCCCCCCCCCTTTACACTCCTTCCCACGTGTTAAACCCCCTTCCCACCCCCGACTCTCACCCCGTCCCCTTCCATGACGTTACGCCTCAGTGAGCCCAGAGAAAGAAGAAGAGGTGGGTTGTGCACTGCCAAACTTGCCACCTGTGTTGGACAGCCAGCGGAAGCTTGTCGTTACGTAGATTTAATCGTGGAGTTGAACTCAACCCCAAACACACTCGCCCGGGAAACCTGTTATAGGCAAGTCTATCCCTGATACACAAGTGCGTCAGGCATCCACGTTGATGTGGAGAGTGGTGGACAGGCAAGGCAGGTAGGTCGGTAATTTATAGGTAGGCAGGAAGTTCTGTTGGCAAGTGATAGGTAAGCAGGAAGATCTGTTAGCAGGTTACAGGAGTGCAGGAAGTTCTGTTGACAGGTTATAGGCAGGCAGGTAAGTCTGATGTCAGGTTATAGGCAGGCAAGAAGTTCTGTTAGCAAGTTATTGGCGGGCAGGAAGTTCTGTTGACAGGTTACAGGCAGGCAGGAAGATCTCTTAGCAAGTTATGGGCGGTTAGCAGACAGGTACGTAGGCAGGTGAGTAGCCTGGTAGGCATGCAGACGGACAGAGAGACTGCAGCTCGCCCTCCTAAAAACTAAATTGATTACTCAGATACTGTAATCAGAAAAATTTTCAATTGACTCTATTTAGAGTACGTTAAGTGTAGGCACTTCCGGAGGTTACCGACCCGGCGGCCTCGTCCCAGATCAGACCAGATTACAGTGTCTTCTGCTAATAAAAAAATGAATCAATAAACTGAGTTTGACACAGAGGTGATCAAATTTGAGAAGCGCAAACAGCACACAAAATCCACTACCTACGAAAGCATATGACTAAGTAGACGATGCAACATAACCCCATTGAAGAGCAGGAGTGCCATGAGCACACTAACAGAAGACGCAAGTGTCCAATAGACCCCTGGCTGTCATGAAGAGGGAACTGGACAAATACCTACAGTGCTCGATCGGACAAGCTGTGGTTCGTACGTTGGCCTACTTGCGGCCAGTAACAGCTTGGTTGATTAGGCCATGATCCACAGGGAGATCTGGTCGAAGACCTGGCTGCGGGGGCGTTGGCCCCTGGAACTCCCTCCAGGTAGACTCCAGGAACCCACCAAGCTGACTCAACAGTATAGTCAGATCATTGTATCATTTAAAGCACTTGTAACAGTTGCCCACAACACTGTTTTAGCAATAATGAAATAGTGACTGTAACTAGAACGAGGGGCTGTAAGTAACAGATACATAGATACAAATAGGTAGGCAGGTCATTAAGTGGCCAGGTGAGGAAACCTTCAGGAAAAAGTAAATATTTAGGTAGGCAAGAAGATAGGCACGTGGGTAAAAAGACGAAGACGAAGAATAGGAAAAGAAGGAAAAACAAGAAGAGGCAAAAAACTAAGAGTAAGATTATTCATCGAAGGAAGAAACAGAGAGGTGGGAATAGGGAGGGAGAGAAGAGTAAGAGGAGAGGGAGGATGGAGAGAGAGAGGTTGGGGAGAGGGAGCGAAAGGTGGAGGGTAAAGAGAAAAATGGAGGGGACGAGAGACGTAAAGACACCACCAACACTAGTATAGAACATTAACAATGTTACCTCGTCCCCGCCCCCTCCTCCACGCGTAGTTGACCTCTCCTAACCCTCTGCTCTGATATGGTTGCTGCCTTCCTGTTCTGGCTACGATGACTCATGTGGGCTTACTGTTACGTGTGGACCTACGTATCTGGCAGTGCTGCGTTTCAGCAACGTTTGCTTCGTTGTATGACAGTCTGGTCAGCCAAGCTATTTCTGCTTGTAGGCGAGCACTGCTTATCTACTAAGATTCCCAAGATCATCGCCTCAACACCTCGGTCTCTTAATCAAAGACGGAGGAGTACTAAACACAGTTTTATCTAATTGTGTCTATTGTGCCCAATCTCTTCACTAAGCTCTTCTCTAAACTCCCACCCGTATTTCTCCATTTGATTTATTTTTTTTTTTCAAAGTAGAGACCGTCAATAAAGCGGCTGTGACACTACGACGTGAAAATTTATTTATGTTAGTCCTTACGAATTCCGAGCCTTCATATCAGGTCCTGATCAGCTGGGTTATGGTGCATATGTTGGACCGCGAGCGGCCGGGGGTCACTAATATCTTGATCGATTTGGCCAGTAACCAGGAGGCCTGGTCTGAGACCGGACCGCGGGGGCGGGGACCTCCGGAAGCGACCCCAGGTAAACTTCATGTGGTTCTCAGTATATAAACCAAAATAACAAAAAATCCTTGCTGGTGTTGCTTTTGTTTTCTGAGAGCTACGACGACTTAAATAGCAAGAATACTGACCCCAGAAGTCTGGTTCTTAAGACTGGCTGATTTTAAGGGGAACGTAAGTTCCTCCGTCTTCTAATAACATGTTCATTTTTCCACTATAATATAACATTGTCCATAATTACTATCGCATTTGCTTTGTCTCTTTCGTAAGGTGAAGTCTTTAACATTTGTGTTAGAGAGGTCTGAGCTTTGCTCAGACCTGAATTAAGGAAAGATCCTGGACTTCACCTTACGAAACAAAGCAAATGCGATAGTAATTATGGACAAGGTAGATTATAGTGGAAAAATAAACTTGTTTTTTAGAAGACAGGGAACTTACGTGCCTCTTAACGCTTATCGACTACGCTTTGGCCATTAAGGCTGCAACTAACCTTCCCATCACAGACAAGAATACTTTAACCCCTAGAATAGGGATTACACTCACAACATCAATACACCAAGAGAAATGCACCTTTGGGTGTGTACTAGTATAGCCATTAAATGTTTCAGCAATTGCTTAGCACTTAGGTACTTCCCAATCTGCCCACTGCCAGGAGAAAGTAATATGGACACGAATGTTTTGGTCGAAACCTACACCGGTGATGTTAGAAAAACAGGTTGGGTCACAAATATACAGAAGAGAAACTGGATATTATTTCCTTATCTCTTATTCCGTTCCATAGAATACACTCCCAGTGTTACAAGGCGTTCCCAGCAGAATCCCAGCAGAGTCTAGGCTTTACGAATTCTACTCCAGTCGCAAGAGATCTCTGTATATATTAGCTATATCACTCACTTTTGCTTTATAGCAGTATGGGAGAAGTGACTCTCCCTCTGACTAGCCCGTAAACTTTAACAGGTAATTATACACGAAACACACATACATTTATGAACACATATATATGTACACACTACTCTCTCTCTCTCTCTCTCTCTATCTCGCTGGCTGCTGAGACTAAGAAACTCTACGGACACGCACCTCGACACTTGATTTACATCCGCCTCCATTACCTGAGTCTTCCTGGGTCATACACTTTAAACTGGAAGTCCCGTGGCTCGATTGGCAACTTACTCAGCTCACATACTACTGAGTGTCCGTGGTTCGATTCCCGGCACAAATGGAAACGGTGGGCATATTTCCTCACACCCTCAGTATGTACCTGGGTGTTAGTATGCCTTAGATAGTATACCTTAGAGAGCATACCTTAGATAGTATACCTTAGATAGTGCCGGGGTTTGAAATAAGCTAAGGTAGGATGACAGCTCTTAGCCTCTAAAATCGATTCGTGTAAAAAAAAAAAAAAACTACTATTAATATTTCTTCCTTTTCTCCTCTATCTTTTTATTTCCTTCTTTTTTATGTACTCCTGTTTTCCTCCCATTTTCCTTTAGTTATACCTGACATTCCTCTGACCGATTTTGAGAATAATTCTGCTCATGAAGCCTCGTCCGCGGCCAGCCTTCATTGCTGATTTGTAAGGTAAAAGGACACAAGTCCAACTAATGTGACATTATATTTTCGCAACGTTTCACTCTCCAGGAGGGAAACGTTGCTACAGTATAATGTCACGTTATTTGTACGTGTCCTTTAACCCAACATATTGTCGTTAATTTTACATTATTCGGTGCTGATTGCATGATCAACTAGGCTGTTGCTGTTACCGGGTCGCAGGCTTTCCTTTCTATTATTCCCGTGCCTTCTTAAGTAAATCCATCGTCAAGGCATCAAGTCTAGGAAACTTTCTCTCTCTCTCTCTCTCTCTCTCTCTCTCTCTCTCTCTCTCTCTCTCTCTCTCTCTATGTATCTATCTCTCTCTCTCTCTCTCTCTCTCTCTCTCTCTCTCTCTCTCTCTCTCTCTCTATGTATCTATCTCTCACCCTACTGTGTAATTAGTGACTTTCAGTCTCCATCTTGAATATCAACACACAAGCCACGATATAACAACTAGCAGCAGCAGCAGCACCAGCAGCACCAGCAGTAGCAGCAGCAGCAGCAGCAGCACCAGCAGCACCAGCAGCAGCAGCAGCACCACCACCAGCACCAGCAGCAGCACCAGCAACAGCAGCACCAGCAGCAGCAGCAGCAGCACCAGCACCAGCAGCAGCACCAGCAGCAGCACCAGCAGCAGCACCAGCAGCAGCAGCAGCAGCAGCACCAGCAGCAGCAGCAGCACCAGCAGCAGCACCAGCAGCACCAGCAGCAGCACCAGCAGCAGCACCAGCAGCAGCACCAGCAGCAGCACCAGCAGCAGCACCAGCAGCAGCAGCAGCACCAGCAGCAGCAGCAGCACCAGCAGCAGCACCAGCAGCAGCAGCAGCAGCAGCAGCAGCAGCACCAGCAGCAGCACCAGCAGCAGCAGCAGCAGCAGCAGCAGCACCAGCAGCAGCACCAGCAGCAGCAGCAGCTGCAGCAGCACCAGCACCAGCAGCAGCACCACCAGCACCAGCAGCACCAGCAGCACCACCAGCACCAGCACCAGCAGCAGCAGCAGCACCAGCAGCAGCACCAGCACAGCAGCAGCACCAGCAGCAGCAGCAGCAGCAGCAGCACCAGCAGCAGCAGCAGCAGCACCAGAACCAGCAGCAGCACCAGCAGCAGCACCACCAGCAGCAGCAGCACCAGCAGCACCAGCAGCAGCACCAGCAGCAGCAGCAGCAGCAGCACCAGCAGCAGCACCAGCACCAGCAGCAGCACCAGCAGCAGCAGCACCACCACCACCAGCAGCAGCAGCAGCAGCAGCACCAGCACCAGCAGCAGCAGCAGCACCACCACCAGCACCAGCAGCAGCACCAGCAACAGCAGCACCAGCAGCAGCAGCAGCAGCACCAGCACCAGCAGCAGCAGCAGCAGCAAAAGAACCTATTATTTCTATTCCAACGTACCAGCACTAAACACACTTACATTACGTCAGTTATCACATCTGTCGCCACCACCACAATCACCACTGCATCCGTCTACGACAAAACCAGTACCAATTACCCATCTTCACTAACTACCCACCTACACCGTCTTTCCTTACATATCTTCTCCTCTACACCCCCCTGTTACGAAAATATTACCTGGAGAGTTTACCTGGAGAGAGTTCCGGGGGTCAACGCCCCCGCGGCCCGGTCTGTGACCAGGCCTCCTAGGGGGTAAAAACCTTGTCTAGGGACATATAAAAGTTATATAACAATAAGAACCCTTTAGCCCCTGTTATGCACGATACTGCATAATACCACCTCTCCTTGCATCTCTAATTTCCCTACACCCTCTTTCCCTACCACTTCACACTCATTCTCATTTCTTCCCCAACATTAACCTCCTTTACCTATGCTTTACCTGTCACTGGTGTTGAGCGGTATTCTGCCCCTGTGATGCCAGGATTCTATGTTGAGCGCCTGGTCAAGAAGGTTGTGTCTGTTAGCGGCTCGCAGGCCCACTTAGCTATCACAACCCTTGCTGATGTGGCATTTGCAAAAGTAAGATTTTTCATTTTGTGTTTGAAGTTGCGTTCTGGCAGTATTTCTGGTATCTGTTGGGCAACATCTCGCTCATACTCAACTCGTCTCTTTCCCTTCTTAGCACATTTCTTTCCCCTCACTTCTCTCCAACACTACACATCCTGCCCAAACATCGCCACACTTGCTTTCCCTGAGTATCGTCCCAAAACTACAAAAAACACTAACACAACACTATACAAAGACACTAAAAAAATAAATAAAACGCAACGAAACCAGCAAAATATTAGAAAAACAGTACGAAAACGCTACAAAAATACAGGAAAAATCTACGAAAGTCCAAAACACTACAAAGCGTTACAAAAACACTACAAGAAAGATTAATAAAAAACTAAAAAAATATTGAAAACCTCTATAAAAAATACAGAAATACTACAAAAGCATTTCCTCCCCTCCATACTCCCTTCACTCCCATACACCCTTCACTCCCATATACCCTTCACTCCCATATACCCTTCACTCCCATATACCCTTCACTCCCATATACCCTTCACTCCCATACACCCTTCACTCCCATACACCCTTCACTCCCCATATACCCTTCACTCCCATACACCCTTCACTCTCATACACCCTTCACTCCCATATACCCTTCACTCCCATACACCCTTCACTCCCATATACCCTTCACTCCCATACACCCTTCACTCCCATATACCCTTCACTCCCATACACCCTTCACTCCCATATACCCTTCACTCCCATACACCCTTCACTCCCATACACCCTTCACTCCCATACACCCTTCACTCCCATACACCCTTCACTCCCATACACCCTTCACTCCCATACACCCTTCACTCCCCATATACCCTTCACTCCCATACACCCTTCACTCCCATACATCCTTCACTCCCATACACCCTTCACTCCCCATATACCCTTCACTCCCACACACCCTTCACTCCCATACACCCTTCACTCCCATACATCCTTCACTCCCATACACCCTTCACTCCCCATACACCCTTCACTCCCATACACCCTTCACTCCCATACACCCTTCACTCCCCATATACCCTTCACTCCCATACACCCTTCACTCCTATATACCCTTCACTCCCATACACCCTTCACTCCCATACATCCTTCACTCCTATATACCCTTCACTCCCATACACCCTTCACTCCCCATATACCCTTCACTCCCATACACCCTTCACTCCCATACACCCTTCACTCCTATATACCCTTCACTCCCATACACCCTTCACTCCCCATATACCCTTCACTCCCATACACCCTTCACTCCTATATACCCTTCACTCCCATACACCCTTCACTCCCAGACACCCTTCACTCCCATACACCCTTCACTCCCATATACCCTTCACTCCCATACACCCTTCACCCATATACCCTTCACTCCCATACACCCTTCACTCCCCATACACCCTTCACTCCCATACACCCTTCACTCCCATACACCCTTCACTCCCATACACCCTTCACTCCCATATACCCTTCACTCCCATACACCCTTCACTCCCATACACCCTTCACTCCCATACACCCTTCACTCCCATACACCCTTCACTCCCATACACCCTTCACTCCCATACACCCTTCACTCCCATACACCCTTCACTCCCATACACCCTTCACTCCCATACACCCTTCACTCCCATACACCCTTCACTCCCATACACCCTTCACTCCCATACACCCTTCACTCCCATACACCCTTCACTCCCATACACCCTTCACTCCCATACACCCTTCACTCCCATACACCCTTCACTCCCATACACCCTTCACTCCCATACACCCTTCACTCCCATACACCCTTCACTCCCATACACCCTTCACTCCCATACACCCTTCACTCCCATACACCCTTCACTCCCATACACCCTTCACTCCCATACACCCTTCACTCCCATACACCCTTCACTCCCATACACCCTTCACTCCCATACACCCTTCACTCCCATACACCCTTCACTCCCATACACCCTTCACTCCCATACACCCTTCACTCCCATACACCCTTCACTCCCATACACCCTTTCCCATACACCCTTCACTCCCAGACACCCCTCCCTCCCATACACCCTTCACTCCCATACACCCTTCACTCCCATACACCCTTCACTCCCATACACCCTTCACTCCCATACACCCTTCACTCCCATACACCCTTCACTCCCATACACCCTTCACTCCCATACACCCTTCACTCCCATACACCCTTCACTCCCATACACCCTTCACTCCCATACACCCTTCACTCCCATACACCCTTCACTCCCATACACCCTTCACTCCCATACACCCTTCACTCCCATACACCCTTCACTCCCATACACCCTTCACTCCCATACACCCTTCACTCCCATACACCCTTCACTCCCATACCCCCTTCACTCCCATACACCCTTCACTCCCATACACCCTTCACTCCCATACACCCTTCACTCCCATACACCCTTCACTCCCATACACCCTTCACTCCCATACACCCTTCACTCCCATATACCCTTCACTCCCATACACCCTTCACTCCCATACATCCTTCACTCCCATACACCCTTCACTCCCATAAACCCTTCACTCCCATATACCCTTCACTCCCATACACCTTTCACTCACATACACCCTTCACTTCTATATACCCTTCACTCCCATACACCCTTCACTCCCATACACCCTTCACTCCCATACACCCTTCACTCCCATATACCCTTCACTCCCATACACCCTTCACTCCCATACACCCTTCACTCCCATACACCTTTCACTCCCATACACCCTTCACTCCCATATACCCTTCACTCCCATACACCCTTCACTCCCATACACCCTTCACTCCCATATACCCTTCACTCCCATACACCCTTCACTCCCATACACCCTTCACTCCCATGTACCCTTCACTCCCATACACCCTTCACTCCTATATACCCTTCACTCCCATACACCCTTCACTCCCATACACCCTTCACTCCCATATACCCTTCACTCCCATACACCCTTCACTCCCATACACCCTTCACTCCCATACACCCTTCACTCCCATACACCCTTCACTCCCATATACCCTTCACTCCCATACACCCTTCACTCCCATACACCCTTCACTCCCATACACCCTTCACTCCCATATACCCTTCACTCCCATACACCCTTCACTCCCATACACCCTTCACTCCCATGTACCGTTCACTCCCATGTACCCTTCACTCCCATACACCCTTCACTCCTATATACCCTTCACTCCCATACACCCTTCACTCCCATACACCCGTCACTCCCATATACCCTTCACTCCCATACACCCTTCACTCCCATACACCCTTCACTCCCATACACCCTTCACTCCCATACACCCTTCACTCCCATACACCCTTCACTCCCATACACCCTACACTCCCATACACCCTTCACTCCCATACATCCTTCACTCCCATATACCCTTCACTCCCCATATACCCTTCACTCCCATACACCCTTCACTCCCATACACCCTTCACTCCCATACACCCTTCACTCCCATACACCCTTCACTCCCATACACCCTTCACTCCCATACACCCTTCACTCCCATACACCCTTCACTCCCATACACCCTTCACTCCCATAAACCCTTCACTCCCATACATCCTTCACTCCCATATACCCTTCACTCCCCATATACCCTTCACTCCCATGAACCCTTCACTCCCATACACCCTTCACTCCCATACACCCTTCACTCCCATATACCCTTCACTCCCATACACCCTTCACTCCCATACACCCTTCACTCCCATACACCCTTCACTCCCATATACCCTTCACTCCCATACACCCTTCACTCCCATATACCCTTCACTCCCCATATACCCTTCACTCCCATACACCCTTCACTCCCATATACCCTTCACTCCCATACACCCTTCACTCCCATACACCCTTCACTCCCATACACCCTTCACTCCCATACACCCAACACTCCGTCACCCCACATATCCACTTAAGCGCCCTCTTCCCCCAGTATAGTTATCACAGACAGGAAACACTGCAAGACTCAACAATAGCGCCATAAATCACAGTATTATATTAATTAAAAGCAGTGTATCCTGAAAGTAATTTAGGTATAAACGATCTTTTAACAATAATAAAGTTATGCTGAGCTTCAAACCTGATGATTTCCAACTCATGAAAATAAGTCGCTTAGTCCGACTTTTTTTTTTTGAGTTATCTTGGCCTAGTCTGGCCTACCCTGGCCCAGCCTGGCCTATCACCAGACAAGCTTGCCCCTTGACCGAACTCCGGGAGTACAAACACTCTCGAAACTCATCAAAGGTAGAGGTAAGTAATCTACATCTATGCTATGTGTGATTCTTCATGTAAGTTTATTTATGTGTAGCTGTGGAAATATAAACACAAATGCAGTATAATGTGATCCTTTATTGACTACGTTTCGCCCACACAGTGGGCTTTTTCAAGTCACAAACAGAACTGTTTGTGACTTGAAAAAGCCCACTGTGTGGGCGAAAGGTAGTCAATAAAGGATCACATTATACTGCATTTGTGTTTATATTTCCATTGTGTCGGTATTTTATACCATTTATTTCCATGTGTAGCTGTACCTGAATAAACTCTCGGTCTTTTCATAAGCAAAGATTAAAACGCTGGAACGCAAGTGTAGTTCTATTTTTTAGTCAGTTTTATTGACTTATCATGGGAAAGGGTTTAACACGTAGGGGTAATAAGACACCCAGGAAACTTGCGGCAGTCAAGTTCGATCCAAGGAAGGGGATGATATATTCACTGCCTTGGATCAAAGGTCCCCAACCGGTGTCAAGATATTTTTTGATGGACTTGTTATTCGATTTAATGAAATGACCTTGACGAAATATGTATTAAGTAATTTTCAATTTTAATTTGAATTACTGAAGGTGTCTGAATCAAGGAGTTGTGAAGACTCGATCCTTCGTTACACGAGACACGCGCTGCCGAGCACTAGTCGAGAGGCAGACGAGCAACGAACGTCCTCTCGAAAAACCAATCTCTTAGATGCTGAGTCAGTGGAACGAAATCGATGAAGAGATGAAGAAGAACACCCTACACAGTTTGATGAGTGGGAACGAAAGGACCTTGAGTGTCCGAAACCTGTAAGGCCAGTCATAAGTAGCACAGCACTCTAATTTTCGGTTCAGCAACGAACCCAGAAAACAAAAGCTATCTTTCATTTTCTAATCCAAAAGAACAATCACCTTCGAAGTCAACAACAATTATATTTTCTCACCTTTAAACCCGGAAAAGAATATTTGTCCAGTAACAATCCAGCTAAGAAGGAGAAGCGAGTTTATTCACCACTAGACCAAGCAAACAAAGAATGTATATTTGTTTTTGTAAACGTTTCCCTTAATTCTCTTAGGTGACTCAGAAGGTTGGGATTTCCTTTGGCAGACGTGACCCCTGAACCTGTGACCCCCACTGCTCTATGTTGCTCTTTGCTTTATATTCCTGCTTTTGTCTGTTCTATATTCTTGCTTTTGCCTGCTCTATATTCTTGCTTTTGTCTGTTCTATATTCCTGCTTTTGTCTGCTCTATATTCTTGCTTTTGTCTGTTCTATATTCTTGCTTTTGTTTGCTCTATATTCTTGCTTTTGTCTGCTCTATATTCCTGTTTTTGTCTGCTCTATATTCCTGCTTTTGTCTGCTCTACATTCCTGCTTTTGTCTGCTCTATATTCTTGCTTTTGTCTGCTCTATATTCCTGTTTTTGTCTGCTCTATATTCCTGCTATTGTCTGCTCTATATTCCTGCTTTTGTCAGCTCTATATTCTTGTTTTTGTCTGCTCTATAGTCTTACTTTTGTCTACTCTATATTTCTGCTTTTGTCTACTCTATATTTCTGCTTTTGTCTGCTCTATATTCCTGCTTTTGTCTGCTCTATATTCTTGCTTTTGTCTGCTCTATATTCTTACTTTTGTCAGTTCTATATTCTTGCTTTTGTCTGCTCTATTTTATTCTTCTATTTTATACAGCGCCATCCTATACAGTTGAATTGCATTATTTCCTCTTTATTCTATTCCTTGCACCACACACCTGTTTTACTCTGTTTTCTTATGCTTTATCCCGTTTTACTAAACACTATTCTGACCTTAAGCGCTTCCCATATTAAAAAAAAATAATATTCAACTCTACCCACAAACATTTTGTTTTATTTGACTGTACTCTGCTTATTGGCTCCCCCCCCCCCGCGGCTCCGTCTGAGAATCATTCCCCCCGCGGCTCCGTCTCAGAATCATTGCCCCCCGCGGCTCCGTCTGAGAATCATTCCCCCCGCAGCTCCGTCTCAGAATCATTCCCCCCGCGGCTCCTTCTCAGAATCATTGGCCCCCGCGGCTCCGTCTCAGAATCATTGCCCCCCGCGGCTCCGTCTCAGAATCATTGCCCCCCGCGGCTCCGTCTCAGAATCATTGGCCCCCGCGGCTCCGTCTCAGAATCATTGGCCCCCGCGGCTCCGTCTCAGAATCATTGCCCCTCGCGGCTCCGTCTCAGAATCATTGCCCCCCGCGGCTCCATCTCAGAACCATTGCCTCCCGCGGCTACTTCTCAGAATCATTGCCCCCCGCGGCTCCATCTCAGAATCATTGCCCCCCGCGGCTCCGTCTCAGAATCATTGCCCCCCGCGGCTCAATCTCAGAATCATTGCCCCCCGCGGCTCCGTCTCAGAATCATTGTCCCCCGCGGCTCCGTCTCAGAATCATTGCCCCCCGCGGCTCCGTCTCAGAATCATTGCCCCCCGCGGCTCCGTCTCAGAATCATTTCCCCCCGCGGCTCCGTCTCAGAATCATTGCCCCCCGCGGCTCCGTCTCAGAATCATTGCCCCCCGCGGCTCCGTCTCAGAATCATTGCCCCCCGCGGCTCCATCTCAGAATCATTGCCCCCCGCGGCTCCATCTCAGAATCATTGCCCCCCCGCGGCTCCATCTCAAAATCATTGCCCACCGCGGCTCCATCTCAGAATCATTGCCCCCCGCGACTCCATCTAAGAATCATTGCCCCCCGCGGCTCCATCTCAGAACCATTGCCCCCCGCGGCTCCATCTCAGAATCATTGCTCCCGCGGCTTCATCTCAGAATCATTACCCCCCGCGGCTCCATCTCAGAATCATTGCCCCCCGCGGCTCCATCTCAGAATCATTGCCCCCCGTGGCTCCATCTCAGAATCATTGCCCCCCGCGGCTCCATCTCAGAATCATTGCCCCCCGTGGCTCCATCTCAGAATCATTGCCCCCCGCGGCTCCATCTCAGAATCATTGCCCCCCGCGGCTCCATCTCAGAATCATTGCCCCCCGCTGCTCCATCTCAGAATCATTGCCCCCGCGGCTTCATCTCAGAATCATTACCCACCGCGGCTCCATCTCAGAATCATTGCCCCCCGCGGCTCCATCTCATAATCATTGCCCCCCGCGGTTCCATCTCAGAATCATTGCCCCCCGCGGCTCCATCTCAGAATCATTGCCCCCCGCGGCTCCATCTCAGAATCATTGCCCCCCGCGGCTCCATCTCAGAATCATTGCCCCCGCGGCTCCATCTCAGAATCATTGCCCCCCGCGGCTCCATCTCAGAATCATTGCCCGCCGCGGCTCCATCTCAGAATCATTGCCCCCGCGGCTCCATCTCAGAATCATTGCCCCCCGTGGCTCCATCTCAGAATCATTGCCCCCCGCGGCTCCATCTCAGAATCATTGCCCCCCGCGGCTCCGTCTCAGAATCATTGCCCCCCGCGGCTCCGTCTCAGAATCATTGCCCCCCGCGGCTCCATCTCAGAATCATTGCCCCCCCGCTGCTCCATCTCAAAATCATTGCCCACCGCGGCTCCATCTCAGAATCATTGCCCCCCGCGGCTCCATCTCAGAACCATTGCCCTCCGCGGCTCCATCTCAGAATCATTGCTTCCGCGACTTCATCTCAGAATCATTACCCCCCGCGGCTCCATCTCAGAATCATTGGCCCCCGCGGCTCCATCTCAGAATCATTGCCCCCCGCGGTTCCATCTCAGAATCATTGCCCCCCACGGCTCCATCTCAGAATCATTGCCCCCCGCGGCTCCATCTCAGAATCATTGCCCCCCGCGGCTCCATCTCAGAATCATTGCCCCCCGCGGCTCCATCTCAGAATCATTGCCCCCGCGGCTCCTTCTCAGAATCATTGCCCCCCGCTGCTCCATCTCAGAATCATTGCCCCCCGCGGCTTCATTTCAGAATCATTACCCCCCGCGGCTCCATCTCAGAATCATTGCCCCCCGCGGCTCCATCTCATAATCATTGCCCCCCGCGGCTCCATCTCAGAATCATTGCCCCCCGCGGCTCCATCTCAGAATCATTGCCCCCGCGGCTCCATCTCAGAATCATTGCCCCCCGCGGCTCCATCTCAGAATCATTACCCCCCGCGGCTCCATCTCAGAATCATTGCCCCCCGCGGCTCCATCTCAGAATCATTGCCCCCCGCGGCTCCATCTCAGAATCATTGCCCCCGCGGCTCCATCTCAGAATCATTGCCCCCCGCGGCTCCATCTCAGAATCATTGCCCCCGCGGCTCCATCTCAGAATCATTGCCCCCCGCGGCTCCATCTCAGAATCATTTCCCCCCGCGGCTCCATCTCAGAATCATTGCCCCCCGCGGCTCCATCTCAGAACCATTGCCCCCCGCGGCTCCATCTCAGAATCATTGCCCCCGCGGCTCCATCTCAGAATCATTGCCCCCCGCGGCTCCATCTCAGAATCATTGCCCCCCGCGGCTCCATCTCAGAATCATTGCCCCCCGCGGCTCCATCTCAGAATCATTACCCCCCGCGGCTCCATCTCAGAATCATTGCCCCCCGCGGCTCCATCTCAGAATCATTGCCCCCCACGGCTCCATCTTAGAATCATTACCCCCCGCGGCTCCATCTCAGAATCATTGCCCCCCGCGGCTCCATCTCAGAATCATTGCCCCCCGCGGCTCCATCTCAGAATCATTGCCCCCCGCGGCTCCATCTCAGAATCATTGCCCCCCGCGGCTCCATCTCAGAATCATTGCCCCCCGCGGCTCCATCTCAGAATCATTGCCCCCCGCGGCTCCATCTCAGAATCATTGCCCCCCGCGGCTCCATCTCAGAATCATTGCCACAAAATAAAACTTCTTAATTTTTCTGTATTAACTATGAAAACGAGCGGTGATCTGTCCTAACAGAGAATGAGTCATGTTTTGCCTTGCTACAATAAGAGAATAACAAACGCAAAAAAAATCGAGATTGTTCACAACATGCACACTTCCGGTGTGCACAACATACGCTACCAACATACACATACACACACACACACACAGGCCGAGGGAAATCGGCCTGACGACACTGGAGGACATGGGGGGTAAGGGGAGGCAGGATAACGACATACAAAATACTGCGTGGAATAGACGAAGTACACAGAGACGGGACACAGAAACAAGGGGTCACAATTGGAAGTTGAAGACCCAGATGAGCCAAAGGGATGTTAGGAAGTATTTCTTCAGTCATAGAGTAGTGAGGAAGTGGAATAGCCTAGCAAGTGAGGTAGTGGAGGCAGCAACCATACATAACTTTAAGATGAGGTACGATAAAGCTCATAGAGCAGGGAGAAAGAGGACCTAGTAGCACTCAGTGAAGAGGCGGGGCCAGGAGCTGAGTATCGACCTCTGCAACCACAATCAGGTGAGTACAATTAGGTGAGTACACACACACACACACACACACACACACACAAACACACACATTCAACTTACCAAAAGGATTCGGAAACCAGTTATATTTAGAAGACGTATTATCACCAGGAGGTGGAGAGGATAACACAACGCAGTTGTAAACACCAGACAGTCTCTTTCATAAGAATGCTGAAATTTGTTCTTCAGAAACTGACCGCAGGAATGAGACCCCCAGGAGGAGATAGCGAGTGCTACACCCATAATGCTGGTGATGGGCACTTGCTCTCTTCCTCGGATCAAACCTTATTACCTCCCATACCCACGTGATGTATGACCCCTATGTATCTAACACTTAGCAATAATAATAATAATAATAATAATAATAATAATAATAATAATAATAACAACAGAAATGTGCCATTATCACTGTCAACTTATAAATTATATGAAACTCGAAATATTGAAAAATCCAAGTGCATGCACTTTAGGACATCTTTTAATTAACGAGTTTCGATCCTAGGACTTTGGTCACTACGAACGAAGTGACCAAGGACCGAAACTTATCCTTTGTAAGATATCCTAAAGCGAATGATGCTCCTGTGTTTTTTTAATCCACAATGTTGGTGTCATTGTATTTCTACCATCACTAAACAGTGAAGACAGGATACAGTGATCTATTTTGGCTTTGTTGCATCATCCAAAGTTAACGAATTATCCAAAACTTATTGAATAATCCTGGTTTATTGAGTTATCCATCTTTATGTGTCCTGAGACACACCGTAGCAGTTTCTTCATTTAATACAATCCGCCTTTAAAATAAATTTACGAAACCTCGAAAAAAAGTTAACTTACAGGACGTAAATTTATATACAATATATATATATATATATATATATATATATATATATATATATATATATATATATATATATATATATATATATATATATATATACATACATACATACATATATATATGTCGTGCCGAATAGGCAGAACTTGCGATCTTGGCTTAAATAGCAACGTTCATCTTGCCATATAAGACAAGTGAAAATTTGTGTATGCAATAATTTCGCCAAAATCATTCTGAACCTGAACATCAAAATGGTATACAATACCGACAGGTATTGTATACCATTGGTGAATGATGGTGAAATGATGATGAAAGTTTTTCTTTTTCGGGCAACCCTACCTTAGTGGTAAACGGCTGATGTGTTAATACAAAAAATAGATAGATATTTAATGAAGCATTGTATAGAGTGGCTTTTATCATGTGTTTGAGATAACCTTGCCCTGAAGGCTTGCTATCAAGGTCCCGCTGCCCGTACAACAATGCTGCTGCCCGGAAGTGATAGAGTGAAACAATGATTCGGGGATTCGAACACGACGCGATTCAGTGGTGCCACAACGGTAGTGCTGCGATGGCACAGTGACTTGGGTGCTTCACTGATACACTAACGCCGTGAGTATAGTGATACAGTGACACAGTAAAGAGTGATTCACTGCTAAGTTCGTTACTCTCCGCCTGCGCTCCACTGAGCCCTGGGTTTTTCCCCTTCTAAAAATTGTCTGGTAATACTAGAACTATTATTAATGATATTACTAAAGTAACGGAGGGAGAATAGAGAAGGAAGATGGAGGGGAAGAACAGGGAGTGGGGGTGGACGCAAGAGAATGACGGGGAATGAGGGAGATGGATGGAAGAATAAAAGGAGGAGATGGAGTGGAGATGGAGAGAAAGTAAAAAAGGGATAGGAAGGATGTAGGAATGGAAGGGTTAAGAGGAAGCTGGTTGGGAGGAAAAGATGCAAAAGGTAAGGAAGAGAGTAGAAGGGAAAAAATCCCCTACTCTGTAAACCATTACTCCATCACCCCCCTTCCCCCCCACCAAGGAAGGCTCCTTGACGCTTGTGAGAGGCTCTTTATCCAGGAAATTGTATCTGAATTAAGCCTGAATACCTACTATCCCTCCCCCTCACATGGGTTTAGCTCTCACCATAATAACAATCTTCGTCAGCCAAGGGGACTACAGCGGGTGATCGTATATTCATATAAACAAAGTAAGCGCATAAGGGATGACGTATACTTCATAGATGGTAATACCTCGGTACACTGTTTATATATATATATATATATATATATATATATATATATATATATATATATATATATATATATATATATATATATATATATATATCCAAAAAATCAATGACAAGCAACATTACAAAAATGCTCTAAAATAATACCATTCCCCCCACATCCTCAATATCCAAAACAATCTCCACAGCAACAACCCCCTGGAGCAACAACCCCCTGGGGCAACAACCCCCTGGGTCAACATCCCCCTGGGTCAACAACCCCCTGTAGCAACAACCCCCTGGAGCAACAACCCCCTGGAGCAACAACCCCCTGGAGCAACAACCCCCTGGAGCAACAACCCCCTGGAGCAACAACCCCCTGGAGCAACAACCCCCTGGAGCAACAACCCCTTGGAGCAACAATCCCCTGGATCAACAACCCCTTGGAGCAACCACCCCCTGGAGCAACAACCCCCTGGAGCAACAACCCCCTGGAGCAACAACCCCCTGGAGCAACAACCCCCTGGAGCAACAATCCCCTGGACAACAACCCCCTTCCTGGAGCAACAACCCCCTGGAGCAACAGCCCCCTGGAGCAACAACCCCTTGGAGGAACAACCCCCTGGAGCCCCCCTGGATCAACAATCCCCTGGAGCAACAACCCCCTGGAGCAACAACCCCCTGGAGCAACAACCCCCCTGGAGCAACAACCCCCTGGACCAACAACCCCCTGGACCAACAACCCCCTGGACCAACAACCCCCTGGACCAACAACCCCCTGGACCAACAACTCCCTGGACCAACAACTCCCTGGACCAACAACCCCCTGTAACAACAACTCCCTGGAGCAACAACCCCCCTGGAGCAACAACCCCCTGGAGCAACAACCTCCCTGGAGCAACAACCTCCCTGGAGCAACAACCCCCTGGAGCAACAACCCCCTGAAGCAACAACCCCCTGGAGCAACAACCTCCCTGGAGCAACAACCCCCTGGAGCAACAACCCCCTGGAGCAACAACCCCTTGGAGCAACAACCCCCTGGAGCAACAACCCCCTGGAGCAACAACCCCCTGGAGCAACAACCCTCCCACAGCAATCATCCTTACAACAACAATGACACTACCACAACAGTGCCAGAAAAAGAACAGGCGCACTAGAAGCAGAGATGTACTAGGAGCATAGGTGTCCTAGGAGCAGGTGTGCTAGCAGCAGAGGTATACTAGGAGGAGAGGTGTCCTAGGAGCAGGTGTGCTAGGAGCAGAGGTATACTAGGAGCAGAGGTGTCCTAGGAGAAAGTATCGACTTTTACCCCCACCACGTAACTTCAAAGATGTGATTGTGTTGTCGTCTACAGAGGCCGTTGTGGCCCGTGCTCCCACACCCCACCATTCTTCAATACCCCACTATGACCCCCATGCAACCCCATACCCCCACACTACACCATGACCCCACACCACTAGCAAGCCTCCCCACCATGACTCCTAGTTCCGTTCCTATCGCCATTCTGACCTCACGAGCAGACCTGTTGGACACAGGCAGGAGGTTCAAGACGTAAAAGGTTGGCCTCGATACTGCATAAGTCCCGCCGTTACGGGTAATTAGAGTTTAATGAGCACACAGTTACCGTATGGTAGATAGGTATCAGGTTTGTCAGGAAATAGGACAAGTGTTTCCCGATGCTGGTTTTAGTCATATGATGACCCACAGTAGGAGCTTTTGGTCATCTGACCGAGGCCTTCCGCTGGCTTACCGGTCCACCCCTTTAAAAATTATAGTTATTATATAAGTTACCATGCACAATGGAAGGCATTAGGAGGAGGGGTAGGTAAGGAGAGTGGATAAAGAAAAAGCGGGTCCTGGCATGCAGCGCGTGCCTCACTGGTGTAAAAATTAACGACTCATTGTGACCCGGTAGACACAACACTCATGACCATACCTGTGACACAGCTGTCACGGGTGTAGTGAGTAATTCGACTCCCAAGGCCCGGCACTCAGACCATTGTAAGCTGATCAAGGAAGTTGTTACTACCAGCAGGTTACAGATTTACAAAGCAATCATAATCTGCACTTTAAGGATCATTATGACACACCTAGTTATAATATTACTGTTAGATGTTTAGACAAACAAAGTACGATGGTGACTAGCTAGAAACTCCTCATAATTGTACTCATGGGGAGGGAGTGTTAAACTCGTAAGAATTATGCAGCTCCTGGGGAAGGGGAGGCAATCAGGTTCGATCCAAGGGGAAAGTAGCTTTAATTCATTAGATCAAAAGCCTCTCGCCCCTACCTCCCCCTCCTTTGAGGGATGTATCTAAGTGCTAATGATTGAGTAACGCTCTATCATCCTCTGCCAGCAAGTTTATGAAGAATGATTACGAGATGTTGATGAAAGAACATGAATTTTCAATACTTCAAGATGTGTTTCATTAAAAAAGGTTTGGCAACGTGTGTATGGAGAGAGAGAGAGAGAGAGTAGCACTGGACATTGCTGGCGCTTTCTACCGGGTGTGGCACCAGGGCCTCTTAGCAAAACTTCAAGCACTGGGAATTGCAGGCTCTACGCTATGTCTCCTCAGTGATTACCATCATGGTAGATCTCTAAGTGTAGTCCTCAATGGAACGGAATCAGCAAGGCATCCTATTGGGGCAAGTGTTCCACAAGGAAGCGTGCTGGGTCCACTGTTATGGAATGTCTACTTCAACGACCTTCTTCATCTCATCCCAGAATCACATGCATATGCAGACGACTGTACACTGACATTCACTTATCCAAGAGAAGAAATGCCAGCTGCTCTAAGCTACATCAATCACCAGCTGAGAGCTATATCAGCTTGGGGAAATAGATGGCAAGTAACATTTGCACCTGAGAAAACGCAAATGATGATCGTCTCTAGGCACCATGATGGTAATGCTGGTGCAGTAGTAAGGATGAATGGGACGATGTTGGCACCTGGAGAAGAAGTTGATATCCTTGGGGTGAAATTTGACTCCAAACTAACCATGAAGAACCATGTTGTAAATCTTGCAAACAAGGCAGCCAGGAAGCTTACAGCACTTCGCCGTATCTCGCATCTGCTTGACAGTAGGGGTTGCAAGATCCTGTACGAGGCACAAGTACGCTCACACCTTGAGTATGCTCCACTTTCTTGGTTTGCCTGCCCCCCCTCTCATCTGCGACTGCTTGACAGAGTAGAGAACAGAGCAAGACGTCTCATCTCTCGCCTGGACCCATCCTGGATAGATCTGTCATTTCAGCAGAGCCTTCAACATAGGAGGGATATGGGCGGCCTTACTGTTATGTACAAGGCCAATATTGTCAAAATACCACACTTGGATCCACTTCGAGGACAGCGTGAAACAAGCTTTTATGCCACAAGACGGGCAGAAAGCAGCAACTTCACTCTGGCTGTACCCTTCTCCAGAACATCACTCCATCTGAGATCATACATACCCAGGATGACTCGAGTATGGAACACATTCGTACAGCATAATGATGTCAACGAGATAAAGTCAGTTGATCAAATGAAAATGCTGGCCCACAGATGGCTCCAACTTCATCCTGTCCCGTACTTGTATGTCTCATAACAATAAAAATGCTTTCAAATGAGCTGATGTAGGTAACAGCTCTTAGCTTGCCAATAAAGTTAGGAATCCTTAACCTGTAATATAGCTGTCAATAAAGCTAGGGATCCTTAACCTTGTCAAACCCTGTGTAAAAAAAAAAAAAAAAAAAAAAGAGAGAGAGAGAGAGAGAGAGAGAGAGAGAGAGAGAGAGAGAGAGAGAGAGAGAGAGAGAGAGAGAGAGAGAGAGAGAGAGAGAGAGAGAGAGAGAGAGAGAGAATTATAACACAATTCTGTTTTCAAATATTCCCATTCCTTATTCTCGAATAAAAACTTGTGAGACATTTTCACTGCCTACAACTTGATATACCTGTAATTGATTTCCAGAGTTCTACTCTCAAAGCCCAGCTCCTTACTACCTGATCAACTAAGCGATTACTACCAGCGGCCCGAAAGCCTACAGTTATTTCGACATTATTTCTTATATTTGCTGGTTGCCTGTTGAATCTTGAACTTTGGATGCTGACATAGTGTTCTCTCATTATGCTCATGACACGCCTTCAATTCAATGGCCTTATCGTGCACTTCCTCTCATGTTTCGCATTCCAGTACGCTGTTAAGGCAGCATAGAAATTGAGGACCATGCCTTCGAGTATCGTCCAAGTATATATAATTAGATATCTTTCTTATCCATTTCAAAGACCATATTCCAATTGCTTTGAGATGTTGTTCTCAGTTGTTTAGATAAACAAATATGGTAGCACTAAATAATCTCTGTACATTATCCACGTCTGATGTCTCTTCTGCCTTCAATGGAGCTGAAAAATACTCCCCTTTTTTGCTCCCCCCTCTTTTAATTATCTTTTCCCTTTTTTGTCCCCCCCTCTTTTAATTATCTTAGCACTTTCACTTCCTCCATACTCCTTCCTTCCAGTCTGGCCTCCACTCTTTTATTCCCTACAATTATTCTCGTCACCTTGCGCTTTTCTACATTCACTTTCAACCTCCTTCTGTCACACATCCTTCCAATGGCTCCACTATCTTCTGAAATTCCTCACCTGAATCATCAAAACACTCACGGATCTAACTTATAGTGATAAACTATCCAGACCGTAATGCCTATGAAGGCCTACGGGCCACTAGCACCAAAAACATGGAAATCTGGTGAAAAGCTGCGTTGGGAGGGAAGAACCTTTGACTGCAATCATGGACATGTTACGGAGGTGGTGGTGACTTCCTAAAGTGATAAGTAAGATCAGCACTGGACGAACTAAATATAAATTGCTTTATCGTAAAGCAACTGATTTCTGAATGTGGGCGTCTTGTTAACACAGCTGAGTGTATCGTGTCAGAGAGCTGGCGTCTGTTTGACGGAGTTGAGTGTATAAACAACATTCTGAAATATTCCTACAAAGTGAGCCAGAGGTATTAACTCCCTCCTCATCTTTTTCTAGGAATCATGACACACAACGTATGAGAGCTCATCTCTGTGCCAAAGAAAAATGAAAAGAAACATCCGTCCAGTAAACGTCTTTCCTGTAAAAATGTCTTGTGATTTACTTGCTACCGTCTCGAGGATCTTCTACCTTTGCAGCCCTGATAAATTAAGTTGTTGTAAGCTGCCCGGCAAACCTACACAGCCATCATGTGGCTGGTGTCTGTCATAGAAAAAAGAAGGAAGTAGGGAAGGAGGGAAGGAACAGGAGTAAAACCAGCAGGTTCGTTCTTGCATCCCTCAGGGTAATGATGGGATTGGTGTGGCTGACCTTCGCAAGGTGATGTCACTCTTCTCAGAAATCTAGTACTACAACGCAACATCTCAAAAAGTAGGAGCTTGAACTAATTTTTCTGGCGTTTGTTTGGCGAGATTATGAGGGTGGCCATCTCCAGTTGCCCCAAGAACCCTCCAAAATGAACATTATACTTCGATCGTACCCCAAATATTTTTATTATCAACAAGAGCCGCAAAAATAAAGCAGCAATAATAGTAACATCAACAATCAACTACAACAACCCACGGGAACTCGAACCTAACGCAAGCAGTGACAGTGTAGTTGATCCTAACGAAAAAGCAAGTTCAGTTTATAATAAATGTGTTTTAATTATATTGATGTATTAGGTCAGGTTCCGTGCAGTTCTTGTAGGCCTTTATAGATACTTTCCACACGAAAACCAACAACACACAGTTTCCAGTGACACTTGTGGATGCTTTCGAAGGCTTTCCTATCTTCAGGTTATGCTTCCTTATTTACTTTGATCAACTAAGTTGCTGCTGGTAACGGCAAGCAGACCAACATAACCATCACCTCCTGGCTGGTAATCTCTACCCACCCATTCCACTTCCTCCTCTCCCAACACCTACAACAAGAGACCTCCTCTTCCCTTCCTACCCTTAACCCAGTATCCATCTTACTCCCCAACTCTAAGTGCTTGAGTGAGTGTATAAGAGATGTGAAGATTCATTTTACGTTCTTCAGTTCTGCAATTTTTCCTGCCTTCGAAAGGGAGTGTTTGCATAGAGCAAATTCTCAATCTATAGAACATAAATGACCTTAACACCCCCACCTCCTCTTCTGTTGTTTGGTGATTTCAATTTACGACATCCAAAATGGATGAACGTAGCAAATGCTACACTATCAGAGAAAATCCCAGGAAGCAGTTCAAATGAACAGTCCCAAACAAACGAACTATTATGATTGTAATAAATTTATCTTTAGCCAGGAGATAATGGAAATGATCAGAATAGAAAATACCCTTGATTATATTCATATTCACTAATAGCGAGGATCCGGCACGGAACTTAAAGGCGTCAAATACAGCAAACTCGGACCACAATCGAACTGAAGTTCAGACGTGCAGGCACACTGATTCTGAACAACAAAACACAGTCAACTTCAAGAATTTCAGATTCAACAAAAATACGTTAACTGTCATCAAACAAACCATAACGTTACTGAAATGTACTATGAAGATACTATGAATAACATGAATTTAAAACAATCTGTCGGAAGGAAGAGCTCAATGGCATTAGAAGTATACTTCAGACTCGTACCACTAAGAATAAAGGAGAAGACGCCAGTTCGAGAGAGAGAGGCCCAGTCTCGTCGACTTCATATTCATTAAAATACAATAAAATCATTATCTAGTTTGACACAGGAATTATTTACAAAGATGGCAGCAAAACAAATGTAAAACAAAAAACTGATAATCCTGACGTTCCACATAAGTAAAATCCTTGAAAAAAATTTAAGAAGTAAGATTATTCAATATGAGGACTCACGACAGTTGCCCAACCCGAGAAACACGAGTTTAAAGCAGGTCGCTCTTGCCTCTCGCAATTGCTGGACCATTATGATATGTACTATTACAATAATGATGTACAATACCTACAAGCTGATAAATACGACACATGTGCAACACCTGGGTATCAGAGTTGAGGGACCGATTACTATATGTTCCACTGTCTCCAGCATATAATTTCTGTACTGGATTGAAAAAGCGACTGAGAGTCGAATCATTTTTCACAATACATATACCCAAGTGTTGCACATGTGTCTTATTCATCATCATGACGTGATCGTCGATGCACTAGAAGACAAAATACCTAAACGAAAGATGTTGGGAAGATATCTTAAATGACATGGATCCAAACCAGTGCCTTGAAAGGATCAACTTCCTGACAGCTGAAGCATGTTCTAGGCATATTCCCCTAAGAAAGAAGAAGAGCAGGAGTAAACTGGACGAAGTGACGAAGAGTCACTGAGCTCCTCAGGAATGCTAGAATATCTGATACACGAAAGGAGGCGCTGACCAGGGAAGTGGAAACTATCGAACTTAAGTTAAATGACTCTTACAGGAATCAGGAGAGACAGGAGGAGCTTAAAGCTATTAGTGAAATTGAAAAAAATTCAAAATATTTCTTTTCATATGCCAAAAACAAGGCAAATACCACATCTAGTATCGGGCCCTTACTCAGACAGGATGAGACTTACACAGATGACAACAAGGATATGAGTGAAATATTGAAATCCTAGTACGACTCTGTGTTTAGTGAACCACTAATCGGTTTGAGGATCGACGACCAAAATGATTTCTTCATGAATGAGCCTCAAAACTCCATAAATGTATGCCAAATTTCCGACATTACCCTAACTCCGATAGATTTCGAAAAAGCCATTGACAACATGCCCATGCACTCAGCCCCAGGCCCAGACTCGTGGAACTCTGTTTTCATTAAGAACTGCAAGAAACCCCTCTCGCGTGCCCTAAGTACACTATGGAGGAGGAGCTTGGACATGGGTGAAATTCCACAGTCACATAAAACAACGGATATAGCCCCACTCCATAAAGGTGGCAGCGAAGCATTAACTAATAACTATACACCAATACCTCTGACGTCCTACATAAAAATCTTTGAAAGAGTGCTAAGAAGCAGGATTGCAAATCACCTGAATTCCCAAAATCTGCACAATCCAGGGCAACATGGGTTCAGGGCAGGTCGCTCCTGCCTCTCACAACTACTGGATCACTATGATATGGCCTTGGATGCACTGGAAGAAAATCAGAATGCAGATGTAATATACACAGACTTTGCAAAAGCATTTGACAAATGCGATCATGGCGTAATAGCCCATAAAATACGTGCTAAAGGAATAACTGGGAAAGTGGGGAGATGGGTCTTCAACTTCTTAACAAATCGAACACAAAGAGTAGTGGTCAACAGAGTTAAATCGGAGGCTGCCATAGTGAAGAGCTCTGTTCCGCAAGGCACGGTACTCGCCCCCATCTTATTCCTCATCCTCATATCAGACATAGACAGAGATATACATCACAGCACCGTATCATCCTTTGCGGATGATACTAGGATCTGCATGAGGCTGTCATCTGCTGAGGACGCGGTTAACCTCCAAGAAGATATAAACAAAATTTTCCAGTGGGCAACGGTAAACA
Organism: Cherax quadricarinatus; assembly: GCF_038502225.1. Taxonomy (NCBI): domain Eukaryota; kingdom Metazoa; phylum Arthropoda; class Malacostraca; order Decapoda; family Parastacidae; genus Cherax; species Cherax quadricarinatus. The sequence goes on along the minus strand of NC_091325.1, from coordinate 8,160,432 downwards.
ATGTGATGTTCAATGAGGACAAATTCCAACTACTCCGTTATGGAAAACTGGAGGAGATAATAACTAGAACAGAGTATACTACAGACTCTGGCCATACAATAGAGCGGAAAAATAATGTAAGGGACCTGGGAGTAGTAATGTCTGGGGATCTCGCTTTCAAGGATCACAACAGTGCCACGTTCGCAAGTGCAAAGAAAATGAGAGGATGGATAATGAGAACGTTCACAACGAGAGATGCCAAGCCAATGATGATCCTTTTCAAATCACTTGTTCTCTCTAGGCTGGAATACTGCTGTACATTAACATCTCCATTCAAAGCAGGTGAAATCGCAGATGTAGAGAGTGTACAGAGATCCTTTACTGCACGTATAAGTTCTGTCAAGCACCTTAACTACTGGGAACGCTTGGAAGCACTCGTTGGAACGCAGGAGGGAGAGATATATCATAATCTACACTTGGAAAATCCTGGAAGGAATGGTCCCAAATCTGCACACAGAAATCACTCCCTACGAAAGTAAAAGACTGGGCAGGCGATGCAAAATGCCCCCAATAAAAAGTATGGGCGCCACTGGTACACTAAGGGAAAACACCATAAGTGTCCGGGGCCCAAGACTGTTCAACAGCCTCCCATCAAGCATTAGGGGAATTGCCAATAAACCCCTGGCTGCCTTCAAGAGAGAGCTGGACAGATACATAAAGTCAGTGCCGGATCAGCCGGGCTGTGGCTCGTACGTTGGACTGCGTGCGGCCAGCAGTAACAGCCTAGTTGATCAGGCCCTGAGCCATCGGGAGGCCTGGTCATGGACCGGGCCGCGGGGGCGTTGATCCCCGGAATAACCTCCAGGTAACAAAAACCTTCGACAAGTGTAACGTGATGCGCACCAAAGGAATAACTGAATAAATGGATTTTTAATTTCCGAATAAATGGAAGGTAAAACGTATTAATTGCAATAAAATCTAAAGACAGCCGCAATGATGAATTCTGTTTCTCAAGGAAAGTACTCGCCGTAAAACTTTCTCGTAGTAATATCTGACATAGACACACAAACCATAGTACTGTATCATCATTAAAACTATACTAGAATCTGTACAAAAGTGGCATCATACACAAAGAACCCGCACATATAACTCACAAAAATCGTATGACACGATTGCAAATAAACCATACTACGGGCGGGGATAGAACCCGCGATCAGAGAGTCAAAAACTCCAGAACGACACGTTAGCCACTGGGCCGTATTTATATGTATAAATACACTTAGTTGGAGAAATCTTATTGCAGCCAGCTGTCCCAGTGGCTAACGCGTCGGTCTAGAGTTTTATGACTCTCTGACCGCGGGTTCTATCCCAACCATGGAATTTTTCTTTTTTTAACCTGCACATATGAGAATGAAACTTACGACATTTTGGTCCGACCTGGACCATTTACAAGTCACACAGAAACGCAAAGAGAATGGAGAGTGACATCCATCGAGGACAAAACAAATCTCCAAGCTGATAGGCTGTATAGTCCTTGTGGCTTAGCGCTTCTTTTTGATTATAATAATAATAATCCAAGCTGATATTAGTTAGGTTTTCCAGTAGATCACAGAAAACAGTATGACGTTCGAGGACAAATTTTAGTTATCACGCTATGGAAATTTGAAAAAAAAAACTGCAACAGGGTATTAAAAAGATCAGATCTCTCAACATTATTATTATAATCAAAAAGAAGCGCTAAGCCACAAGGACTATACAGCAGGATCTCTCAACAGAGCGGAAAATAAATGTGAGGGACTTAGGAGAAATAATGCCAGAAGATATTACATTCATGGATCACAAAGGAATTGATAGGATGGGACTGACTACAGCCTTCCAAACAAGAAATGCCAAGTTACTGATGATGCACTAAGTCATATGCGTTCTCTAGACTGAGAATTTCCTGTTCTAACAGACCTTTTTGAAGGCAGGTAAAATCGTAGAACTGAAGAATGTACAGTGAACCTTCATTTCCCATATAAACTGTCAAACATCTAAATTACTGGGATCACATGAAGTCTGGAATATAGGTATAAAAGATATAGCATAATTTACACCATCAAAATCATGTAAAGATTTTTTTGGGTCAAATATGCACACTAAAACTTCATTCCATGAGAGTAAATGAATCAGCAAACGGTTCAAAAATACACCATGAAAAGCAAAGGTGCACTGAATACACTAAGAGAAAACTCAATAAGTGTAAAGAGACTAATACGCCTTCCTTCCTACATAAGGAAAATTACCAGCAGACCCCAAGCTGTCTTCAAGAAGAAGCTGAATAAGTTCCTCAAGTCTATTCCTGATCAACTAGGCTGTGGTGCCTATGCTGGAATGCGTGTGGCTAGTACCAACAACCAGGTTAGTCAGGATATCAACCACATATAGTTTGTATCCGTGCCACGGGGTCGGTGACCCCTGGAATCATCTTCAGGTAACCCTCAAGTAACTCTCCCAACCCTTGTCTCTTACATCCCTCCTCCTCCTCCTCCTCCCCTACCCCTCAACTACTGCCCCAACACCCCACCTCCTCCCCTCCTTAACAATGCTCGCGACACATTCATCACTTATACAATGATTTGACGACCTGGGAGGGGGAGGGAGTGCCACGTCACAGATCAGAGGGAAGGGAGGAGAGAGGAGGGAGGAACATCACAGCTCGGGCTGGGAGGAAAGGGAAGGATGTTGAAGGGTGAGGGGAGGGTACAACACAGACAAGGGAGAAGGGAGAACAGAGGGGACGAGAAAGAGAGAAGAGTGGAACACTTCACATTGCAGGCTTTGATGGAGGTTAGATGTAAATATGTGCTTTCAGTAAATAAGAATGATCATTAGTAACGAAACAGACAAGATATGGAAATTATTGTTACTAATTAACCTTCTTTTCTTAATGCACATAAAATTAAGTAACGATTAAAGTTTAAAAAAAAATATGCTTGAGAAACGGGTTTAGAAGTAATCCGTTGTTACTGATCAGAATTAGACACATTTTACCTGCGACTCAGAAGTGTGCTGTTACCCAACTCTGAGTTAGTTCAACCTACCCTCCAGTTCCTAACTTAGCCACTTAGTAACTAAAGTAGGATTTTCAACATTCGTGGCGGGGGAAAAAAAAGGCTATGCTTCCTTGTATGCCATCATACAGGATGTTGAATATCAGTGGTATTCCATATCTTGTATTGTATTGATAGTCACTGGATGGCGATATGTTTACATGTAAAGATACCCAGATGCTGCGGTGTTTAATTCATCATCATACAGGATGACTGGAGAGAAATTGTATAAAAATACCGATACGATGGGCATAAGATAAAAGTATAATGCGATTATTTATTGACAACGTTTCGCCCACACTACGGACTTCATTAAGTCAGTGTTACAATACAGATATAGTAGAAGACATGAAGTAGGACCTGCCTAGTATGGGCCAGTAGGCCTGCTGCAGTGTTCCTCCTTTTGTATTCTTATGTAGTTCGAGGTGATAAAGTTTAATGTGTGGGCGAAACGTTGCCAATAAAGTATCTCTTTATAAAGCGTTTGTCTCTGTAGAGGATGAATATAGAACACTCGGTAAGACAGAGGTGGAAGGGAAATGAGGTTTGGGAAGGATGGTAGAGGTTGAAGAGGTGAGGGGGTTCGTGGTAGAGTTGATAGGGGGTAGGTTGGAGGATTTGGGGTAGAGGTTGAATGGGGTGTTGGGCGGGGCAGCGAGGTGCGACCTAAACCACACCTCAATAAGATAAGGACCGCGACTTCCGGTGAGGACACCTGTCTGGTCCTGATGATCACGCGACCCAGCGGAACCGCTCGCAATCTGTCAGGGCTCACTGGAACCCACTGGAACCGCTCAGGACCTATCGAAACAGCTCGCAACCTGTCGGTATTCATCGAAACCTATCGGAGCTGCTCAGAACCTACTGGAACCGCTCGGAATCTACCTGAACCACTCGAGATCTACCTGAACCGATCGGGACTTACCAGAACCCCTTGCAACCTGTCATTTTCCAAGTGTTGTCCTTTGCCTGTGGTTCTTCTGTTGTCATTCGCTTGTTTTCCTTCTGTGATTCTCGTGCTATTCACTTGTCATGTCATTCACCTGTTGTCCTGATATCATTCACCTGTTGGTTTTTTGTTGCCCTTCTGCTATATTAACATATCAGTTGAATTATGTTCGCTTTTCTGTTCACCAGCTTAGTGGTAAAATTTCCGTGCTGTAGAGTGCATCTATAATTTTATCTTGTATTATAGATTCACTGTTATAGGTACAAGTTTTAGATTCCATATGACAAGATTTACCTAGTTTGCCAAGTGGAAATCCGTCAGGCAGTGTGCTGCCCCCACCACAATTATTAACGCTATCCTTACCACCATTACTACCATCACCACCACTACACTTACCACCGTCGTCGCCACCAATATTACCACACCACCCCACCACCATCATCAGTACCGCCACCCCACCACCATCATCAATACTATCACCCCACCACCATCATCAATACCACCACCCCCACCATCATCATCACTACCACCACCGCACCACCACCCCACCATCATCATCACTACCACCACCCCACAACCATCAATACCATCACACCACCACCATCATCACTACCACCACCCCCACCATCATCATCACTACCACCACCCCACAACCATCAATACCACCACCACACCACCATCATCACTACCACCACCCCCTACCATCATCATCACTACCACCACCCCCACCACCACCATCATTAATATCACCACCCCACCACCATCATCACTACCACCACCATCATCACTACCACCACCCCACCACCATCATCACTACCACCACCCCACCACCATCATCAGTACTACCACCTCCACCATCATCATCACTACCACCACCCCACAACCATGAATACCACCACCACACCACCATCATCACTACCACCACCCCCACCATCATCATCACTACCACCACCCCCACCATCATCATCACTACCCCCACCCCACAACCATCAATACCACCACCACCCCACCATCATCACAACCACCACCCCCACCATAATCATCACTACCACCACCGCACCACCACCCCACCATCATCATCACTACCACCACCCCCCACCATCATCACTACAACCACCCCCACCACCACCATCATTAATATCACCACCCCACCACCATCATCAATACCACCACCATCATCACGACCACCCCCCCCACCACCATCATCATTACCACCACCCCCACCACCATCATCACTACCACCACCCCCACCACCATCATCACAACCACCACCCCCACCACCATCATCACAACCACCACCCCCACGACCATCATCACAGCCACCACCCCCACCACCATCATCACAACCACCACCCCACCACCACCATCACAACCACCACCCCCACCACCAACATCACAACCACCACCCCACCACCACCCACAACCACCACCCCCACCACCACCATCATCACAACCACCACCCCACCACCACCATCACAACCACCACCCCCACCACCATCATCACTACCACCACCCCACAACCATCAATACCACCACCACACCACCATCATCACTACCACCACCCCCTACCATCATCATCACTACCACCACCCCCATCATTAATATCACCACCCCACCACCATCATCACTACCACCACCCCACCACCACCATCATCACTACCACCACCCCACCACCATCATCACTACCACCACCCCACCACCATCATCAGTACTACCACCTCCACCATCATCATCACTACCACCACCCCACAACCATGAATACCACCACCACACCACCATCATCACTACCACCACCCCCACCATCATCATCACTACCACCACCCCCACCATCATCATCACTACCACCACCCCACAACCATCAATACCACCACCACCCCACCATCATCACCACCACCACCCCCACCATAATCATCACTACCACCACCGCACCACCACCCCACCATCATCATCACTACCACCACCCCCCACCATCATCACTACAACCACCCCCACCACCACCATCATTAATATCACCACCCCACCACCATCATCAATACCACCACCATCATCACGACCACCCCCCCCACCACCATCATCATTACCACCACCCCCACCACCATCATCACTACCACCACCCCCACCACCATCATCACAACCACCACCCCCACCACCATCATCACAACCACCACCCTCACGACCATCATCACAGCCACCACCCCCACCACCATCATCACAATCACCACCCCACCACCACCATCACAACCACCACCCCCACCACCATCATCACAACCACCACCCCACCACCACCATCACAACCACCACCCCCACCACCAACATCACAACCACCACCCCACCACCACCATCACAACCACCACCCCCACCACCATCATCACTACCACCACCCCACCACCATCATCACAACCACCACCCCTCCACCACCATCACAACCACCACCCCCACCACCATCATCACTACCCCCACCCCCACCACCACCATCACAACCACCACCCCCACCACCACCATCACTACCACCACCCCCACCACCATCATCACTACCACAACCCCACCACCATCATCACAGGCACCACCCCCACCACCATCATCACAACCACCACCCCAACCACCATCATCACTACCACCACCCCACCACCATCATTACAGCCACCACCCCCACCACCATCATCACAACCACCACCCCCACCACCATCATCACAACCACCACCCCCACCACCATCATCACAGCCACCACCCCCACCACCATCATCACAACCACCACCCCACCACCACCAACACAACCACCACCCCCACCACCATCATCACTACCACCACCCCCACCACCATCATCACAGCCACCACCCCCACCACCATCATCACAGCCACCACCCCCACCACCATCAAAACAACCACCACCCCACCACCTCCATCACAACCACCACCACCACCACCCCCACCACCATCATCACAGCCACCACCCCCACCACCATCATCACAACCACCACCCCCACCACCACCATCACAACCACCACCCCCACCACCCTCATCACAACCACCACCCCCACCACCATCATCACAGCCACCACCCCCACCACCATCATCACAGCCACCACCCCCACCACCATCATCACAACCACCACCCCACCACCACCATCACAACCACCACCACCACCACCCCCACCACCATCATCACAGCCACCACCCCCACCACCACCATCACAACCACCACCCCCACCACCATCATCACAACCACCACCCCCACCACCACCATCACCACCACCACCCCCACCACCACGACCACCACCCCCACCACCATCATCACAGCCACCACCCCCACCACCATCATCACTACCACAACCCCACCACCATCATCACAACCACCACCCCCACCACCACCATCACAACCACCACCACCACCACCACCACCACAACCACCACCCCACCACCATCATCACAACCACCACCCCCACCACCACCTCAACTAACACTCATCAACCCACAACTGAACAATAAATAGTGACGGACATAACCACACCAGCCAGATGAATCCAAATTATATCAACATTAACAATGATATGTCTCACTGTCTGTCTGTTATATGTCGGCTATTCTCTCCACCTATGTGTCTGTCTCGCTATCTCTTCGCCTATGAGTTTGTTTTATGTGTCACTGCCTGTCTCTGTATCTGTTTTCGTGACCCTTTTTTCTTTCTGTCTGTCTTTCTCTGTGTGTCCGTCTCTTCGTCTGTCTATTTAGGTGTTTGTTTCTTTGTCTAGTACACATTTAAGCTTTATTCCCTAATAAAGGAATTAAGTGTTTATGTAAACAGTAAACAAATCACATTACAGTGACTTTAATTTACACCTCTGTAGTTCACAGTGGTTAAACATACCTTTAATATATACCTTTGATGAGTTTCAAGAGTCCTTCTGCTCCCGGAGTCCGGTCAACCAGGCTGTTGCTGCTGGAGGCCTGCAGCCCCACATATCCATCACAGCTTTGTTGGTCTGGCACCTGGTGAAGATACTTGTCCAGCTTCCTCTTGAAGACAAGCCATCAGTATATAATAAGGTATTCACCTGAGGTAAAAGACAGGCAGGCAGACATGCACACGGACAGGAAGTTAGACAGGCAGGAAGGCGTGCAATCATACAGGCGGGACACGAGGAGAAAGTTAGGCAGGCAGCCTTACAGATAGGCAAAAAAAAAAAACGGACAGGCAGAGAAAGACAGACACAAGCAGGGATGCAGACCGGCTAGCAGGCAAACAGGGATACAGACAGGCTAGCAGGCAAACAGGGATACAGACAGGCTAGCAGGCAAACAGGGATACAGACAGGCTAGCAGGCAAACAGGGATACAGACAGGCTAGCAGGCAAGCAGGGGTGCATGCAAGCAGGCAATAAAGACGGTGATCAGAGTCCTTCAGTGTTCAAACACTGTGAAGAACATAGTGTGTGTGCAGTATGGTGTGGGGGAGAGGGTAGGAACTTGGAGGAGTCATAGTGGAGGATAGAGTGGGGACATATTGGGGAGAGGGTGGGGATATGGTGAGGGGAGTGTATTGAAGCGGCTAGGTGCTTAAGAGTAGGAAAGAGGAGGAGGAACATTGAAGAAGGGGAGGTGAGAGAGAGAGAGAGAGAGAGAGAGAGAGAGAGAGAGAGAGAGAGAGGAAGGAAAAGGTAAGAGAAAATAAGGCACCTGAAGAAAAAGGAGCGTAAAAGGAGAGTGAAATAGTATAGTGAAAAAGCAAGATGGTGAGAGGAAGGAGGGGGAAGAGGAAGGAAAAAGGAAGAATGTAGGTGGGAAAGAGTCGGAGGGAAGCTGCAGGAGTGGGAGACGAACATACATAATGGGGAAGGGGGCTTGTGGGTGGGTGGTCATCTGTAACATGTAAGGCAGTAGGTGTTTCGTCTCCCGTCAGGAGATTTTTGGAAGGTGTGTGGGAGTGGTAGGTGCATGGGAGATGTGTGAGAGTGGGTGGGAGATGGATACGTGACCTACCTGTACTAAATGAGAACAGGGAAGAAGACTTGCTGCTACATAGCTCCAAATAGGAAGAGTTAAGATATGAGACAGAGAGGAAAGCAACCAAACGAGGCTGAAGGGAGGGAGATAAATAGGAGAGGGAGGGAGGGAGGGAAGAGGGCTACATGGTACCTAAAGAATACCTGAAGAATATTTTCAGGGGTCAACGCCCTTACGATCCGGTCATGGACCAGGCCTCCTGATGGAGCAAGGCCTCATCAGTAAGGGTGCAAACAGCCGCAACGTACGAACTACAGCCCAGCTGGTCAGGAACTGATCTGAGGAACTCTAGGTAAGGAACTTGACATCCAGAAGAGGATCTCTGATATTTATCGAGTCGAGTACTCTCTTGGGGTTCGATTTTTATAGTGGGTACTTTGCGCCTTCTGCTATGTCTCTTGCTTCCATACGGAGTACTTTCGGTGTGCAGGTTTGGGACCAGTCCCTCTAGGATTTTCCAGGTGTTAATCATAAAATATCTTTCTTGCCTACGTTCCAAGGGCTATAGTTCATGGGACTTCAAGTGTGCCCAGTAGTTTAAATGTTTGACTAAATGTATAAGAGAGTGAAAGTTCTCTGTACGTTTTCTAGCTCATTAATCTCGCCTACCTTGAAAGGAGCAGTTAGTATACAGCAGCAGTATTTTAGCCTGAAGCTAATGAGTGATTTAAAGGGTGTCATTATGGCTCAGCACCTCTTGTTTTGAACGTTATAGTTATCAAGCCTATCATTTCCCTTGCTGTATCAATAGCAACACTGTTGTAAAACCATCGAGAGTGAGACCTTCTGGCATTATTCCCATGTCTCACACATGGGCCTTTCGCATTACTAAATGATTCGAGCTTGTCTTGTATTTCTTTTCAATCTTTATTTACTCCATTCTTCCACGAAGGAGTAACTGGAACATCATATTGTCTGAAGTTCACTGGAAGGCTTTATTTATATTCACTTCAAGATTCGGTGAATCTTCGACGGATGCTATTCCTATAGAGATTCTGATGTCATCAGCAGAGGATGCTACGGTGCTGTGATTAATGTTCTTGTCTTTGTCGGATATACGAATGGGAAACAGAAGTGAGGCGAGTATTGTGCCTTGAATAAAATAGCTTTTCACTGTGGCAGCCTCCGACTTTACTAGGTTTATTACTACTCTCCAGGTTCTGCCAGCTTTTCCAATTATTCTTTTTGTACACGTGTGCGCTGTCACGCCATGGTCGCATTTGTCGATGGTTTTTCAAAAGTAAGTGGACACTAAATCAGTATTTACCTCGTCTTCCTGTGCTTCTAGAGCCACGTCATAATGGTTTAGAAATTGTGAAAGACAGGAGCAATCTGTTCTAAGCCCTTGCTACCCTGGATTGTGTAGCTGTTGTGATTCCATGTAACTGGCCAACTTGCTTCTTAGGACGCATTCACAGATTTTGAAGTTAGCTCTCTTGGTCCATAGCCTTTTTCCAGATTGTTGTACTGCCGCTTATATGAAGTGAGGAAATATCGATGATTTTTAAGAACCGAGACCAAGCTCCTTCTCCACAGAATGTTAAGGCTTGAGATAGTGATTTATTTCATTTTTTTTTTTTTATGAACGTGGAATTCCATGGGCATGATTTCGACGCTTTCTTCAGTTAACTGGAGAGGGCTTCATCTCCATAGAAAAAGAGAGACTGGTACTCAGAATGTGTTTGTGATTCATCTTATTCACGACTGTTCGCGTCCAGCTTTGTTCATTCCTTTGCTCACTACATTGTAAAGAATACACTGCCAATGGTACAATCAATGCTGCTCTGAAGACTGAAAATGTTGCAATTCTATGTGATTGGCAGTCACATGGGTTCTCTATTTAAGGTCACCCAACATCCGCGGGAGGTGGCCCAGTGTGCTAACAAAAACGGCATATATAACTGAACAGTGTCAGCACGTAACTAAGACTCGAGGCCTTTTCTACAACAAAAAATAAAGCCGTATTTAGTGCGGTTGGATATTCCTAACTTGCAGAGACAGTGGTACCTGTATATTGAAGCAGTGGTACATTTAAATAAAGATACTGTAATTATGAAGGTACTGATACTTGTATATTGAAACAGCCAAGGATGGAGTTGATATCTTCCCAACTATTTGTGATTTTTGAAGGCATGTTTACTCAGACATCGAGTACTCTAGTTCAAACTCTTCCCTAGGTTCAAAATGTACAAAAAAAAAAAAAATCTATTCTTCCTCCTTCCGCCTTCTCTTTTGTTTTTTCTTCATTTTCAAATTATCATGTTAATAATAAGAAAGTTTTCAAATTATCATGTTAATAATAAGAAAGTTCTAATGGTAACATTATAGCACCAACTAGTTCACCTTTACCACTAATTTACAACCACTGAAACTGTGTTTGACTTTCAGAGGCAGCAAATTTTGAGCAACTGAATAGCAAAAATAAGCGAATGGTAAAAAAAATCTAAGCAGGAATATGATAATTAAAAACAAAATAACATATAAGATGTAATAGCATAAGCAATTCTGCAGTGAGAAAGTCAGCAAATGCAACGAAACCGCTAAAGACTTAGTCTACAACAGTCCATAGGTGCTGCCTCGAATGAATCAACCAGATGCGTCCCCTTAAAAGAATTTTCATTGGCGTTTCTCAGAAGAACTTCCATTGGCCTCCCCTCAGAAGGATTTCCATTGGCGTCCCCTCAGAAGGATTTCCATTGGCGTCCCCTCAGAAGGATTTCCATATGCGTCCCCTCAGGAGAACTTTCCACAGGAACCCCCTCAGAACCACCACAACTGTGCCATCAAATAAACGAGCCATATGCTAACCATCCACAGCAGCCTTCAACTAACGGAGAGACATCTGTGTGGCCTTACTGTTGTATACAAGGACAGTGTTTCCAAGGTCCCACACTTGGTTCAACCTGGCGGACCACCAAATAACAACTGTTACACCAGGACAGGCAGCCATCAACAGTGTCACTCTGGCAGTAACTTTCTCAAGGACATCACTCCATCAGGCTAAACAAAGAGACCCTGAGAATAGAGAAACCAAGAGATTTACCTATATAATTTTATTCTTCAAGTCGATGCGTTGCTCCTTGTGAGAAGTTAGGTTAGGTAAGATTTCTTAGGAAACAGGACACACTGGTGGTAGAATAAGACTACATAAAAATAACGTTTCGCTCATGAAATGAGCGAAATATTGTCCTAATAAAGGTTTGCGCTATGCTAGTCACTCCTGTATAGGTTGCGTACGCGAAGCGTATTTACCTCCCCATTGACTAAATCCCGATAGTCGCTCACGAAACCTGCTTCGTGCTTTGTCATACGGAGGAGCATTTCTCGGGGGGTTGGGAGGCTTTTCTGTTACCCATATTTATTGGCACTCTACCTTTAGCTTATAGTCTACCTGCAGCCACTAAATTAGTCCAGAAATAGGCCTCCTGGTTGACAACCTGGTCAATCAGGCTGATAGTGCTAGAGACACGCAGCCCAACGTAGGCTCTACAGCCTGGCTCGTCAGCGATCATTCGTTCCTCGTATAATTCGGTTTCGGAACACATTCTCACAATATGCTCTTCCACGCCTAGGTGCTATAACATGTCTATATTTTGCATAATATTGTGTATAAGGAAGTAGCTGAATGGGAGAGATGTGAGATTAGCATAATGAGATGGATGGGGAAGTGGTTGAAAAGTTGAACAAATGATGGGGATGGATTGCGTAGGTGAGTAAAATGAATGGATAAATGGTGAGTTGTTGATGGTGAGGTGGATTTTCTTTTATGTTAATGTCCAGGGCTTATTACCTGGACCTCAGCAATGAGAGTCGCTACTCTCACCGCTGGGCAACGGCGACCAGTGCTTACCCCCCTTGTTTGTGGTGAGGTGGAGAAGTGGAATGGCTGATTGAGAGGTGAGGGGAGTAGAGTGGATGATGGACAGGTAAGGGAGTTGTTGATGGAGAGGTGGGGGAAAGTGCAACGGAATGTTGGATGTAAGAGGAGGTAGAGAGGGAGATGGGGAAACAGAGAGGGTGGGGAAATTGGGAAAGAATGGTTAAAAGGTATTAGGAGACAGAAGAAAAAATATTAAAGGAGAGGGGTGATTGTGGAGGTTGAGGAGCATCATAATCTACTGGATGAAGGACGGCAGGCTAGATTTCCTGTCCTACCTGCCAGGTCCAAACTTTTCCCTACCAACACCTCTTCTCCCCTAGTGTACAAGTCCCCTACCAACACCCACCCTCCTTACTCAACCAACACTCCCCTCATCCCCCTTAAAAACATCCCTTAACAATCCACTTCCTCTTTTTTCTACCTCCCTTTCCCCGCTTTCCTCCGCCTTTTCCATTTCTCAGTCTCCTCCTCCAATAGTCCCAACAGATTTTTGAGATTTTCCCCGAGGGGCGAGTTTACTGGCCAGCGCTGCTCAGCCTGGAAGAGAACACTCCTTGTTGGCGTTATCAGCTCTAACGTGCAGATGAGTCAGGCTATGATGGACATGTGAACCGGCTGGCCGCCAACAGCAACAGCCCGGTCGACCAGGCTGTCACCATGAAGGACTGGCCACCAACTGGTACCCCAAGAGTAGGAAAACTCCCGAAACGAATCACAGGTAAATCATGGGTAAAAGTTAACACTTCCTTAAGAGTAGAGTCTCCATGTATACTGGAATCATTACCTTTACAAATGACTATTACCTAATTAATCTTAGTTTACCTGTAGACAATTCCGGGGGTCACTGTCCCATCGATCCTAGACCAGACCTTCAGGAAAACAGCCTGATCACTCAGGCTATTGGCGCTGGCCGCACACAGGTCATCATAGACGCCACAATCCATCTAATCATCGTGTACCATCGGCCGAGCCTATTGTTTCTTAGGAAGTGATTTCGGTTTGCAGATTTGGTACTAGTCCCTTCAGAATTTTCCAAATATAGATTATGATGAATCTTCCTCAGTTAGGTTCCAAGAATAAACCTTAAGAGACTTGATTCATTCCCAATAATTTAGTTGTTCGACTGTATTTGTACGAACATTGAAAGTTCAAATCTGTGATTTTATTTGCCTTAAAAGGGGCTGTTTGTGCACAGTCATATTCCAAGCTAGATAGAATAGGTGACAATATTATCAACAGCCTGGCATCTATTTTATTAAAGGTTATATTTATCCAGCCTACTATTTACATTTCGATTGAGACAGTAACACTATTGTGATCTCCGCATGTAAGATTTTCTCACATTAGCATTTTAAAGTTCCCACTAAAATGGGTGGTTGAAGAGATCAGGTGTATCTTGAGAATGGGTTCTCAAAGTTGAAGAGGATCTTAAAGAAAGGCGCTGGAAGGTTAGAATTGTCCGTAGAAAAGGTACTGAATTATGAGAAGATACTGGGGGAGAGTGCTAGAAGGAGAGGAGGAACTGAGAAAGGGTGTTGGAAGAGCTCAGGAGACTCTGAGGAAGGGTGCTGAAAGAGCTCAGGAGGGCTTGAGGAAGGGTACTGGGAGAGCTCAGGAGAGCCTGAGAAAAGATGATAGAAGTTAGATGTTTGTTCTCAAAGAATGCTTAAATAACTGAAGGGGCATCGGCAGTGTTCGCAGTTCTACATCAGTGCAATCACCACAGCTACTTGTAAAACCTACAAGCACTAGAAATCTTTCTTAGGGATAACCTTCACGCTCAAGCTCCTAGAATAATTTTCAGTAAAGTTTCTGAGCATCGACTTCTCCTGCGTTTGACGTGGTCCTACCAGTACAGCTTGCAACACTGAAAAGATGTCAGTGGACTAACTTATGAACAAATGCAATATTCTAATGGTTCCCCAGCTGGTTCAACTTCGCAGACAACTAGAACACAGTTACTATATCAAACACAGGCTGCCATTACCAGTTTCATTCAAGCTGGCGCGCCTGTGCGACATATTCTCAAAAGTACGTTCGATAAATCAAGTTAACTGACCAAATGAATTTTTTGGAGCTCACAGAAGTCACGAACTCTTTCTTGTACTTAACAAGAGTGCCTAACGTTAAGTAATGTAATGTATGAGACAATAACGTCACATAGCATTTCCCACAGTTCCAGGTTTATAACACTTCATGAAGCTCTAAAAATTCGTGCAGATCATTTATCAGGACCTAACTTAGAAATGAAATGATCTATAGTTACACTCTTGGCAAGTTTAAAACATATAAGAACTGTTATTCTAAATCCTGTAGAACCCATCTACTTGGAGGGCGTTCCGAGATCAACGCCCCCGCGGCCCGGTTCACAAGTCCTCCCTGTGGATCAGAGCCTAATCAACAACGTTGTTACTGTGTAAGAATGGTATATAATACCGACACGATGAAATTAAGACACATGTGCAACATCTGGGTATCTTTATTGTAGACGTTTCGCCATCCAGTGGCTTTATCAATACAAATTCTAGGACATAACTTGAAGACAGTAGAACTATGTACAGAAGATGAGGTAATCAGTCCCTCAACCTAGGAGTAGGTGCGAAGAGCACCGTAGTCGTGGTGCTCTTCGCACCTACTCCTAGGTTGAGGGACTGATTACCTCATCTTTTGTATATAGTCCTACTGTCTTCAAGTTATGTCCTAGAATTTGTATTGATAAAGCCACTGGATGGCGAAACGTCTACAATAAAGATACCCAGATGTTGCACAAAGGTTGTTACTGCTGGCCGCACATAGTCCAACGTACGAACCACGGCCCGGCTGATCCGGCACCGACTTTAGGTATCTGTCCAGCTCCCTCTTGAAGACAACCAGGGGTCTATTGGCAATGCCCCTTATGGCTGGTGGGAGGCTGTTGAACAGTCTTGGGCCCCCTACACTTATTGTGTTTTCTCTTAGTGTACCAGTGACGTCCCTACTTTTCACTGGGGGTATGTTGCATCGCCAGCCAAGTCTATTTCTCTCGTAGAGAGTGATATCTGTGTGCAGATTAGGAACCAGTCCCTCCAGAATCTTCCAGGTGTAAATTATGATAAAGCTCTCTCGCCTGAGCCTCAATGAGTACAAGTCAGGCGTTCCCGGTAGTTACGGTGTTTGATGGAACTTATACGTGCAGCAAAGGTTCTCTGTACATTCCCTAGATCTGCAATTTCACCTGCTTTGAATGGGGATGTTAATGTACAGTAGTATTCCAGCCAAGAGAGAACAAGTGATTTAAAGAGAGAGAGAGAGAGAGAGAGAGAGAGAGAGAGAGAGAGAGAGAGAGAGATGGAAAGCAGAGTTCCAAAAGGCCCATGGGATAAGCTCGTGTTTCAGGGATAGAGAGGGCTTTCTCAAGGGTAGTTTTGAAGGGTCGGGGAAGTGACGTAGTGAAGTGCGGCAGTTCCACACGTCGAGTAGAATTTCGTAGGTAATGCGTGTTTTCATGGCAGGAGAGGGAGGGAGGGAGGACAAGAACCGTGCAGGAATAAGGAGTAACCTTTTAGGAGCAAGAGAATGAAGACAGGTGGGGTTGGCAGGTGGACAGAGAAGCTCTCAATGTGAGAGAACAAGCAGCGTTGGGAGAAAGAAGATAGCTCACAAGAGCGAAAAAGCGAGGAGTGGGATGATGCAGGTGAAGAGAAAGCTCTCAAAGAGAGGTAAAACAGGTAGTGTTTCCTGGGTAAACAGGGTAGAGTTAAGTGGGCATGGCAAGGACACCAAAAGGAAGGGTAGGGTTTCATACCAGGAAAGAAGGGAGGAAGGGCCGGAGGGAGGAAGAGACAGGAAAAGGGACGGAGGAAGAGCTGAGGGAAGCGGGGAAGAGGCAGAAGGGGAAGTTTGGAACACAATAATAGGTGGGAATGTGATAACTGCTTGCTGGCTTCTTTATGTATGAAACGAAAATGCAGCTAATGACCACTAGGCAACTGACACTTTCTTTTTTCAGCATTATCCGGGGAACCTTAAGTGAACGGTAGGCGCGTCAATACACCAGCATGCACATGTGCGGGGCCAGGAGCTGATTACACACACGCGCGCGCGCGCAGTACTAGTGAGTAGTAGCGACCAACGAAGAGGAGGGGCCAGGAACTGAGACTCGACCTCTGAAACCACATATAGGTGAGTACATATAAGCGAGTACATGTAGGACTACATATAGGAGAGTACAAGCGCAAGCGCACACACACACACACACACACACGTGTGTAGCATGCAAAGTCTTGGAGAAGATTATCAGGAGGAGAGTGGTGGAGCACTTGGAACGAAAC
>NC_091325.1:7945721-8138221 GCF_038502225.1 Cherax quadricarinatus | reverse complement strand
CAGTGGCTGCCCCCCACGTACACATCCCCCACCACACACATGCGCCATAGTGCACCTCACAACCACTAGCAGATCTGGGGCAAGACAGGTGTAAACGCGCCTCCCCTACACAGTCGACGACCCCAACAGAGAGAAGTAGAAGGACAGCCTCTAGTGTCGAGAGCCACGCACGCCACCTCTGTCCTCACCAACCCCCCCATAACAGACGAGATGTAAAAATGGAGGCCCGTCATTATTTAATCTCGTATTGGCATCAAGGACAGATGGCAAACGAGGTAACTAGCGTGGGAACACCGCCCCCGCTCGTAACTACTGGACCTCCCTCCCCCATCCCTCCCAACCACTACCTAATTCCCTCCCCCCTCCTAGACTTCCCTTCCTTCCCACCCCCACGAACCTGCCATTCAGTGGGTGACGAAGGTGGGGAGAGTGAAGCAGTGGTGGTGGTGTATTATTACGGTGGCGGCAGGTAATGAGAGCTACCGGACCATGGCAGACAACCTGCCCTCTCTCGCCCACTCTCCTCTACCACCCACTCCCCCTTTTTCAGCCACTCTCTCACCTACTCCCCTCTTCCAGCCATTCTCCTCTCCCATCCACTCTCCTCTCCTATCCACTCTCCTCTCCCATCCACTCTCCTCTCCCACTTATTCTCCTCTCCCACTTATTCTCCTCTTCCAGCCACTCTCCTCTCCCACCAACTGCCATTCCACACTCACTGCCTCATCCACTGCCAGTGCACTTCCTACATCTCTTCCTCTTTGGCATTCGCCTTCAACCACCCTTCTCACCCCCTTCACAACCATCCTCTTCACAACTCTCCTTCACACCCACCTTTTTCACAACTACCACCTGTATAACTACCCGTAACCCGTAACCCGGCCCTGAGCCAGGCTTGTCTGGTGCTTGCCTGGTCAACTAGACTGCTGCTGCTGACGGCCCACCGTCCTATCATCACCTCAGGGGATGTATGACCCCCCTCTATTAATGTTTAGCACTTCCTCATGAAAGTAATATCCTTCTCTTTCATTTGTTATTCTTTCTCTTCTTTCTTAGCATATCAAGATTGATGCACTGAACATATCGACTCCAGGCTGAAGGACTGATTACCTCAAACTCCTCATCTCCCACCGTTCTTGTCTGTACTGGACTGAAGAAGCCACTGGCTCGCGAGACGTATCCTGCAAGTCTTGAACATGTACTCATTGGAGCGGAGGAGAGAGAGGTACATGATAATATATACCTGGAAGGTACTCGAGGGCTTGGTCCCAAATCTGAACACTGCCATAACAACATACTGGAGTGAGAGATATGGGAGGAAGTGTAAAATAAACCCAGTGAGGAGCAGGGGTGCGGTGGGGACAATAAGGGAACACTGTATCAACATCCGGGGTCCCAGACTTTTCAACATCTTACCAGAAGATATCAGAAACACTGCTGGAACAAGTGTTGAAGCCTTCAAGAGGAAACTAGACAAGTATCTTCACCAAGTGCCAGATCAACCAGGCTGTGATGGATATGTGGGGCAGCGGGCCTCCAGCAGCAACAGCCTGGTTGACCAGGCGAGCACCAGACGAGCCTGGCCCATGGCCGGGCTCAGAGAGTAGATATACTCTCGAAATTCTTCAAAGGTATATCAAAGGTAAAGGTAATGCACAAGTGTCTCACTCTTCAACTTGTTGATTTTCTAAACCGTTTATGTCGCCTCCCTCCTCCTGTCCCCCGGTCATCGACCAGGCATCTCATCAATGGCAGCAGTAATAAGGTCACACAGCCAAGGCTCACAGGCAAGATCACACGAAGCCCCATAGCCAAGGAGCCAGAGAGATAAAGACATACATACAAGGAATTGCCAATAAACCCCTGGCTGCCTTCAAGAGAGAGCTGGACAGATACCTAAAGTCGGTGCCGGATCAGCCGGGCTGTGGCTCGTACGTCGGACTGCGTGCGGCCAGCAGTAACAGCCTAGTTGATCAGGCCCTGATCCATCGGGAGGCCTGGTCATGGACCGGGCCGCGGGGGCGTTGATCCCCGGAATAACCTCCAGGTAACCTCCAGGTAAGGAGGACTCACGGTCAATCAGGCTATTGCCGCTGGAGGCTGGCAAGCACATAAGATCAGAACCCAGGAAAGTATTTTTCAAGGCACTTTAAGAAGCAGAGTTATGAGTAACTTCACGTGAATAAAGATGAGTGAATAACTTTATAAGGGAATTCACGACGACACATAAGTCATCGAAGTCAACGAGACAAGATGAAAAATAGCCAGAAATGTAAAGATTAAATAGTATGCAAGCCACTCGAGGGAGCAGTTTATTGATAACGGGTAAAGTGGACAACTGGAAGAATTGGACCTCAATTCTAATACTCAAAAAAGGTGAGAGGCGAGAAGCCCTGAATTACAGACCAGTGTCCCTAGCGAGAGTAAAGTACATACTGCTAGAAAAAGTGGAAAATATAGAGATTTGGTAGAAAGGCACTTAGATAAGAACGAACCTTCAATGTAGAGGACTTTTCGCTCTGGGTAAAGCTTTTTCAAGCTGTACGCAGAGCCAAATGAACTTTATAATGAGTTTACCATCATCGTCAGCAGTACCTGCCATCCTACACAAGGAAAGGCCTTGTGAACATCTAGAGTGCCACAAAGAACTCACACCTGACAACACAACCAAAAGATAGTAAAGAGCCGGTGGCTTGCGATCAGAAAAGTTTAAGAGTAGAGAGGACTTACCTGTGAGGAGAAACAGTAAGATGAGAAAATATCAGAGGTGACATGATCACGACGTACAAGATACTCACAAACACAAAAGCAGCATAAACTCATTGAAATGGGATTACAGGAGACAATACAATATAACTGGAAATTAAAGGAGAAACGGAAAACAGCCAAGCAAAAAATACTGCTTTAATCTTGGTATTACTAGGAAGTGGAATGACCTAGATAAGGCCATATATATATATATATATATATATATATATATATATATATATATATATATATATATATATATATATATATATATATATATTATATATGGCGTTATCTAGGTTTGTGTGTGTGTGTGTGTTTGTGTGTGTAATCAAGTGATAAGTGATAACAACACAGATATAAAAAGGGGTACACAGGATGTGAGAATTCTCTTACTCAGCACAATGCCAAAAACAGTCGCAACTGATGCAGCAGTATCAGTAACAAAAATAAGAAACAGAATTAACAACAGCACCTGTATCAGTAAGAACGGAAGCTACAGCAGTGATCGCAGCAGCAGCATTAGGAAGCACAGAAATAGCAGCAGCATCAGTAACAGGAACTAAGCAGGAGTAATAACAGCATCAGTAACAACAGCAGCATCGATAACAGCAGCAGCACAGGTAACAGCAGCGGCAGTAATAAAATGAAAAGTAACATTAACAACAGCAGCAGCACAGGTATCAGTAACAAGAGAAACAGCAACAATAACCGCTGCAGCAGCATCAACAACAGAAACAACAGCATCAGTAAAAGTATCAACAGCGGCAGCTGCAGCATCAGTAACAACAGAAACAGCAGCAGTAGCACGTGAGAGGAGGACACATTAACAGGTCTGGTGTAGCGTAGATAATGACTGTAGTGACCCACTCCCAGTATATCACTACTGTACCCTCCTCCCTGTACCACCTCCACTCATCTACCTTTAGCCCTTTTCACCTGCCTTTTACTTCCTCCACCCCTTCTTCAAACCATTAACTCACTCTCACTCTCCTCTCACCTTCAGTTTACGTCTCTAACCACTCATCTCCCTTTCCCTCTCCTCCAACCTTCCCCTCATCTTATGAGCATCTCTCAGCTACCCCTCATTTCCTCCTCTCTCATACTACTGAGCAAACTTTTGCTAGGACGGCTTTAGGCTCCCTGTAGAGTTAACTGACTCAATAAGAGATTAACACAGTGCGAAACGTTACCCTATACAGGCATGTTCTGCAACGGGGCTTTTCTTCAGTCAAGTTGACCAGGCGGTCAAGAGCAAAGCTTGGCCTCATGGCAGGGGGTCAGAGTGAAATCGTTGCAACTGGTCCCAGGAATGTCACGGATAAATCACCCAGTAAAATGGTTCCCATATGTGTAACTCTCTCTCTCTCTCTCTCTCTCTCTCTCTCTCTCTCTCTCTCTCTCTCTCTCTTCCGTTCAATTTATTAGCATCAAGGGAAAGCCCTAAACTCGTAGAGGCCATACAGCGCCTGGGAAATAGGTAATCAGGTAAGGTCAATTGAAGCGTATCCCCTATTCCGTGGATTAAGAGCTCTTTACAAGTGTGTCGCCGCATCACTCACTACATTGTGTCTCCCATTACCTCTTGTTTAACTTAGGCAGATAACGAAGCTGATATTCCCAGTAATTTATAACAGCACAATATGCTTGCCCCTTTGGGCAAAATCTGAAAATCGTGCGGCCAGCAGTAACAGCCTCGTTGATCAGGCCCTGATCCACCAGAAGGCCTGGTCATGGACCGGGCTGCGGGGGAGTTGATCCCCAGAATACCCTCCAGGTCGACTCCAGGTTGTCGCTCTCACTGAGCTGCAGGCGTGGCACGCCTACATATGGTTCTCTCGCTGAAATGTTTCAGCTGTGCCATTCCTGTATCCTGAACTTGTTTCCTCACCAAGACGGTGGAAAACCACCGGACTTTATTCTACCAGTCGCTTCATGTAAACTTACAAGGGTTTCGTCATCAAGGTCATCACTACGAGTGACTTAGTTATAACCTATCTCAAGTTACTGACGAAGGTCTGAAGCGCCGTTCCGATTAGGCATTCATAAATCATCGCTTGGAAACCAGTATATCAATTTTTCCCAGTTACAATGAAACTGCAAAATTGGCACTTACAAAAGCCAAAATCAACCCAAACTTAAGATACACCAGCGTATAAGGGTAAAAATCTGATCAGAAGAGAAATTCTCCAGTAACTGCACGAAAATTAATTTACTTAATAAAATTGGTAAATTAAAACTTACACAACCCGAAATCAGTGAGAAGCTTTTATGAGAAAAATTTACGAATGTCTTAAAGCTTTCAAAAAATAAAAAATTCACTTAATTCCAAGTATATTAACTACTTTAGGAAATTGGTAAATTTGTACTTGCGAAGCCTAAAAAAAAAACAAAAAAAAAAAGGTCATCCAATTCATAAGACGCACCAGCTATTCCCTTTATCATGCAAGGGGTCCGAAAATTTGAAATTCGAACTGAACTCCCTATGGTGGATAGAGTAACTCAATACAAGGTCACTGATCCCATATAAATTGATTTCTGATGGTTAGTTTTCGAGCAATTGCTAATCTCCGAAGACCGAAAATATTCGGCTGGGCCCGACAAAGGGATTAAAAAATTTTATGTTGCAAACTTGCAATTGTTAATAAAACACACCAAAACAATTTTTTAAATTTAATATACAAACAGACAATATAAAAAACATAAATGGAACTTGAATCAAAACATTTTTTAATTGTTACAAAAATATAAAAAGGAAGCAAATCTCAACAATGACAAATTGCAAAGGGATGCAACTTTCAATCCCTATATTCCTGAGATTCATTTGGATGACCAATTATTCTATATTGCTAATTGATGGTATGGTAGTCGCTGAAGCAATTTCTATCACTCTTTATCCAGATTTACTTTGCATACAGAACACTGGAATGAGGATGTGACCAATTTCTTCGAGTGGCTGCAATAGTTGCAATCGTAATACCTTACTTTTTCTTCACTAATTTCTGTTTTTTGGCTGGCCTTTCTTCCTCCTCATCATCACTTGACACCTGTGCATCCGGTGGCAAGTATTCATCACCACTATCCAGCAATTCTGGTTCATGTACCTCTGCTTCTGAATCACTCTCTTCAGAAACGCAGACATACCTCGACCTGCTGGTGGACTGCTCCCCATAAAACAACTTCTCATTGATCTGGAAGGACAATAGAAACCTCCTGTATAGATCCAGACCACTACAGAGTTCATATATGCAATTGAAATTTTTTTATAAATATTTATTTGACTAAAATTGGACATTCCCGGAAACTCGGGCAAGACTGAAATAATTCGGTATAAAATGCTTGCACTTTTTTCAACTGCATGCTACACTCATATTATGCTTCACACGGACTTTAGGTATATATCAAAATATGCCTAAACTATTCATGTAAGCACTAAACACAACAATCAGTACTTACCGACATTGTAGAATGTATAATCCAAGAGTAGATTAGTAAGGGTGGAGGGAAAAATGCGTGTGTGGGCGGAGCCAAGCCACCAGTGTTTATATTTTGATCTCTCAACCAATGGGAAGGCGGCAGAAGCGAACTGTACTTAGCTGAAGAGACTCAGGGAAGGCTTGTGATTGGTTGGAACTAAAGAACGGGAAGCTGGCCGCGCGGGGCACGGAGTATGACACGCCCCCAAAACACGTAATTAATACCGAATTTTTTTGGCCGCGCTCGACAAAGGGTTAAAGCTTCAAGAAAAAAAAGGCATATACAATTTATTTGACGATAAATACACCATAGTGCTTTAAAAATAAATTGGCAAATTACCACCTATAAATTATAGTAACATTCACAGGATACGCCAGTTAGGTTAGGTAAGGTTCGTCAGGAAACAGGACAAATGTTTCCTGACGCGGGTCTTAGTCAGATGATGACCCGCCTTTGGAGCTTTTGGTCATCTGACCGAGGCCTTCCGCTGGCTTACCGGTCCACCCCTTTAAAAATTATGGTCATTTATAACCATTGTTATATATGACTTTTTTTAATACGCCAGTGTTAAAATATTAAAGTGATCAGACGAGTCATTCTCAGGTGATGACACAGAATCCAGTATCGTGCACCAGTGATTGCTTATATAAAACTGACACTTTGCCACCTGCACATGCCAACAGTTGCCTGAACCTTCCCTTAGTTACAGTTTATCAGTATTAAACATTTGAAGCCGATCGAATGAAGAGTTCTCAAGTCGTAAACGAGAACTCTGGAAGGAAAAAAAAATCTGGCAACAGGCACCCCTTCTGGAATACATGAAAATAGTAATAATAATAATAATAATAATAATAATAATAATAATGAAATAATTATAAAATAATTTCATAAATAAAGGCACACCTCAGCTCCTCTCCCTCACTACATATATCATTATTTTCACTATTACATATCACTGTCACTATATATTTAGGACTCTAGATAAAAATTCATGCAAATTTTGCTAGGCTAATTTTCTAATGAAATCCACAACGCTAATGTAGTTTCCACTAATAAATTAGATTTTCTTTATGGGCCAGTTTAGGTTAGATTAATGTGGGGGTTATGCTGGGGTACATAAATTTATAAAAACCTCTAAAGAACCTATACAAATAACTATGAAAATAAAAAAAATGTATAAAAAATATGGAAACCAACGATATGTTTGGCAACGAAGATTGTGACCAGGAAATGTTGAAATGTGAACGATTGTGACAGGGGATGATCAGGATATATACCCTCAGGGGCTGTATTTCTCTCAGTGTATATATACTGGGAGTTTACTTTGATCCCCATTTTAGGGATTACAGTATTATTGTCTGACGGTGAAAAAATTATCATGCAGCCTTAATGACCCGAGTATAGTCGATTAGCTTCAAACCCCCATTAATCTAACCTTTCGCGGAAGCTTGACGTTACACCCGCGGAAGAATCAGAAGGAACGCGGAGGTTGTCTGGCTGCATACCCATTAAGTCCAGCTCCTGGGTTCTGTTTGCGTAATAACTAAGCCACCTACCCCGTGATGTATTTGTGTGTATATGTGTACTCACCTATTTGTTATTGCAGGGGTCGATTCTCGCCTCCTGGCCCCTGTGTTTGTCTGAGTATTCTCACCTAATTGTGGTTGAAAGGGTCAGTTCTTAGCCCCTGGACCCGCCTCTCTGCTAGCCGCTATTGGCTTTGCTCTCGCCTGGCTGTGTGAACGCTATCATAACTATTCTTAAAGCTATGTATGAATTCTGCTTCTACCACTTCGCTTTCTAGGTCGTTCCGCTTCCTGACCATGCTAAGGCTGAAGAAGTATTCCCTAACATCCCTGTGACTCATGCGCATTGAACTTCCACTCCGTTATGGAAAACTGGAGGAGATAATAACTAGAACAGAGTATACTACTGACTCCGGCCATACAATAGAGCGGAAAAATAATGTAAGGAACCTGGGAGTAGTAATGTCTGAGGATCTCACTTTCAAGGATCACAACAGTGCCACGATCGCACGTGCAAAGAAAATGATAGGATGGATAATGAGAACTTTCAAAACGAGAGATGCCAAGCCCATGATGATCCTTTTCAAATCACTTATTCTCTCTAGGCTGGAATACTGCTGTACATTAACATCTCCATTCAAAGCAGGTGAAATCGCAGATCTAGAGAGTGTACAGAGATCCTTTACTGCACGTATAGGTTCTGTCAAGCACCTTAACTACTGGGAACGCTTGGAAGCACTTGACTTGTACTCGTTGGAACGCAGGAGGGAGAGATATATCATAATCTACACTTGGAAAATCTTGGAAGGAATGGTCCCAAATCTGCACACAGAAATCACTCCCTACGAAAGTAAAAGACTGGGCAGGCGATGCAAAATGCCCCCAATAAAAAGTAGGGGCGCCATTGGTACACTAAGGGAAAACACCATAAGTGTCCGGGGCCCAAAACTGTTCAACAGCCTCCCATCAAGCATTAGGGGAATTGCCAATAAACCCCATGGCTGCCTTCAAGAGAGAGCTGGACAGGTACCTAAAGTCAGTGCCGGATCAGCCGGGCTGTGGCTCGTACGTTGGACTGCGTGCGGCCAGCAGTAACAGCCTAGTTGATCAGGCCCTGATCCATCGGGAGGCCTGGTCATGGACCGGGCCGCGGGGGCGTTGATCCCCGGAATAACCTCCAGGTAACCTCCAGGTATCCAGGTAACCTGTGCTTCTGTGAACCTGAGATCCACTTCTCAGTTCCACTTGTCAGTTCCTCTCAAAGATATAAATAGAGAGAAAGAGAGAAAAACCACGGAACGGGTAGGGGTTGAACCCATAGCGAGTGAGTGGTAAAATTCCAGGTCAGTGCGTATGCCACTGGGCCAGCTAGCTACAATAAGATTCCTCCAACTAGGTATATTTATACACCATAGGGAGGTCAGCATGGGTCGCCACTGTGACCACAGATGAATCTCCCGCCAGCGTGGCTGTGGAGAGAGAGGGAGAGAGAGAGAGAGAGAGAGAGAGAGAGAGAGAGAGAGAGAGAGAGAGAGAGAGAGAGAGAGAGAGAGAGAGAGAGTTCATCAGCACTCGTCCTCTACTCCCCAGAGAGGGACCAAGGGGAGCTCTCAGAGCTGGCACTGACGTCAAGGCCACCAACAAGGCTGATCACAGGACTCCCACTGACGTCAAAAGAGGCCAGGGGGAGGGAGTAAGGGGGAAGAAAAGAAAAGGGGGGAGGAGGAAGAAAGCAATAGGTGATGAGGGGCATGGGGGTATGGGGGGTAGTTTATGTAAGCAAGTCCCCTAGAAAAGGATGCCTTGATGCTGGGAAAGGGCTCTTGATTCAAGGAACTGGAGCTACACCTTTTTCCCTGGCTCATACCTGTTTACCTACCATTCCTCATGAACTGTATTGCTCCCTACGGGATTACCGCTTCCTTTTTAATACTACTAATAATGATGATAATAATAATGACGGTTAAGCAACAAACAAGCAAATATCACTACTGAAGCTAATGCTTCGATTACACACACACACAGCAAAGAAGCGGGGCCAGGAGCTGTGAATCGATCCTTGCAACCACAAATAGATGAGCACGTGCAGTTTCAAGAGCAGGTACGATAGGGAACATGCTTATAGAATGAGTGATGAGTGCGTTGATGGATATAGTGATGAGTGCAGTGATGAATGCAGTGTTGAGTCAGTGATGAGTGCAGTGTTGAGTCAGTGATGAGTGCAGTGTTGAGTCAGTGTGGTCAAGGCGGCTCAACACCTGGCCCAGGTTCCCACAGACTGACAAGTGGGGGAGGGTGAAGCACCGAGGGGAGGGGAATTGGTGAGGGGGTCAAATAGATGAGAAGGGGAGAGTGGAAGGGAGAGGAGTGATGGAGGGGGGGAGAGGAAGAAGCTGCAGCAAGGAGTGGGAGAGTTACCAAGGGAGGGGATGCTCTGTCCTATACTATCCCCACGTCTCTCCTGATAGTCCCTATTCCTGTGGTATTTCCTTCCCAGTTTACGCCGGGTACAAGCCCAGATTACGAAGGAAGGGAGAAAGGGGGAAGGAGGAAAGGGGAAGGGGAAACGGGGGAGTAGGAAGGGGAGGGGGGCGAGGCCCCCCAAGCACAATACACACATCTCACCTCCATAAATTTAAAGGCATGGACGATTATGCAACATGAAGTACTAGGTAACAGGCCTATGACGGGTTTCGAGTTTTTTTTCCTTTTTCCTATTCCCGCAGCTCCGGACCTGAGCCAGGGTTGTGTGCTGCATGCCTGGTCAACCAGGCTGTTGCTGCTGATGGCCTGCTGGCCCATATATCTATCATAGCCTTGTTGATCTGGCATAAGACCATCTGGCTTCGAACGTAAGCTGTTTATTCCCATGGATACCCTGGCAAAGAAGATAGTTGTTGCCATGGATACCCTGGCAAAGAAGATACTTCTTGCCATGGATACCCTGGCAAAGAAGATACTTGTTGCCATGGATACCCTGGGAAAGAAGATACTTGTTGCCATGGATACCATGGCAAAGAAGATACTTGTTGCCATGGATACCCTAGCAAAGAAGATATTTGTTGCCATGGATACCCTAGCAAAGAAGATATTTGTTGCCATGGATACCTTGGCAAAGAAGATAGTTGTTGCCCTGGATACCCTGGCAAAGAAGATAGTTGTTGCCATGGATACCCTGGCAAAGAAGATAGTTGTTGCCATGGATACCTTGGCAAAGAAGATAGTTGTTGTCATAGATACCCTGGCAAAGAAGATAGTTGTTGCCATGGATACCCTGGCAAAGAAGATGCTTGTGTCATGGATACCCTGGCAAAGAAGATACTTGTTGCCATGGATACCCTGGCAAAGAAGATACTTTTTGCCATGGATACCCTATCAAAGAAGATACTTGTTGCCATGGATACCCTATCAAAGAAGATACTTGTTGCCATAGATACCCTGGCAAAGAAGATACTTGTTGCCATGGATACCCTACCAAAGATACTTGTTGCCATGGATACCCTGGCAAAGAAGATACTTGTTGCCATGGATACCCTATCAAAGAAGATACTTGTTGCCATGGATACCCTACCAAAGAAGATACTTGTTGCCATGGATACCCTGGCAAAGAAGATACTTGTTGCCATGGATACCCTGGCAAAGAAGATACTTGTTGCCATGGATACCCTATCAAAGATACTTGTTGCCATGGATACCCTGGCAAAGAAGATACTTGTTGCCATGGATACCCTGGCAAAGAAGATACTTGTTGCCATGGATACCCTGGCAAAGAAGATACTTGTTGCCATGGATACCCCATCAAAGAAGATACTTGTTGCCATAGATACCCTGGCAAATAAGATAGTTGTTGCCATGGATACCCTATCAAAGAAGATACTTGTTGCCATTGATACCCTGGCAAAGAAGATACTTGTTGCCATGAATACCCTATCAAAGAAGATACTTGTTGCCATGGATACCCTGGCAAAGAAGATACCTGTTGCCATGGATACCCTAGCAAAGAAGATATTTGTTGCCATGGATACCTTGGCAAAGAAGATAGTTGTTGCCCTGGATACCCTGGCAAAGAAGATAGTTGTTGCCATGGATACCCTGGCAAAGAAGATAGTTGTTGCCATGGATACCTTGGCAAAGAAGATAGTTGTTGCCATAGATACCCTGGCAAAGAAGATAGTTGTTGCCATGGATACCCTGGCAAAGAAGATGCTTGTGTCATGGATACCCTGGCAAAGAAGATACTTGTTGCCATGGATACCCTGGCAAAGAAGATACTTGTTGCCATGGATACCCTATCAAAGAAGATACTTGTTGCCATAGATACCCTGGCAAAGAAGATACTTGTTGCCATGGATACCCTACCAAAGAAGATACTTGTTGCCATGGATACCCTGGCAAAGAAGATACTTGTTGCCATGGATACCCTACCAAAGAAGATACTTGTTGCCATGGATACCCTGGCAAAGAAGATACTTGTTGCCATGGATACCCTGGCAAAGAAGATACTTGTTGCCATGGATACCCCATCAAAGAAGATACTTGTTGCCATAGATACCCTGGCAAATAAGATAGTTGTTGCCATGGATACCCTATCAAAGAAGATACTTGTTGCCATTGATACCCTGGCAAAGAAGATACTTGTTGCCATGAATACCCTATCAAAGAAGATACTTGTTGCCATGGATACCCTGGCAAAGAAGATACCTGTTGCCATGGATACCCTAGCAAAGAAGATATTTGTTGCCATGGATACCTTGGCAAAGAAGATACTTGTTGCCATGGATACCCTGGCAAAGAAGATAGTTGTTGCCATGGATACCCTGGCAAAGAAGATAGTTGTTGCCATGGATACCTTGGCAAAGAAGATAGTTGTTGCCATAGATACCCTGGCAAAGAAGATAGTTGTTGCCATGGATACCCTGGCAAAGAAGATGCTTGTGTCATGGATACCCTGGCAAAGAAGATACTTGTTGCCATGGATACCCTGGCAAAGAAGATACTTGTTGCCATGGATACCCTATCAAAGAAGATACTTGTTGCCATAGATACCCTGGCAAAGAAGATACTTGTTGCCATGGATACCCTACCAAAGAAGATACTTGTTGCCATGGATACCCTGGCAAAGAAGATACTTGTTGCCATGGATACCCTACCAAAGAAGATACTTGTTGCCATGGATACCCTGGCAAAGAAGATACTTGTTGCCATGGATACCCTGGCAAAGAAGATACTTGTTGCCATGGATACCCTACCAAAGAAGATACTTGTTGCCATGGATACCCTACCAAAGAAGATACTTGTTGCCATGGATACCCTGGCAAAGAAGATACTTGTTGCCATGGATACCCTGGCAAAGAAGATACTTGTTGCCATGGATACCCTGGCAAAGAAGATACTTGTTGCCATGGATACCCCATCAAAGAAGATACTTGTTGCCATAGATACCCTGGCAAAGAAGATACTTGTTGCCATGGATACCATGGCAAAGAAGATACTTGTTGCCATAGATACCCTCGCAAAGAAGATACTTGTTGCCATGGATACCCTATCAAAGATACTTGTTGCCATGGATACCCTGGCAAAGAAGATACTTGTTGCCATGGATACCCTATCAAAGAAGATAGTTGCTGCCATGGATACCCTATCAAAGAAGATACTTGTTGCCATGGATACCCTATCAAAGAAGATACTTGTTGCCATGGATACCCTATCAAAGAAGATACTTGTTGCCATGGATACCCTGGCAAAGAAGATACTTGTTGCCATGGATACCCTATCAAAGAAGATACTTGTTGCCATAGATACCCTGGCAAAGAAGATAGTTGTTGCCATGGATACCCTATCAAAGAAGATACTTGTTGCCATAGATACCCTGGCAAAGAAGATACTTGTTGCCATAGATACCCTATCAAAGAAGATACTTGTTGCCATGGATACCCTGGCAATGCAGCTCACTCTTACGCCATGAGTTCTGTTTTTTAATCAAGGGAAGCTCTAAATCAGTACTAGTCATAGTGGGCCTTTTGAGAAAAAGTTCACATTAAACGCACAGAGTTACGTAGCCTAACTTAACATTATGTGACCTAACTTAACCTTATCTAACCTATCCAAACCTTATATAACCTAACCTAACTTAACCTTATCTAACCTAACCTAACTTAACATTATGTGACCTAACCTATCCTAACCTTATATAACCTAACCTAACATTATATAGCCTAACCTAACCTTTTCTAACCTACACCGCCAACAACCATTCATCCACCCTTTTCGTCCAACACTTCAATCATCACCTCCTACTAACCCCCGCCCACCCACCCACCTTACACAACGCCTCAATTACGCACCCACGCTTACCACAGCCACCCATCCACCCTCATCTATCCCCTCAATCATCTCTCACTCCACCACCACCACCAACCTAGCCACCCCCAACCCCACTCAACCACCCAATATATCCACTTTCTCAGCCTCATTCATCCCCATATATTATCTTCACAACCAATTATTATAATTATATTATTATTATTATTATTATTATTATTATTATTATTATTATTACTGTTATCATTATAATTATTTAATTTTATATTAAAAACGTTGAACCACATATGGGTCATGCAACGCCCAGCATAGGATGGGAGTTAATCAGGATTGGTCCGAGAAAGGTGAAGGTGGCTCTAGTTTCTTGGATCAAAAGCCACTCTTGTTTGTATCGTGAATGTAGTCTGTATCCACCAGGTTGTGATGGCTATGTAAGTCTGTGCCCAAGCCTCCCTGTTGACTGCCTGGTCGACCAGGCCATTGCTGTTGGCGGCCCGTGGGCCCACAAATCTATCACAGCCTGGTTGATATGACACACCGCAGAGGTAGTGATGTAATTTCCTCCTGACAACTTCTGCAATGGTTCCAGCATTATTTCTCACCTGGCAGTGGGTTGGAAACTGAGCCCAAGGATGTTGATGTAGTGTTCACGTATTGTGGCCGTGGCTTCCCTACTTTTCAATGAGTGCATTCTACACTTCCCTCCATATATATATATATATATATATATATATATATATATATATATATATATATATATATATATATATATATATATATATGTCGTGCCGAATAGGCAGAACTAGCCATCTTGGATTAAATAGCAACGCTCATCTTGCCATATAGGGCAAGTGAAAATTTGTGTATGCAATAATTTCGCCGAAATCATTCTGAACCTAACGAAAAAAAAATATTTCACTGTGTTTAATATTAAATTACTGTAAACAAATCTAAAATATATTTAGTTGGGTTAGGCTAAAATAAATTGTTCTTGTTATAATAAGGTTAGGTAAGTTTTCTAAGATACTTTTGGTGCAAAATTATAAATTTTTACATCAACATTAATGAAAAAAAAATATTTTTAAACGTATAAGAGAAAATTTTAGGAATGACTTAATTTTAAATGAGTTCTTGCTAATTGACCAGTTTTACATATTCGGCACGACATATATATATATATATATATATATATATATATATATATCTATATATATATATCTATATATATATATATGTATATATATATATATGCGCAATAAGATCACAGTAAACAGGTGATTTCAAAATATGCAAAACATCCACTCTGAAAGAATAGAGAAATTCCAAGCGCTTTCGTGACTACTCACATTATCAAGGAACTGTGAGTAGTCACGAAAGCGCTTGGAATTTCTCTATTCTTTCAGAGTGGTTGTTTTGCATATATATATATATATATATATATATATATATATATATATATATATATATATATATATATATATATATATATATATATATATATATAAGTAAAAATTGCAATTTTCGCAAAAACCATTCATATTCTAACGATAAAAATATATTTCATTGTTTTTATTTATTATTAAATTATTGTAAACTTATATAAAATATATTTAGTTGGATTAGGCTAAATTAAATTGCGCTAGTTATAATAAAGTTAGGTAAGTTTCTTAAGGTTGTTTTGGTACAAAAAAATCATTAATTATTATATTAACTTAAATGAAACAATACATCTTTAAATATATGAGAATTTTTTATAAAGGTCTTAATTTTAAACTAGTTTTTGTTAATTGACCAGTTTTACCTATTCGGCACGATATATATATATATATATATATATATATATATATATATATATATATAATCAGGAAAGCCAATCCTGTCTAAAAATAATTTAATATGCTCATATCTTCCCACATCACCCGTGGGAGGCTTAATAATTAAGGGTGTAGGGAGGGTCAGGTGAGGGGTGTGGGGAGGGAAGGGTGGGAGAGGGTGGCAGTGGGAAGGGGGGTGGGTTTTGGAAGAGGGTGGGTGCGTGAAGAAGAAAGGGATGTAGGGATCAGGGAGGGAGGGGTTAGCAGGGGGAGGGGTAAATAATTAGCCAGATGTTCCTGAACGTGGAATCACCTGTGTCACATTCCCACACCCCAGAGGCATTCCAGCGCACCGGACGCTCGTTCCAGTGGGAATGTGATGCTTGGAATCAATACAGAGACTCATTAAGTATCCTAGGGTGGGGCCCGCTGACAGGCGGCTCCTACACCAGTTTATGACTGGAAAACACTAGATAATATAGAGTGGAGGTAATTACAGTGTATAGGGAGGGCGCAGGAGGAAGAGGAAAAGAGGGTAGAGTGAGGGGAAAGTTAGGGAGGGAGAGAGGCAAGCCGTCACTTCCTACTCACCTCACTGTTTTCCCCTCTCTGTATGCAATTACGCTTATATACGCCCATATACGCCTATATTGTCCTGTAGCCTCGTTTGCTACATCCAACATACGCTGGTGATACGCCGAGCGTTACGCTTCCGGTATACTGGAAAACATCACATCAGGTTTATTTACGAAATGAATGTCAAGAATGCCAGTGTGAATGAGTGGGGCATTCAGCTCACGAAGTGGCATAACTAGATGAAAGTTATATAATACCTATTCGATGGTGACTAAGACCCACGCACAACACCCATCTTTAACGATTGAAGGCTCGATCCTCCGTCCTCCCTGAACCGCCTGTGGAAGAACTGTCCAGTTCAGTTCCCTATAAAAGTGATTATCGCTGCGTAAGAACACACGCCGAGTAAGCACTCGACGTGAGCACTCGACGTGAGCACTCGACGTGAGCACTCAGTATAACCACTTGATAACTGACCTGGATAACAGACCAGGACATAATGAAAATTCGTAATGGTATTATATACGTGTTATGATACATCGGCGACTGAAAGCCTTCTAACAGTCTAGTGAGGCAGTATTCCTTCTACTCTGACTAGTATTCACCTCTCAGATACACTTTTCTTATTGTGTAAATAATTCGATATACATATACCAGTTAATTATCCTCCTAACCTACACGCAGATACTCAACAGGGTATCTGATTACCATACAAATGGGACAAGCTCCCTGGCTCTCTAATTATCTATGCTGGGGATATACAAGGTGGGGATAATACATGAAGTGAAACTAAGATGACAGAATGATTAAAAAGGGATAGATCAAAAGGGATGAAGATCATAGGCATTTGCTGATAACAAAAAAAGAGTTGAAATGTAAACCTTTACACTCGCTATTAAAGCTCTATTGTTAGGGGAGAGAATAATAAAAGGCAATATCGAGAAAAATACCTGCACCCCAACTCTACAAGTCTGGCTCAGGACTGGGCTTCGGGAGTAGAACAGCTCTCGATACCCGCCAAAAGGTATATCAAAGGTATAACGGTGAAGATACCCCTTTCCTCCCCATACCTTAGAACGGTAAACAATGTGATGTTCAATGAGGACAAATTCCAACTACTCCGTTATGGAAAACTGGAGGAGATATTAACTAGAACAGAGTATACAACTGACTCCGGCCATACAATAGAGCGGAAAAATAATGTAAGGGACCTGGGAGTAGTAATGTCTGAGGATCTCACTTTCAAGGATCACAACAGTGCCACGATCGCACGTGCAAAGAAAATGATAGGATGGATAATGAGAACGTTCACAACGAGAGATGCCAAGCCAATGATGATCCTTTTCAAATCACTTGTTCTCTCTAGGCTGGAATACTGCTGTACATTAACATCTCCATTCAAAGCAGGTGAGATCGCAGATCTAGAGAGTGTACAGAGATCCTTTACTGCACGTATAAGTTCTGTCAAGCACCTTAACTACTGGGAACGCTTGGAAGCACTTGACTTGTACTCGTTGGAACGCAGGAGAGAGATATATCATAATCTACATTTGGAAAATCCTGGAAGGAATGGTCCCAAATCTGCACATAGAAATCACTCCCTACGAAAGTAAAAGACTGGGCAGGCGATGCAAAATGTCCCCAATAAAAAGTATGGGCGCCATTGGTACACTAAGGGAAAACACCATGAGTGTCCGGGGCCCAAGACTGTTCAACAGCCTCCCATCAAGCATTAGGGGAATTGCCAATAAGCCCCAGGCTGCCTTCAAGAGAGAGCTGGACAGATACCTAAAGTCAGTGCCGGATCAGCCGGGCTGTGGCTCGTACGTTGGACTGCGTGCGGCCAGAAGAAACAGCCTAGTTGATCAGGCCCTGATCCATCGGGAGGCCTGGTCATGGACCGGGCCGCGGGGGCGTTGATCCCCGGAATAACCTCCAGGTAGGCCATACAGTGTAGTGCACCAGCCCAGCACTCGCTAAACTGTTAGTCGATACATTTTGTGAGTTACAGGTGGAAGCTTCCTATCAGTGATATATAATGGCAGTTATCTGTTATTATTATCAGGTTCCATTATATACTGGTCGTTTATAAAAGTCAGTTATTAAGTCTTCATACTGAGTGCACACAGTGGTCTCACACCGAGTGTTTTCATAAATACCCGCTTGCACACAATATATTTATCCTTTCTATACAAAAGTAGGGAAAAGAAATTAATGACGTTTCAGTCTGCCTTGGATCATAATTCTCCTATGTACTGGTTGTTTCTGTATTGTTCCAGACACCTTACTTTGCCTTTCTTTTTATTCTTTATCCTTGCTACAAACTTCCGTATCGGCTGCATAGATGTATACTGACAGTTACAGGTGTTGAAATTAGAGGCAAAGAGTAAGAATCACGGATAAAGAACAGGTTATAGTTACAATCACAGGTTAAACACAAAGTCGAAGCTGCAGATACAATCACTCAAGATACATTATAGGTAAATGCCAGGATAACCTGCCAGAGATTCCCGAGACACGACAGAGCGGAACACAGGAAGGAAGCGGTCCATTTCTTTACCCTCACCCAGTTCCACAGCCAGTCCTAAGCCAGTTCCCCAGCCAGTCCCCAGTTAGTCCTCAGTCCTTAGCCTGCCCTCGGTCAATATCAGCCATTTCTCAGTCTGTCCTCATC
This sequence comes from Cherax quadricarinatus, assembly GCF_038502225.1. Lineage (NCBI taxonomy): Eukaryota > Metazoa > Arthropoda > Malacostraca > Decapoda > Parastacidae > Cherax > Cherax quadricarinatus. The sequence continues at coordinate 8,119,085 of NC_091325.1, read as the reverse complement.
CGGTACCAGCCAGGCAGAGATAGTTCTCAGAAATTATCAGCCAATTTTAGCCAGTCCTCAGCAACTACCAGTTAGTACCACCTAGTGTCAGCCTCAACCTCAGTCAATATCAGCCAGTGGCCAGCCATTTCCCAGGGCTCACCATCCTTTCCTAAACTCTGAATCAGCCATCATTCATGACATTCTAAAATATGCAAATGCACATTTTCCCCGTAACTAAGTAATAATAATAATAATAATAATAATAATAATAATAATAATAATAATAATAATAATAATAATCTACTCGTTTCCCAGCTCAAGTGTCCGCTGGGATGGAGTACAATGTAATGGTCCAAACCATTAAGCCGGTAGGCAGGTAGTTAGCTTCCTGATCAACAAGGCTGTGAGAGCTTCGCTGGATTGAGTGCCCCTCGGACCGACAGTTTGATTGAGACCAGGACCAAGAGGTTTGGTCCGAGACTGGGACGCAGCAACGATGCCCCACTGGAACTGACTCCGGGTAGGTGTGAAATTATAGGGAGGGTAGGTAGAGGGCTCAATAAACTCTATGGGACGACAATTCCCGAAGTCGCGTACCGCCAGATGAGCAGATAAGATCTGGAGGAATATAGATGATAGATAGGGGAAGGGGAAGGATAGTTAGGAGAGGGGGAGGATAAATATGAGAGGAGTATAAACATGGGAGAAGGAAGGGTAGCCATAGAAAGAAGAGAGGATAGATAGGGGGATAGAGAGATTAGGTAGCGGTCATATAGTACAGGATTCCCACGGTTCCGCTGATCAATTAGGAGCCTTTGTTTAAAGTTTTCATTAGTATGGTCTATCAGCCTGAGCCAAGGAGGGGAGGGGAAGAGGAGTGGGAGGAGAGGAAGAGGGGGAGGGGAGGGAGAGGGCAAGGGAAAGGGGAAGGGGAGGATTAGTCTGGAGAGACGTCTGAATGATTGTTTTGTCTGTAAGGATGTCTGGATAGATGGAGAGATGCTCCGACGATTATACGAATGGAGGGAGAGATGCTTGGATGACTGAATAAAATCACAGATTGATGGATAGATGAATAAATGTATGGATAGATGTCTGGAGACAAGTTTAGATGGTTGTATGGATGTTTGGAAGGATGGCTGGTTGGATGTGTGTTTAGAAGGATGAATGGATGAACGGACCTGCAGACGAAGAGAGGAACACGAAAGGAAAAAGAAGGGAAAGATGAAAAGGAGGAGGGGGGATGAAATTAATTAGGAAGCATAAAGAAGGCAAAGAAGCGGTGAGGATACTGTCATCTTACTGGCGAAATCTCTATCACAAAATATAATTTGAAAGATTGTGAGAATGACCTGCTATCAGACATCTGTATGAGACAGGAAGAAAAGACCAGCAATCCTTCCTGAGTGCAAAACGTATAAAGGCTTCCGTTTCACACTCACAGGACAGACAATAATATCTCCCTGGATGGTTACAAGTCTATCGACCTTCTACGATAACTATAATTATCCCACAACTAAATTAGCACGTATCAGTGGTCTAATTCAGCGTCTCGTTCTCCGCCAGCAGCAATGAACAGGAGAAAAGTAGATAGGTAGGCATACACACAGGTAGATAGGAAGACAGGTACACATTCCTGTTTAATGCATAATCCCACTGACAAACCTTCATACAGGTAAATCATCCCACCGGCGGGGATAGAACCCGCGATCAGTCATAAAACTCTTACGTTAATGATTACGATTTCCTGAGTTTTCATACACGTTATCTACATGTGACATACCTGAGGTCGATTTCGAGGGGTATCTCTGCTCGAATCCAGGTTTCTTTGATGATTGGTCAACCAGGCTGTTGCTGCCAGCGGCGAGCAAACCTACATAGCCATCACAACCAAGTTGATCAATTTGTCTACATAACTTTCCCAGTACAGGGTCAGGAATATTGTATGTGCCGGATGTGTCGGTATCTAAAAGCAAATATACTATTAACGGGAAAAAAATTCGAGGAAGATCAACTAACGATAGTGACATAAAAAAATGAGATATTAACAAATACACTATTAACGACACCATAAGCAACACCAGCAACAACGAAAATAAATAACAGGAACATAAGTAGCAAGAGGAACAAACACAGGAGTAAGGATAGAAAATGCAACAACAGCAGAAAAACATTTTGTCTACAGGAAAAACACAACATTATCCTCATTCTTTCTCCCAGAAAGAAGGAATCTGGAAATAATGTTCATCACTTGGAATTCACGAGATCGTAATAACAAACTTACAAGCGAATGATAGAACGGGTGGAGACTTGAACCCATGGCAAATTTTAGAGCTGGCTTGCCATGGATTCGAGCCCCACCCAATCTATGATCCATTCTGCTATAATTCTAAAGAAAAACGAGTTCACGAACACACACACACACACACACACACACACACACACACACACACACACACACACACACACACACACACACACACACAACAATAACAACCGAGCCAACTATCAGCCAGATGTGGCTGTCGAGCTGGCTTTCAATTCCTCCACGCGTGCCAAATTATCTCCAAAACCCGCCTTAGGACAATACAACAACAAAAAAATACCAGAACCAGTTAGTCAAGACTAGCGTTGGTGAGTTTCTCGCAGGCTGAACACTAGTGTAAGACAACTGACGAAGGTACAAGCGAGTAAGACCCTTTGGGAAGTGGTAAGGTGATTGCATTCTCTCTTATTATCTCGTACGGATGTTAGTCACTCTGAAACGTCGAAATTTGCAAAAGAAAAACAGCTCTCGTGTTATTCTATAAAGGATATTTCGCTATTTTTTAATTAAATATGACGTCTGGAGAAGACGGTACGTCTGGCGAAGGAGATAAGTCCGATGAAGAAACGTCTTTTGAAGGAGATACGTCATGTGACGAAAATACGCCTTGTGGAGATATGTCCTGCGAAGATAAGCCATGTGAAGAAGATACATAATGCGAAGACAAGCCATGTGAAGAAGATGCATAATGCGAAGACAAGCCATGTGAAGAAGATACATAATGCGAAGATAAGCCATGTGAAGAAGATACATAATGCGAAGATAAGCCATGTGAAGAAGATACATAATGTGAAGACAAGCCATGTGAAGAAGATGCATAATGCGAAGACAAGCCATGTGAAGAAGATACATAATGCGAAGATAAGCCATGTGAAGAAGATACATAATGCGAAGATAAGCCATGTGAAGAAGATACATAATGCGAAGATAAGCCATGTGAAGAAGATACGTCTGGTAAGAGTCATACCAATAAAACATATTAACTGGTAGATCACACAAAACATCGTGACCTTCGATTAGAATGTTTCGCTCAAGGCAAGCTTCACTGAGCGAAACATTGTATATAATGAAGTGTTATGCTGTTGTAAGTGTCATTTAAATCGTGTGTAGACTCCCTGCGTCTTGAACTGTCTTAACGAACGGTTAATTCTGTATTTGCAGCGTATTGGAACTGGTAAATAGTCCTTGGTGTTGACAGATTTAGCCTTTGCAGAGAATTAGTGTTCGTAGCTACAGTCTTTGCAGGGAATTAGTGCTGATAGCTACAGTCTTGCAGCGTATTAGTGCAGATAGATACAGACTTTATAGCGTATTAGTGCTCGCTCACACACACACACTCTGTGACTCGACCCCTGCAACCACAGCTAGGTGAGTAAACATACACATCAGTGTTCATCGAATGATTCAACGCTTATTTTATTATTTTAATAAGGTAAGATGGACCTGCAGCGTGTGTGCCAACCTTATTCAATATAATAATTGCACTGGTTATTTCTAAAGCATACTGGGGGAGTGTGGGGAGCGTAGGATGTGACGAGAGTGAGTGTGGGGAGGAAGGACCGAGAGGGAGAGTGGGGAGGGAAAGATTTATAGAAACACTATCACTGTTGTCATTACAGAGACAATGAACATTAGCTTTACCTGACTTAACCTACACATTTCCTCTCCTACGTCCCCCTTCCCTTCACCCCTCCTCTCCCTCTAACTTTTCCCCTTCCCTTCACCCCTCCCTCCCTCTAACTTTCCCCCTTCACACCCCTCACTCTAACTTTCTCCTTTCACACCCCCCTCCCTCTAATTTTTTCCCCTTCCCGAAGGATAAACAAGGTTCTCACGGCAGGGTAATTGCCCACCAGGTGATCGATATTTCATTTAACACAAAAAAGGTCGCCAGCTAAACCTCTCCTCGCATGGCAGGTCAACCCAGGACACTTTACTCAATTAGTGAACCAGTAAATATATACCTTGTGTTCTTTCTCTCGCTCTAGTTCTCACTCTCTCTCTCTCTCTCTCTCTCTCTCTCTCTCTCTCTCTCTCTCTCTCTCTCTCTCTCTCTCTCTCTCTCTCTCTCTCTCTCTCTCATTTCTTAACATATATCCTCAACAAAGACATTGGGGTTTCCTGTTGTCTGTTTTTCACATGTATTCACTAGACAAATAACACACAACTGCAATACTTTTGTTTTTTCCTCGGCAACAGAGATACTCAAGCGTTCATCATGGGTCTTACCCATCAACTCGTCAGTATTTTATATCACCAATAATTTCATTCTCTGTTATTTCTCATTCTAATTAATTCTTCCGGTGGTATAAAAACGCAGAATAAAGGCCGTTGTATTTCAACATATAAGTTATCTTATGTCACCACATCCTTTGATACCTTTGAAGTGTTTCGAGAGTTTCCCTACTCCAGGAGCCCGGCCCTGAGCCAGGCTCGTCTGGTGCTAGCCTGGTCAACCGAGCTGTTGCTGGTGGCCTGCTGGCCCATACATCCAACACAGCGTGGCTGATCTGGTTGACCACATTTAAAAACTAATGTATAAGAACTGGAAGTGATAATGTCAGAGGATCTCACCTTCAAGGACCATAACATTGTATCAATCGCATCTGCTAGAAAAATGACAGGATGGATAATGAGAACCTTCAAAACTAGGGATGCCAAGCCCATGATGACACTCTTCAAGTCGCTTGTTCTATCTAGGCTGGAATATTGCTGCACACTATGAGCACCTTTCATGGCAGCTGTAATTGCTGGCCTAGAAAATGTACAGAGAACCTTCAAGGCACACATATCTGCGATAAAACACCTCAGTTACTGGGAACGTTTGAAGTTCCTCAACCTGTACTCCCTAGAACGCAGGCGAGAGAGATACATTATTATATACACTTGGAAAATCCTAGAGAGAATAGTACCAAACTTGCACACGAAAATCACTCCCTATGAAAGCAAAAGACTCGGCAGACGATGCAATAAAAAGCAGGGGCTCCAATAGCACGAGAAGAGACAACACAATAAGTGGCAGGGGCCCAAGATTGTTCAACTGCCTCCCAGCATACATAAGGGTGATTACCAATAGATCTCTGGCTGTCTTCAAGCAGGCACTGGACAGGCACCTTAAGTCAGTACCTGACCAACCGGGCAGTGGTTCCTACGTCGGGTTGCGTGCGGCCAACAGTAACAGCCTGGTTGATCAGGTCTTGATACGCCATGAGGCCTGAAGTCTTAAGGATACAAACAATCTCTACCAACAGATAACACTGGGTAACAATGGTTTCAATTCACTTTAAAAAATGTGAATTTCTAACTAATTTTCTGTCGATAAACTGAAACCCAAACAAAATTTTTCTCCGACATGTACAGTTGCAACGCAACAGAACCCAGCGGTCAACGATTTAACCAAAACATTGCCACCATGAAGAATATATACCAGGGAAACCTGAGAATCAGTTTAATGGTGGACTACTGGTGGTCACTGGTAGGCGAGACTTGAACTGAACACAAGCGAACAAGCTTGAAAACTGTGATGTTAATGTTTATAAAATTGTACGGAAATTTATGTTGTTTTTTTTTTGTAATGACTTATAATCAATTTGCGTTAAGAAAGATTATTTTTTGTCAGTGCATGAACCACACTTAATATACGTGCATAACATAATACCTATAATTGTTAGGTAACATATGTCATATGGCTTTTTAACCCTAATTAGTCAAAATATTGATCATAAGATTTAAAAATTAAAGTGTAATGAAGGACTGTCAAAGCTCAATTATAATCCGCATGGAGACAGAAATTCCAAAGATTAATTGATCTCTATATTTCGATCTTCTTCTGGGATCAGCTTCATAAGCTGATCCAAAGAAAGGAAGGGTAATTCTAATTCTCTGTATCAAAAGTCATTCAGTAGCATTAAGGTCCCTCTCATACAGAATCCTTCTGATGACCTAAATCACTTCTTGTATATTTGCGTTAGTGCTTGAAATAATATTTACGTAATGTATGTTTTATATACGTGTCACGAATATTGCAAATGTCTTTATATTATGTTTGCCACGTTTATTATAAATCCACCTGACTGTATTTCCCAGTGCTGACACAGCCCCCTGTAAACATAGCGTACTTGTTAAAAAAAAAAAATTGGTATCCTAATAAGGTCCTTTTCCCCGGTTTCTGTGATGACCCAGTCTAAGAAATTAAAATTCCCACTTCAGAGATACTGCGGTCCTGCTGAGGAAAAACTGAAATTTTCCCCAACTACTGAAACACAGTGGAATCATTGACTGAATCCTCGTCGCCTTAAGGACGCCTGTAGTTGAAGACACATGACCAAACACTTGAGACATAAGTCTCCTAAAGTGTCGTGAAATGTCCTAAATGTATATTCATGGAACTTTAACCACAACTTGTTGGTATTATATGCTAGGTTTATACCTTAATGAAGTCTCTCAGCTAAGGCTAAGAGATTTCATTACTTCATTTATGCAACCAATCCTGTGTGGTGGAATATCTTAGCTAAACACAACTAGCTTTTGTTCCCACTACGCAACTTCACCATTGAATAGAGAAGCAGTGCACTGCAAATATACCATACCCCCGGCCGGGATTGAACCCGCGGTCATAGAGTCTCAAAACTCCAGCCCGTCGCGTTAGCCACTAGACCAGCTAGCCACAATAAGATTCATCCAACTAGGTATATTTCTACACCATAGGAAAGTTAGCACAGGCACCTCTGTGACCACAAATGCAAGTTGCAATCGTGTCATTACGATTTCTTAAGTCATGTTGACGGCAGTGAAGGGACTTGAGCTAGAGTTCGTCACGGCCACGCTAGCTGGAGATTCGTCTGTAAAAACTTGCATTTGTGGTCACAGAGGTGCCTGTGCTAACTTTCCTATGGTGAAGAAATATACCTAGTTGGATGAATCTTATTGTGGCTAGCTGGTCTAGTGGCTAACGCGACGGGCTGGAGTTTTGAGACTCTATGACCGCGGGTTCAATCCCGGCCGGGAGTATGGTTTATTTGCAATCGTGTCATTACGATTTCTTAAGTCACTGCAAATATATTTATTTGTCAAAAAATGAAGATTAAGATTGTACTCACAGGAACTGTAGATCTCCTGCAGGCTTGCTGGAGGTCTAGACACTTACCTGGAGAAAAACAACATTTAATGTAGGTGAGGAGGTCACGAACTTGGTCTTTGGGAAAGAATATCAGTGAAATGAAAATACAAAAAATACTATAAAAATTAGGTAGTAAATCCTCTATATATGTTTTCTAAAGTCTCTCTCTCTCTCTCTCTCTCTCTCTGCAGAGTTTGGCTAAAAGTCCTACCATTATTTAGCAGCTAAGAGCTGTTACTTGCCTCAGCTCTTTAAAATCCTTCCCTAGCATTGTTATGACTATATTTTAAACTAAAAATATGAGTCATAGGATGACAAAGGATGCCTTTTTCAAATTACTGTCACGTACTATTGTCTTTAAAACACTCGTAACTTAACCTTATCTTTGCCCTTTCTGTTGACCTGTCTTCTGTATTTCCTGTGCCTTTCCCACTTTCTTCTTCCCTATTTGTATCTTTCTTTCTTTCCTAGTATGGGCCATTCAGCTTTCTTCAGGGTTCCTCTTTTCGCTCCAGTATTCCTTTGTGTGTTACTCTGGGACGTGTGATAGAGGGCGGAATTACCCGCCTCTTATTCCCTTTGAGATTTATTTAGTAGTCTCTACTTTTACTACTGTAACTATGTGACTACTATGCCATTTCTAATACTAAGACTACCGTTACTATCATTATTACTGCTGATATTACTAAAAAACATTGCTACTATTACCACTTCCATCTTCTTTCCCCATACTTCCTCTCGACCTGTTTTCTAATATTCTTTGGTATTTTTTTTTTTCTCGCTAAGTTGTGATCTGATAATGGTCCAGGACTGACCGAAAGGGTGTCTAAAGTTTGCTCTGTAATTACGGGTTATTTGTGGATGAATTATTAAATGCAATAATAATAATAATAATTGAAAACTATTGGATAATGATATTAAATATATTCACGACTAAGAATCAGACAGTACAAAGAATTCAAGTTCAAAGAAATGCAAGATTATATATGTGATTTTTACACGAAAACGGTGATATGATGAGAGAGAGAGAGAGAGAGAGAGAGAGAGAGAGAGAGAGAGAGAGATGGAAACAGCATTAAAATAAAAAAAGAAATTAGATGGATCGAGCCCCGCACATACTTGCATTGTTGAGGATCCTGTGGGTGTCCAGCCACACAGACTTGAAATCCATCAAGTGGTCGGTGTTCTTCATCTTGACGGTCCTCACGTGGATGGGCACTGGCCGGGCGAGGGTCACCTTGCCCGCTTCTTGTGTCAGAGTCATCAATGCTAAAGTGCCTTGGTCACTATCACGCTGCTTGGCTAATGTTCCTTTTCCAAAGGGTTGTGACAAAGCAAGTGGCGTTCCTAGTCCACAAGACCGAGGTTGCGTTGAGGCAAGCGGCGCTCAAAGTCCAATAGATTAAACTAATATTGGAAGTGTGGTGTTTATTGCCCATTAAACGTGGTTATTTTGTTTTAAATATTTCTATTCAAAAACTGTTTAACTTTGCTGGTCCGGTGATGTTACATGAGCGACAATAGGCGTTGCTCTGCCGGTATGACAGCACACAGTGTTAGGTAAGTGGCGTACCTATGAAGGTAAGATGATCCTCGTCCATGTGTCTCCCAAATCACGTATCCCTCTGTGTCAGATAAGCGGGAAGGTATATTTCCGTGTCCTTGTGTTGCTTATACAAGTTCACCTCGCCCTTTAAATCTACAAGTGTCTAATAATATAAATAAATGAAACCCCCATCTAAAAAGTTAACACGGAATACCTCTGCATTAATATCACTATTCACGAAGGCCAAGAAAAATATCTTGAAATAATTATTTCCATTCCCTAAGCATACACTCATCACAATTAAAGACATATACCCATCAAAACCAGCAGGTAAACACCTTGACGATACCGAAAGGCAAGGCTTATGTAAAAATTTGCAGGTAACCTTCCCAGTAAAATTTACTCGTTACCCACCTAACGAATCAGGTAAGAGGGAAGCTGGATTGATTCATTGATTATGAATAAAACACTCATAACACGAGTTTGAATCCCATAAGAACTCTAAATTTCAATACTAGGTGGGGCTGGTTGAAATATATTGAACTATATTTTTTCGTTAGGTTCGGAATAATTTTTGCGAAATTATTGCATACACAAATTTTCGCTTGCCTTATTCGGCAAGTAGAGCGTTGCTATTTAAGCCAAAATCACACACACGCACACGCACACGCACACGCACACGCACGCACACACACACACACACACACACACACACACGTAAGTATTGTTTTTCTTTTTGTATTCTTATAACGCATAAAACTACTTATGATTTTCCGTACTCCTCCCCTCTGGCCGGATGCTGACGATGTAACTATTTCCACAAGGTGACCATTGGGCTGATCTAATTCCATACCTTTCCTGGCCACCTCCCTAGCTGCTCATGCACTTACGCACAAGTGGAAGCACACGCGCGCACTCTCACTCGCACTCACACTCGCGCGCGCGCGCACGCACACTCTCTCTCTCTCTCTCTCTCTCTCTCCCTCCCTCCCTCTCTTGCAAAAATAACTAATTAGTGGCGTTCCTAAAGGGTCATTACCGGCCACCCATACTTTTTTTTAGTAAGAACAGAAAACCACGTGAGCGCATTTATATGTGTAGTGAAATGCTAAAAAAAATCATTACATACACAGGACAAAAATTATAATATGCAATATGGTATCCCCACAAAAAAAAAAAAATCGAAAAACAGAAAAGATTTTTAAAGACTTGAATTTGTTTTAGATGTTCAGAGAGAGGTTCCGGAGGGTGTCACTGACGCTGCCATACTCTGAGAAAAGTTTTCCCTCGTTTCTGCTGTTGCTACCTTTACAACATTGCACGGCTCCTGATAACGTACTGAGAAGTGTGAAAGAACTTGAGCTAAAGATTCCCATCCCCCCTGTGGCTTGTCTTGCATTGTCTGGGTTGGACAAACACAGGAGTGGGTTGGACCTGAGTAGAATGCGGCCTGGAAAGTGTTCCTCCATCTTTCATTCCATGGGGAAATAATGGATTCCAGAGGTATGAAGAATTAATTAGAAAGAAAGATTGTGACAATTGACTCCTCGTGAATACCTTGGAGTTTGTAATAATTTTGGTAGAATTACCGATAATATGTTGGGTACAGGACACAAATACAACTAATGTGACATTTTATTGTTACAACATTTCGCTCTCCAGGAGTCTGGCTTGAGCAAGCTCCTGGAGAGCGAAACGTTGCCGCAATAAAATGTCACATTTGTTGCACTTGTGCCCTGTCACCTAAATACCTCAAAGATTATCCCCAGTATTTGAGTTTGTATTTTGATAGCAAGGAATGTACTGGTAGAACACACTGGTAGAACACACTGGTACAACACACTGGTGCAACACACTGGTACAACACTGGTGCAACACACTGGTACAACACACTGGTACAACACGCTGGTACAACACACTGGTACAACACACTGGTGCAACACTCTGGTACAACACGCTGGTGCAACACACTGGTAGAACACACTGATACAACACGCTGGTACAACACATTGGTGCAACACACTGGTACAACACGCTGGGAAGTAACGCTGTTTATTCGCATTAATTTATTTGCTTCTAAGTTATGTTTTGGAGTTTGAGATAATAAATTGTTTATTATTACTTTTCTCTGAGATCTTAAAAACAGTTTTTCAACTAGGTGACATTTCAGTTATCTACTTACTTCATGTTAATAAAAGAATCAACACACAACTGAAGCAGAGAGTAAAGGAGGAAGTCATTCACAAGCATCCATCACTATCAAAACACATTATACACGATGTTTCGCCCTTATTTATATGTGAACAAGCTTCTGTTCAAGTTGTTTCGATAGGTAAAATGACGAAAATAATTATATCAACAAAAATTTTTTTTGAGCTGATGAAAGAAATATATATTAATTCTAATACGTTCTTTTAGTTATTTTGACCATTTTGTTGTCATTTTCTTTTAGTTGTTAAAAAAAACTACAGTTTTCGATGAATTTCTTTTATCATTTCTGTAACGATACTTATTGGAGAACTAATTAATCTTTAGACTTGCAGAAGAGAAAGCATAAACCTGTAAGTGACTGATGTATCTATACCTTACTGTTATTATGTATCTATACCTTACTGTATTATGTATCTATACCTTACTGTATTATGTATCTATACCTTACTGTTATTATGTATCTATACCTTACTGTATTATGTACTGATTAAATAACTTATTGCCTTCTGGATCTTACTCTTTTATTAGATTACTTCTTATCTTCTTTATATAATTGCTTGATTGCTAAAATATTTATCATCTGTACCTTATTACTTGATTCACTATTAGATGCCTTATTATCTTCTATAATTTCATGTCTGATTGATTAAAGGATTCCTTGATATCTTCTGTGTTTCGCTATTTGATTGGTTTGTGAGATTATTTACTGAATGTTTTCAGACACCTTTTGAATGACTGGGGTGCATGTACTTTGTGAGTGACTGGGGTGCATGTACATTGTGAGTGACTGGGGTGCATGTACTTTGTGAGTGACTGGGGTGCATGTACTTTGTGAGTGACTGGGGTGCATGTACTTTGTGAGTGACTGGGGTGCATGTACTTTGTGAGTGACTGGGGTGCATGTACTTTGTGAGTGACTGGGGTGCATGTACTTTGTGAGTGACTGGGGTGCATGTACCTTGTGAATGACTGGGGTGCATGTACTTCGTGAGTGACTGGGGTGCATGTACTTTGTGAATGACTGGGGTGCATGTACTTTGTGAGTGACTGGGGTGCATGTACCTTGTGAATGACTGGGGTGCATGTACTTCGTGAGTGACTGGGGTGCATGTACTTTGTGAATGACTGGGGTGCATGTACTTCGTGAGTGACTGGGGTGCATGTACTTTGTGAATGACTGGGGTGCATGTACTTTGTGAGTGACTGGGGTGCATGTACTTTGTGAGTGACTGGGGTGCATGTACCTTGTGAATGACTGGGGTGCATGTACTTCGTGAGTGACTGGGGTGCATGTACTTTGTGAATGACTGGGGTGCATGTACTTTGTGAGTGACTGGGGTGCATGTACCTTGTGAATGACTGGGGTGTATGTACTTTGTGAATGACTGGGGTGCATGTACTTTGTGAGTGACTGGGGTGCATGTACTTTGTGAGTGACTGGGGTGCATGTACTTTGTGAGTGACTGGGATGCTTGTACCTTGTGAGTGACTGGGGTGCATGTACCCTGTGAGTGACTGGGGTGCATGTACCTTGTGAGTGACTGGGGTGCATGTACTTTGTGAGTGACTGGGATGCTTGTACCTTGTGAGTGACTGGGGTGCATGTACCTTGTGAGTGACTGGGGTGCATGTACCTTGTGAGTGACTGGGGTGCATGTACCTTGTGAGTGACTGGGGTGCATGTACCTTGTGAGTGACTGGGGTGCATGTACCTTGTGAGTGACTGGGGTGCATGTACCTTGTGAGTGACTGGGGTGCATGTACCTTGTGAGTGACTGGGGTGCATGTACCTTGTGATATGATTAAATGAGTGCTCCGTGTGGTTAACTTTACAAGAACTTCGCTTTGTGTGGAAAATAGCATGTTACTGAAGGTGAATGTGGATGTCTGCACCAACTCAGATGACACACTTGTCAACAATTAGTAAATTACCAACTCATTATACTCCGACACTACCAATACACACAATCACACGCCAAATCGCTAAAGTGCCTGACTTGAGACAATTTCCATCTCTTCCTATGGTCTCCTCTACACTTAAGAAGCCTTCCTAAGGATAAGAAATTGAAGACAGGAATTCCCCAATGTGTTCTACCGTCAACGGTGCCAACAACCGCCATTCGACATGGGCAGGCAACAGAGCCACTCTCAAGTGTACATTATTTTCCCTTTCGTAAATAAGATAAAAACGAAAAGGAAATTTTTCTGAGGTCCTTGCAGATAATATATCAACAGAGAGCCACAGTCGAGTAGACATAAGGAAACACACACAAATCACAATGGAGAGTTCACGGTGAAAATATCTCAGGATTCTCCAGAACATGTCCATGGGAACGTTCCACGAACGCTAGGATTTCACAACAACTTGTATTAGAATCCTCACACTGGATTCCAACAGTTCTCACAGGACACACGGAAAGACGCAACTACAGTAAGGAAGTGGCAAAAGGATGCCAAAATACATAAAAAATCAGTATTACTTAGGGGGTGAGGGCCAACTCGTCACCCTCCAGCGCGTATATGAGAGTGCTACTGATGACACATACACAATCACACACTACCCTGGCACTCCTACCATGCTCCTTCTCCCCCTAACCAACCATCCCTTATCCAACAAAAATTCCCCTTTTCATAAAATGTTGGTACTAAGTACTAAGCATGTATATAGTACATACACTGTTTATATGTGTATATGCAAAACAACCACAGGGGAGTAGAATGATAGCGTATTATATATATATATATATATATATATATATATATATATATATATATATATATATATATATATATATATATATATATATATATATATAATTTCTAGTTCTAAACTGGGACTCCGCACCTCGAAGAAGATAATATAAGGATCTGAAGGAAAAATTTTGAGGTTTCTTCCCTGAGGTATACCTCTGATGAGTTCCGAGAGTTTTTTATTCCCAGTGCCCGGCCTTGCACAATGCTTGTCTTGTGCTTGCTTGGTCAACCAAGCTGTTGCTGCTGGTGGCTCTGCTAACTTATATATTCATCACAGGCTGGTTTATCTTATATCTGGTGAAGATACTTGTCCAGTTTGCTTTTGAAAACTTCTACACTTGTCCCAGCAGCTTTTCTGATATCTGATGGTAAGATGTTGAATAGTCTAGGGCCACGGACGTTGATACAGTGTTCCCTTATTGCACTCACGACATCCCTGCTTTTAACTGGGTTTATTTTGCACTTCGATCCATATCTCTCACTTCACTATGTTGTTATGACAGTGTTCAGATTTTGGATAAGGTCCTCTCCAGTGAGAACATATTTAGGTCTTTCATCCACTCCCAGTGGTTTAAATGCTTTATTTGCTCTATGAGGTCCGTAAAAGATCTCTGTATCTGATCCTACTCTATGATTTCTCCTGTTCTCGACTAGACTATCCTCACTGAGTAATATTCTAAATGAGAGAGCACAAGTGATTTGAAAAGTGCCACCAATGACATTATTTCCCATGTTTTTAAAGTCTTCGTTATGCACCTTGCCATCTTCTTGGCTGTCGTGATATTGGTCTTATTGTGTTGTTTGAAACGTCAGCTGACACAATTACTGCTAATTCAGTAAAAGCTATACAATCTTGGTTGCCATAATGAATCCTGGAACATGGGATTAGTTCTCATATGGGCCTTAATAGCATTGAAAGTTCATCATCTAACCATTTCAGGAACTTGAGAATGCAGGGCAAACCTGCAACATGTTGCACGGCCACTGTATCAGATGATTTTTGCCTTGTAGAAGACAGCATATCTTCATACGCAATGTATGGAAGATAAGTGTAGGCCATACTAGGGTACACGTGTAGCCCCACACCACCTGCTTCTCATCTTTCAAGTAGTGACTGCATGGTCACTCGTGTCTATTTGGGTCTGCCTACTAGTTGCTCTGGTTAATGTTATCTTGGATATTTGCCTTCCACAGCGGCTGCCACTCTCAAACAAATTCGACTATCGTTGACGGAAGTGATAGATTGCTATGTCTTACTTCTCTGTATCGGAGAGCTGGGGTGGGTACTGTGCCATGAGGAACAGCCTCTGATTTTACCTTGTTGACTGTTACCTCTTGCGTCTAATTTGCTAGAAAACTGAAAAATCGGAATTCATTTATCAGCTTTCCCATTTGTTCCTTTCGCACACATTTCATGTGCTATTACATCATAATATTATCACATTTGTCGACGACTTTTGTACAGTGAGGCTATATCCGGGATTTGTATTATAATTATTATAATCAAGAGGGAGCGCTAAAACCGTAGTATTATGCAGCTTCTTTGGGGGTGGGGGGGGGGGATGCAGAAGATATTCAGGCTTAATTCAGGGAACCGGAGCATGGGACTGAAAAATTACCCGGGTGGGCTAAATTGGGATGTCCTGACTATGGGCCAGGTAGGCGATCTTGGTTGCCAATATGACGTTTTTCGGAGCATAGTTCTAGCTGCCCCGACAACTTTTATTCCAAGTAGGGAAATTAGATCTAACAAAAATGATCCCAAATGGATGAATAATAGACTAAAACATCTCATTGGTCAGAAGAGAGGCATATATAGGCATATCAAAAGAGGGGATGGGCAGTTAAGAAATCAATATATTCAATTAAAGAGAGAAATAAAGGAATAAGAAAAACAAAAAGGGATTATGAGGCTAAGGTCGCAAGGGATTCAAAGACTAACCCAAAAGGGTTCTTTCAGGTATACAGAAGTAAGATTAGGGACAAGATTGGCCCACTTAAGAGTAACTCTGGTCAGATCATTGACAGTAATAAGGATATGTGTGAAATTCTCAATACCTACTTCCTCTCAGTTTTCACCCAGGAAAATACTAGCGATATTCCTAAAATAATAGATTATGAAGAACAGGATAACAAACTATGTACGATTGCGGTAACTAGTGACATGGTCCTCAGACAAATAGAGAAACTAAAACCTAACAAATCCCCAGGCCCTGATGAACTGTTTGCAAGGGTGTTAAAGGAATGTAAAGAGGAACTTAGCATACCTTTGGCTAATCTTTTTAACATATCACTACAAACTGGCATAGTGCCTGATAAGTGGAAAATGGCAAGTGTAATACCAATTTACAAGGCAGGTGACAGGTCCTTGGCTTTGAACTATAGACCAATAAGCCTTACCTCAATAGTGGGAAAATTTATGGAATCAATAATTGCCGAAGCAATTCGTAGCCATCTTGACAGGCACAGATTGATTAATGAATCTCAACACGGTTTTACAAAGGGGCGTTCCTGTCTTACGAATTTACTAACTTTTTTCACTAAGGTGTTTGAGGAGGTAGATCATGGTAATGAATATGATATTGTGTATATGGACTTCAGTAAGGCTTTCGATAGAGTTCCACACCAGAGGCTATTGAGGAAACTTAAGGCACACGGAATAGGAGGAAAAATTTTTTCCTGGGTAGAGGCATGGCTGACAAATAGACAGCAGAGAGTTTGCATAAATGGGGAGAAATCAGAATGGGGGCACGTCACAAGCGGTGTTCCTCAGGGGTCAGTGTTGGGCCCGTTGTTGTTCACAATTTACATAAACGACATAGATGAGGGAATAAATAGCGATATAAGCAAATTTGCTGATGACACCAAAATAGGCCGTCCAATTCACTCTAATGAGGACACTAGAGCACTCCAGGATGATTTGAATAGACTGATGCAATTGTCGGAGAAGTGGCAGATGCAGTTTAATATTGACAAATGCAAAGTTCTAAATGTTGGACAGGTAAATAACCATGCAACATATAAACTAAATAATGTAGATCTTAATACTGCTGATTGCGAAAAGGATTTAGAAGTTCTGGTTAGCAGTAATCTAAAACCAAGACAACAGTGCATTAATGTTCGCAATAAAGTTAACAGAATTCTTGGCTTCATATCTAGAAGTATAAATAATAGAAGTCCTCAGGTTGTTCTTCAACTCTATATATCCTTGATTAGGCCTCATTTACACTATGCTGCTCAGTTCTGGTCGCCGTATTACAGAATGGATATAAATGCTCTGGAAAACGTACAGAGGAGGATGACAAAGATGATCCCATGTATCAGAAATCTTCCCTAAGAGGATAGACTGAGGGTCCTGAATCTGCACTCTCTCGAAAGGCATAGAATTAGGGGGAATATGATCGAGGTGTATAAATGGAAGACAGGAATAAATAAAGGGGATGTAAATAGTGTGCTGAAAATATCTAGCCTAGACAGGACTCGCAGCAATGGTTTCAAGTTGGAAAAATTCAGATTCAGAAAGGATATAGGAAAGCACTGGTTTGGTAATAGAGTTGTGGATGAGTGGAACAAACTCCCGAGTACAGTTATTCAGGCTAAAACGTTGTGTAGTTTTAAAAATAGGTTAGATAAATACATGAGTGGATGTGGGTGGATGTGAGTTGGACCTGACTAGCTTGTGCTGCTGGGTCTGGTGCAGTGCTCCATCCTTGAATGGAGATGATCAGACTGGGTGGGTCATTGGGCTAATCCGCGAGGGGGGTCATTGGTCTAATCCGGGGGGGGGACATGGACCTGCTCTGCATGGGTCAGTAGGCCTGTTACAGTGTTCCTTCTTTCTTATGTTCTTATGTATGTACATACATACTGTATGTATTCTTCAGGACATTTATTAAGGGAAGCGTTTCATCATGTAGGTCTTATGAGCTTCTACTTGCGTTTATTGTACACATTCCTGGACTTTCTTTTGTTCTTTATTCTGTAATATTTCCTTTCCAGCCTAGGAGTCCTGGTCTGGTCTGAGATCTGACTGTGGGGAACATAATCCCAAAATCCGCTAAGAGATTTAACTGACAGGTGAAATTTGTATATATTTAGAATTCCTTATGCATTTGTCTCCTAAAGAGGGCCTCAGTTATAGACTGAAATATACAGTACTCTTCTTATCGTTGGTTTTATAGTCTGTGTGCGTGTTCGTTCGTTTCTGCCTTTTAAGCTGAGTCTCGTTAAACTTTTGGAAAATACAGTAAATGGGATATACACCAAAATAATTTTATTTCAGCTGAGTTCGTCTTGAGACAAGAAATATAACAGTAACCCAGACTATTCAGAATCTTAGCATAAGGTATCAGAAACACTGCTGGGAATATGTTGAAGTCTTCAAGAGGAAACAGGACAAGTATCGTCACTAAGTGCCAGATCAACCACGATGTGATGGATTTATGGGTTAGCGGGCTGCCAATAGCAACAACCTTGTTGACTAGGCAAGCGCTAGACAAGCCTGACCAAAGCCCAGACTTGTCTATTTCTACTCCCGAAACCTGCCCTTGGGCCAGGCGTCGGAGTAGAACAACTCTCGAAACTCATGAAAGATATATCAAAGCTCAAGCAGGAAAAATGCCCTTATATCTGCAAGGGTCACGTTTACAAAAAATAAAAAAAATAGAATATTTTCGATATCTCTTGCTTTTTTAACGTGATTTGACATCAAGTATATAATGTACAATAGATGGGGAGGCACAATTTTTTAGTATTATTATTACATTCATGGGGGAACGCTACCCTCGTAGAGCTTATACAGAGCCTAAGGGAATGGAAACCATTTAGGTTTGATCCAAGGAGAGTTCAGCCCCAATTCCTTAGATCAAGAGCTCCTCACCATATCAAGAAACCTCCCTTCAGAGAGGATATGAGAAGTAGAATATACATGGTAGCCCTAAAGAGAAATCTCACTATTTTTCCTTAAAGCTCTTTATATACATAACCGAGGCCATGGGTCCCTATAATTTCACCTATATATATATATATATATATATATATATATATATATATATATATATATATATATATATATATATATATATATATATATCTATATATATAAAAAGCTTTAATTGGGCTTTGTGTTAACCAATGACAAGACACCCCTTAGTTATCAGAGGAGGCAGCCAATGGGAATCCAACCTAGTGACTACATGAGTAAATACGAGGAAAATAATTCACACTTTTTTTTTAACAATTTTCAGATTTTCTGTGAAAGAGTCACTATGTACTTGACAAGAGACACTCTGAGTGAACTGTACAGCAAAAAATATAGATAGTTTGCAGCACATTTTGGTAACATTTTACAGAACAAAACAAAAATTCTCTTTGGTAAACACGTTATCAGTAGAGCGGAAATGGCGTCCGAATGTGACGAGCTGTTCTGTTTAATTTTCAAACCAAATACCAATACTATCGTTTTGTTCCACACACACACACACACACACACACATTTACATGTGTTCAAAAGTACTAGTCAACATTCACTTTACTACAAACGTCATCTTGAAGATTATATAAGTAAATGTCACGTTTTTAGTCAAATACTTGAAGTATATTTTCCTTCAGCGTGTGTGTGTGTGTGTGTGTGTGTGTGTGTGTGTGTGTGTGTGTGTGTGTGTGTGTGTGTGTGTGTGTGTGTGTGTGTGTGTGTGTGTAGGGGCTGGTTTCTGTATAGATGTGATGTCAATTCAGAAACCGAAATGTTTAGCTAAGTTTTCAGTGACTTCACATTAAATTTTAGTCAATCTGTCTGTTTTTTTCTCTCCCTCTCTCTCTCGTAAATTGATGATGAAATACGAAAAATACCACAACTTATGTTGCACCAAACCTGAATATCCAGATTTCGACAGCAGAATTGGGTTTGGGGGGAAGGGTTAAAAGCCTATGGACTACATTGGATAACTAAACCAGATACTATCAATAACAAAAAAAACTTAAGCACCATACAAAATGTCTTACTCAGGTAAGAAATACCAGCTTAGAAAGGAGATTTGAAACACTGACAATATGGCGGGTGCGTGAGAGCAGGAAAAACCGTGACACGACAACCACACATCAGGTCACAACAGGATAGAGACGAGAGATAAGCAACACGACTTATTTTCAGTTAATCAGGATGAGGGCAGCGCTAATCTTTCTCTGGGTTCACATAGCACTCGGAGAATGTGAGGCATTCAGGTTTCATTCAGAATTATAAAGTTGTAGAGGTTTAAAGCCTATAAACTACACTAGGGTCATTGGGGCAGTGCGTAACCAATTTTACCGCCCGTAAAATAGCGATGAGGGTAAACACTTCGCTTGTATATACGCTGAATGCACCTCTCGGTGTGTATATCCTGATCAGGTTCATTCAGAGGGAGAGAAGGATAAATCCAGTTCCTTGGATCAAGTGGCTCTCGCCAGCACCAAGCCTCTGCGCTTCAGGAGACTAAATTACAAAGCGGAATCTATAGAAAGAAAACAAGTTTACATCCACAAAAGACTGATCAAATTCATTGCATCAACAATCTCTCACCAGCAAGAGGGCCTCACTAGCATAAAAAACAGTAAACGTCCTTTAAAGAGAGAGAGAGAGAGAGAGAGAGAGAGAGAGAGAGAGAGAGAGAGAGAGAGAAATATACTGTTTATTTCGGCTTCACACTGATGCACTGGAAAACAAATAGAATGCAGATGTAGTATACACAGACTTTGCAAAAGCCTTTGATAAGTGCGACCATGGTGTAACAGCACACAAAATGCGTGCTAAAGGAATAACCGGCAAAGTAGGCAGATGGATCTTCAACTTTCTAACCAATCGCACACAAAGAGTAGTGGTAAACAGAGTTAAATCAGATGCTGCCATAGTGAAGAGCTCTGTCCCACAAGGCACAGTACTCGCACCTATCCTGTTCCTTATTCTCATATCAGACATAGACAGAGATGTAAACCACAGCACTGAATAATCTTTTTGCAGACGATCCTAGGATCTGCATGAGAGTGTCATCCATTGAGGACACGGCAAAGCTCCAAGAAGACATAAACGAAGTTTTCCAATGGGCAACAGAGAACAACATGATGTTCAATGAAGACATATTCCAACTACTCCGTCATGGAAAACTGGAGGAAATAATAACTAGGACTGAGTATACTACAAAATCTAATCACACAATAGAGCGGACAAGTAATGTGAAGGATCTGGGTGTGGTAATGTCCAAAGACCTCATCTTCAAGGACCACAACAATGCCACTATCACATCTGCGAGGAAACTGATAGGATGGATAATGAGAACATTCAAGACAAGAGATGCTAAACCAATGATGATCCTTTTTAAATCACTTATTCTTTCTAGGTTGGAATACTGCTGTACATTAACATCCCCATTCAAGGCAGGTGAAATTGCAGAACTAGAGAATGTACAGAGAACCTTTACTGCACGTATAAGTTCCATCAAACACCTTAACTACTGGGAGCGCCTGGATGCACTTGACTTGTACTCACTAGAGCGCAGGCGAGAGAGATATATCATAATCTACACCTGGAAGATTCTGGAGGGACTGGTCCTTAATATGCACACAGCAATCACTCCATACGAAAGCAAAAGACTTGGCAGGCGATGCAACATACCCCCAGTGAAAAGTAGGGGCGTCACTGGTACACTGCGAGAAAACGCAATAAGTGACCGGGGCCCAAGACTGTTCAACAGCAATGAGGGGCATTACGGGAAGACCCTTGGTTGTCTTCAAGAGGGAGCTGGACAGATGCCTAAAGACGGTGCCGGATCAGCCGGGCTGTGGTTCATACGTTGGATTGCGTGCGGCCAGCAGTAACAGCCTCGTTGATCAGGCCCTGATCCACCGGGAGACCTGGTCGTGGACCGGGCCGCTGGGGCTTTGATTCCCGGAATGCCCTCCAGGTAGACTCCAGGTAGGCAATCATCAGACAATTAGTAAATACATTAATTCGTCTAAGAAGATAATCGACGTTTTCTCCATCACTTTTCATCTAAAGAGAGAAGATTGAAGTAACTGTCTGCGTCTATGACATAACAGTACCTTCACTACACTAGGGAAAAGCCCAGCTAATTTTAAGGTGGACAAAAACCTGTTTATAAAGAATAAGTCATGAGTGTTAATCCCACCAATAAATAAAAATGCGGGTACAAAATCATTTTGTTATGAGAGGAAGTATGGGCAAGAGGAAAGCCCACCTGAGAACTGGGCAAGAGGAAAGCCCACCTGAGAACTGGGCAAGAGGAAAGCCCACCTGAGAACTGGGCAAGAGGGAAGCCCACCTGAGAACTGGGCAAGAGGAAAGCCCACCTGAGATCTGGACAAAAGTCAAGCCCACCTGAGATCTGGACAAAAGTCAAGCCCACCTGAGATCTGGACAAGAGACAAGCCCACCTGAGATCTGGACAAAAGTCAAGCCCACCTGAGATCTGGACAAGAGACAAGCCCACCTGAGATCTGGACAAAAGTCAAGCCCACCTGAGATCTGGACAAAAGTCAAGCCCACCTGAGATCTGGACAAGAGACAAGTCCACCTGAGATCTGGACAAAAGTCAAGCCCACCTGAGATCTGGACAAAAGTCAAGCCAACCTGAGATCTGGACAAGAGACAAGCCCACCTGAGATCTGGACAAGAGACAAGCCCACCTGAGATCTGGACAAAAGTCAAGCCCACCTGTGATCTGGACAAGAGACAAGCCCACCTGAGATCTGGACAAGAGACAAGCCCACCTGAGATCTGGACAAGAGTCGAGCCCACCTGAGAACTGGGCAAGAGGCAAGCCTACCTGAGATCTGGGACAAGAGACAAGCCCACCTGAGATCTGGACAAAAGTCAAGCCCACCTGTGATCTGGACAAGAGACAAGCCCACCTGAGATCTGGACAAGAGACAAGCCCACCTGAGATCTGGACAAGAGTCGAGCCCACCTGAGAACTGGGCAAGAGGCAAGCCTACCTGAGATCTGAAGAAAGGCTGGTGTATGAGCACATCTACTCGTATCAAACCTTCCAGATACATATGAATGCAATTTCCGCTGTTACTTGTGTTGTCTCGAGAAAGCTTTACTGAGCGTAACGTTGTGACAGTATAAACCACCTTTGCACTCACGAAATCGTAATGACACGATTGCAAACAATCGTTTATGGTTTATCTATGCACCTGTGTCTTTCCATCAGTAGAGTCGGCTGTACGCCTTTGTAACTAGTTTATATACGGAGTCACGTCTCATCGGCGGCACTTTGAAGAGCCGCTCAGCCTCTTTCTCAAGGCCAATGGTGAGCCCAGGTGTGCTGGAGTATTTCCTGCTGTGTCCCTCCAAGGGGGGTGTTCTTGATGCAGGTGAAGGGTTCTTGACTCAAGAGATTGGATATCCTCCCTCTTCCTTGGATCAATTCCGATTACCTCGTACTCTCCAGGTTCTGTATTACCCCCTCGGGTTAAGCGCTTCCTCGTGAATATAGCTATAATATAAAAGCTAAGAAATCTACCCTCCACCTCCTCTGTTAACAGTGAACGGCCGTTTTCTAGTATTTATGTATGATATTATATACGATGATTTTTGTACGGTAAATTAACTATCGCGACGTTTCACGGGAACATTATTGAACGAAAGTTGTAAATGGTTTTAGCCACGAACGATTTTTTTGTGACACCGCATTGTGTGGAGACCTTCCACAGGTACCTACACTCAGCTACCACTACTGCATTGATCACCACTACACTCAGCTACCACTACTGCATTGATCACCACTACACTCAGCTACCACTACTGCATTGATCACCACTACACTCAGCTACCACTACTGCATTGATCACCACTACACTCAGCTACCACTACTGTATTGATCACCACTACACTCAGCTACCACTACTGCATTGATCACCACTACACTCAGCTACCACTACTGCATTGATCACCACTACACTCAACAATCACCATTACACTCAACAATCACCACTACACTCAACAATCACCACTACACTCAACAATCACCATTACACTCATTTATTACCACTATCAACTTTACCCGGCCTAGTGCCATACTCGTCTGGTGCTTGCAATGTTAACCAGGCTGTTGCTGTTGGTGGCCCGCTGGCCCCACATATCCATCACAGCCTGGCTCATCTGGCATCTGGTGAAGATACTCATCTAGTTTCCTCTTGAAGACTTCTACACTTGTCTCAGTAGTGTTTCTGATATCTTCCGGTAAGAAGCTAAACAGTATGATTTCAGTTTTCTTGCACATTGGCATGATGGACGAGGATATGACCTGGAAGGCTTGCGACGGGGTATAACTGGAGACGACTGTATGGTGTGGCGGAGGTCGGGTTAGGTAGGAAGGTAGATAGGGTATTATTTCTAATTAACATCATTAGATACACCGCACTCCACGGATCCCTTCTGCTTAACGCTTGAATACGTCCAGCAAGACTGTAGTTTCTAAGTCATTTACATCGCCATTATTTCTTTCTGAGCCGGGACAGTGGATAAGAGGAACTGATGAATTAAGGGAAGGTTCAGCAGTTGTTGCCGCCCATAATAACTACTATGGAACCTTGGTTTATGTACTTCCAATTGGCACTAATTCCACGAGTTGTAACAGCCTAGTTGATTCTCAGTAAACAGGGAAGTCTGCCCTCGATCCAGGCTGAGAAAGTATAATTTTTGAAACCAGTTTTGGTTTTGTCCGCCAAACACGGTGTTTGAGAATTTCACACAAGCATTACAGATCAAAGATATCCTGTAACCAGTTCGGAGAATCTGCCTACTCCCGCAACCTGGTCAGGTTTTTCTCTTGCTTGTCCGATCAGCCAGGCTATTCCTGTTTGTGACCGGCTAGCCTGAATATCCATCACACCCTAGTTGCTCTGGCAATTGGCGGAGGTAGTGACTGAGTTTCCTCTTAAGACTCTTAAGCTGTTCTGGTAATATTTTGATATCTGTAGCACACTGAATGGTCGTTGCTAATGGATGTTGATACAGTATTATCTTTTGGTGCCCATGGGATCCCCTACGTTTAACTGAATTTATGTTTCACTTCCTCCCATATTTCTTACTCCAGTACATTGTAGTGTGTAGGCTTGGGACTAGGCTGTCATGTATCTCCTGCATATAAATCAGCTTCTAGCGGACTCTCCTCCACTCAAGAGGGTGCATATTCGGTACCCTGAGCCGTTAACATCGAGCAGTACTGTAAGTAGAGAGAACGCAAGCGAATTGGCACTATTTCCCTTATTCTAAAAGTTCTAATGATCACCCTGTCATTTTTCTAGCTTTCATATTTGCCTTACTGTGTTCTCTAAAAGACAAGTCATCTGGCATTATAAAACCAAGGTTCTAGTGGGTGATCTTCCCGCATTATGTACGTAGTATCACTGCCAGAATATATTTCTTGGATGACAGCATCCTCCTTTGACGTTCACGTAGACGTTAAGGAAAAAAGACATGAAAATAAATTATCCTATATGCTGTAAGCAACCCAGACAGAAATACGAGACCCTCAACAAGCTCTTTGATGAATGACCCTCAACATAAACATCAGATGTATTAGGGACCTCAAAAAAAAAAATCACAAGAACCACCTCACGGAGATAGGGTTCTCAAAGAAAAATCTGTAAAGAAATCACTATACTTAACTCACACAGATAGGAACTTCCAATAGAGTTTATATAATATAATATTCAGAGTTAGGGATATACAAGGGAATTCCCACAGAGATAGGTAACCCAGGAGGGTCCCCGGAGTAGCTGCCACCTGTGAGAGGCAGGGGGATGGAGGGGGAATTATCTGTGATGCCAGCCCTGCCTCCCTCCTGCCTCACACTGATAACTCAACGTCAGATTTCACTGCGCTACACCGCAGCTCAGGTCGTGCGTCTAACCATACCCACAATATATCCACACAACCACATACACGTTATCGCTCACTCACACACACACACACACACACACACACACACACACCATACTGGAGTATGCAGCACCAGTTTGGAATCCACACCTAGTCAAGCACGTCAAGAAATTAGAGAAAGTGCAAAGGTTTGCAACAAGACTAGTCCCAGAGCTACGGGGATTGTCCTATGAAGAAAGGTTGAGGGAAATCGGCCTGACGACACTGGAGGCCAGGAGGGTCAGGGGAGACATGATAACGACATATAAAATACTGCGCGGAATAGACGAGGTGGACAAAGACGGGATGTTCCAGAGATGGGACACAGACACAAGAGGTCACAATTGGAAGTTGAAGACTCAGATGAATCAAAGGGATGTTAGGAAGTATTTCTTCAGTCATAGAGTAGTCAGGCCATGGAATAGCCTAGAAAGTGATGTGGTGGAGGCAGGAACCATACATAGTTTTAAGGCGAGGTATGATAGAGCTCATGGGGCAGGGAGAGAGAGGACCTAGTAGCAATCAGCGAAGAGGCGGGGCCAGGAGCTGTGACTCGACCCCTGCAACCACAAATAGGTGAGGAAATAGGTGAGTACACACACACACAGAAGGGACAGAGGAGACACAGAAACAAGAGGTCACAATTGGAAGTTGAAGACTCAGATGAGTCAAAGGGATCTTAGGAAGTATTTCTTCAGTCATAGAGTTGTCAGGCAGTGAAATAGCCTAGAAAGTGACGTAGTGGAGGCGGGAGCCATACATAGTTTTAAGACGAGGTTTGATAAAGCTCATGGAACAGGGAGAGAGAGGACCCAGTAGCAACCGGTGAAGAGGCGGGGCCAGGAGCTAAGACTCGACCCCTGCAACCACAAATAGTGAGTACAAATAGGTGAGCACACGTTTGGAACCCACACCTAGCCAAGCATGTAAGGAAATTAGAGAAAGTGCAAAGGTTTACAACAAGACTAATTCCGGAGCTAAGGGGCATGTTCTACGAGGAGAGGTTAAGGAAAATCGACCTGACGACACTGGAGGACAGGAGAGATAGGGGGAGATATGATAACGACATATACTGAGAGGAACTGACAAGATGGACAGAGACAAGGACACAGCAACAAGAGGTCACAATTGGAAGTTGAAGACGGGGCCAGGAGCTGTGACTCGACCCCTGCAACCACAACTAGGTGAGTACAACTAGGCGAGCACACACACACACACACACACACACACACACACACACACACACACACACACACACACACACACACACACACGCAGGGGTCAGTCCTAGGACCAGTGCTGTTTCTGGTATTTGTGAACGACATGACGGAAGGAATAGACTCTGAGGTGTCCCTGTTTGCAGATGACGTGAAGTTGATGAGAAGAATTCACTCGATCGAAGACCAGGCAGAACTACAAAGGGATCTGGACAGGCTGCAGACCTGGTCCAGCAATTGGCTCCTGGAGTTCAATCCCACCAAGTGCAAAGTCATGAAGATTGGGGAAGGGCAAAGAAGGCCGCAGACGGAGTACAGTCTAGGGGGTCAGAGACTACAAACCTCACTCAAGGAAAAAGATCTTGGGGTGAGTATAACACCAGGCACATCTCCTGAAGCGCACATCAGCCAAATAACTGCTGCAGCATATGGGCGCCTAGCAAACCTCAGAACAGCATTCCGACATCTTAATAAGGAATCATTCAGGACCCTGTACACCGTGTACGTTAGGCCCATATTGGAGTATGCGGCACCAGTTTGGAACCCACACCTAGCCAAGCACGTGAAGAAACTAGAGAAAGTGCAAAGGTTTGCAACAAGACTAGTCCCAGAGCTAAGAGGTATGTCCTACGAGGAGAGGTTAAGGGAAATCAACCTGACGACACTGGAGGACAGGAGAGATAGGGGGGACATGATAACGACATACAAAATACTGAGAGGAATTGACAAGGTGGACAAAGACAGGATGTTCCAGAGATTGGACACATTAACAAGGGGACACAGTTGGAAGCTGAAGACACAGATGAATCACAGGGATGTTAGGAAGTATTTCTTCAGCCACAGAGTAGTCAGTAAGTGGAATAGTTTGGGAAGCGATGTAGTGGAGGCAGGATCCATACATGGCTTTAAGCAGAGGTATGATAAAGCTCACGGCTCAGGGAGAGTGACCTAGTAGCGATCAGTGAAGAGGCGGGGCCAGGAGCTCGGACTCGACCCCCGCAACCTCAACTAGGTGAGTACACACACACACACACACACACACACACACTTGTCATCTCTCTCCATTACCAGCCATAATGAGCACCCTGCACTCACCTCACGGGCTTCTGTCCACCTGTTCTCTGCTCCCAGATCATCAAACTGCTGGTCCAACTCCTTGATTACATCTTCACGCCTCGTTACCTCATCGCCCAACCTATTTTACAATTCACTTCGACCATCATTATGGCTGCCGACGAACCTCTTGCTCCCGCCCCTCTAATTACAGCCAAGAATCGGCCTGCATAATGTCTGATCACACAGGTGGCTGTCTGAGGTGTGAAGCCACGAGATGAACTCTATGTCTTGTTTATATTCTTCTTCCTCGTCTTTCTGTTGCTGTTTTTATTACTATTTTTATTATAGTAATAATAGAAGTGTAATGGTAGAGTACTAGAAGTATTAATATTAATAGTGATAGTAGTAGTAGTAGTAGTAGTAGTAATATTAATAGTGGTAGTACTAGTAGTAATAGTGGTAGTAGTTGTAATAATAGCAGTACTAATATTAGTAGCAGCTGTATGACTCTTTAGCGCTTCTTTTTTATTATAATAATAATAATAATAATAATAATAATAATAATAATAATAATAATAATAGCAGCAGTAATAGTAGTAACAGTATTGGTAACAGTATTCTGGCAAACACTATTTAACAAGGTCCACATCACCATAAAGTCAGTTGCTTAGTTGGGATGGTGTAAGCCACCATTAAGGTGATACACCATAACGGTGTAGATTCTCTGTTTTGTTCAACACTGGTTTTAAATCGGTAATGTCCACGTCATTGTGAAACCATCAGTAATACCTATATGTTATTCGTAAATCATTTTTATTATTAATTACACTGAAAAGATCCCGATAAAGTGCTTCCCCATGAATTTATAAATAATTATTTAGAATCGCCGACAAGCCTGGCCCTGGGATAGACTGCTGCAGCAGGAAAACTCTCGAAACCTCTCGAAGGTATATTAAGGAAGCTACTATTGGGAGGAGATCGAATTCACAAGTACCAAATATTAAAGAAAGGTCTTCTGCTTTTCTTGTAAACTCTCTCTCTCCCTTCCTTTCTTTTCCTTTCCGCTCTCTGTCTCTCGTACCTAACTAGCTAGTAACACAATATCGCTAAGCCGACATCACTCAAGAATGCAATTAAACTCATTAATTAAATAAGAAAAAATTATCAATATCTCTCTTGACAGGAAATTAACTTTTGCCAGGTCCTACACTGTGGCCAAATGGACCATCATCAACTGGTGTTTCAACGAGCAAAGCTCGATGTCACCCACGTGTCACAGGAAAGTATTTCTGAGAACACGGCAGGAAGAAGCCAGCCCTCACCCAAGTATGGATGTAAAAACATAAATTCAATTCAATTCAAGTTTATTCTCTATAAGGGTTACAATGTGGGGTTTACAGGTTTTGGGTATTGCGTGGTTTACCTGTTATAAAATACTAATTACACAGGGGGCCACTAGGACACTTAGCATAGCTAGGCATTTCGGGCAGACTTAGATTAATTCTTAACATAAATCCTTATAGATTATGGTATTAAGGCTAAGTGACTACATCATAATTTGTGAGTTTAGCAATGTGAATGCTTTTGTTTTGGCACAATACAAAGTGTTTATATTGGAGTATCATAGGCAAACTTATGACTAGTTAGGATTTATTATTTTAAGATTAAGATTAGTATTTCTGGGTTTATAGTCAGTGGGTGAGTGAGTGTAATTGTGAACCACCAGGTGGTTATCATGTAGTTAGTTGTCGGGGTGTATCAGGGAGATAAGATGTTTTCTAACTGTTGTTTTGAAAGTGATGAATGTGTCTGTAGTTCTAGAGTTTTCAGGTAGGGTGTTCCAGATTTTAGGTCCTTTGAAATACATTGAATTTTTGTAAAGGTTTAGTCGAACACGGGGAATGTCATAGAGATGTTTGTGTCTGGTGTTATGCCTGTGGATCCTGCCACAAATATCAAGAAAGCGTTTTAGGTCAAGGTTAATATTGGAATTTAAGGTCCTGTAGATATAGATTGCACAGTAGTAAGTGGGAATGTTCTGAAAAGGGAGTAAGTTTAGATCTATGAAAAGTGGGGGGGGGGGTATTGCCAGGGATGGGATTTAGTGATTCTTATTGCGGCTTTTTGTTGGGTTATTATTGGCTTTATGTGTGTTGCTGCAGTTGATCCCCAAGCACAGATAGCATAGGTGAGGTATGTATATATAAGTGAATGGTATAGTGTGAGAAGGGCATTTTGCGGCACGTAGTATTGTGTCTTGGAGAGGATCCCCACCGTTTTGGATACTTTTTTTGTTATGTGCTGGATATGGGTGCTGAAATTTAGGTTGTTGTCGAGGTATAGGCCAAGGAATTTGCCCTCATTATGTCTGGCAGAGTGTTGTCGATCTTAATGTTAAGTTGCGCAACATCTGCATAATATAGTAGGTTTTGCCAGTGTTAAGTGTAAGTTTATTGGCTGTCATCCAAGTCAATATTTTGAGCAGCTCCTCGTTAACAATGGTGTTGAGGGTGGCAAGATTAGGGTGGAAGATGACATAAGTCGTGTCGTCAGCAAAGAGAATGGGTTTCAGGTGTTGGGATATGTTTGGAAGATCATTGATGTAAATGAGGAAGAGCAGGGGTCCAAGGACACTTCCCTGCGGAACTCCAGTATCAAGTGGCCGTATTGATGAGGCTGTCTTTAATTAATGGTGACATACTGATACCTATTAGAAAGGTAGGATTTAAAATATGCAAGCGCATGGTCTCTTATACCATAGTGGTCAAGTTTGTGGAGTAGGCTGAAATACTGAAAGCTGGTAGATAAATTTCTGGAATGCTTGGGGTTTCAGTATACAATACATAACCACCGTGTTTTTTTCCATGAAGTATTTTTATTCACTTCGAGGCTGTAATTTCCCTGTACTAGAGGTGGTGCCTCCCTACGGTATATTATTACTTATATATTGTGTATTTACACAGTTATGTAATTACTACTCAATAGGACAGAAGGAATTCCGTAATATCTTTGGTTGCTTGGTCCTCAAGTATTTCCATGTAACTAATCTACCTACTAAGAGATATTAGGCATTCCTCCCGTCCAGGCTGGTAATCACATTACTCGTGATGTATAAATATATGTTTATATGGAGTATTTGATCTCAGACGCGAAGAGTCAATAAAGCAGGTCTCAGGAGTTTATAATAACTCTAGTGTATTAAGAATGTATTATGACTAGGAGTGGTCGTCAAGAGTACTGGAAGAGAGGGTAAGAACCAGGAGCAACAGGTACTCAGACTTATTACAAATACCTATCGTTGTCATCAGCTCCTCGAGGATTCTTCAAGAGAGGTGTAAGGGGAGACCTGAGGACTTTGGTTGTAATAACCTGGCCTCCTGCCACAAGCCCTTCATGACGAGGAGGCGTAGAGAAGGGAGCGAGATGAAGGACTATGCAGGGATGGAAGGGAAGTGTGCTGCTGAAGGAGCGAGAACGAGAAAACGGGAATTAAAAATGGAAAAAAATGCAGTGTTGGCAAAGCCCACATGAGTGGTAGAAAACATTTCCAAAGCAAGAACAGACCAAAGAAAAAGAGGTAGAGGATAGTGACTAGGGCAACAAGCCTACAAGTGGATATGAAGACACGTAATGTAGATTCAGGCTCAGGATTGTGCTTGATTAAGTTTTGATAAAGCTCAACTGTGGGCGAGACGAAATGAAAGATTGTAAAGAAACAAATGCAATATTTAGAGGAAACCTTTATTGCCGATGTTTCGCTCCCTCAATGGGCGTTATCGAGTCTCGAGTCACAAACAGATAAACTTGGTATGTGAGAACATATGTACTAGTGAGTGGTGGTGAAGTGGAGAACAAGTAGAGTGCGCTTCACGTCAACAGCGAGTGAGTGAGAAAGAGAGAGAAGCACGCATCCTACAGCCTCGGTTTAGTTACTCGTAGTTCTCGCCAAGTGCTCGTTAACATTTTCTTGTGCAGTCCAGCTATTTGGTTTACCAATACTGAGTGTGGATTTCCCCGGCTGCCGGGTGGGGAAAAAACTGAATGCAAGAGATGTTCTTCTGGATTACTTTATGGTATTGTATCCGAATGTTGGTTGTTTATTATTATTTATGAGAATGAAACCCAATCATTTTAGAAACGTATGAAGTTATTTCCTCAGTAACTAAGGTCTTCGATCCTAAAGGCACTAAATGGTACTGAAGGTTCAAGTACCTATACTTAGTAGGCTTTAACCTATCAACTGTGTGTTCACTTACCTATATGTGGTAACAACGGTCGAGTCTCAGCTCCTGGCCCCGCCTCTCCGCTGGCCGCTACTGTGATTATATTCCTGGCTGTATGAGCCCTTTCATACCTATTCATAAAACAATCTTCATAGCATCTCCAATGAGATTTATGGTGTTACACCATAAACAGATGCCTATCAGTGTCAAGTGCAAACTCCTACTGTATGCAGATGACAGTGCTCTGTTAGTGACAGGTAAAGACCCACAAGATATTGCTAATGTTTTAACACTGGAACTGGAGTCCTGCAGCAAATGGTTAGTAGACAACAAACTATCATTACACCTAGGGAAAACTGAAGCCATTCTCTTTGGAACGAAACATAAACTGAGAAGGGTAAATAATTTTAATGTTCAGTGTAATGGGGAGTCCACCACTTTGGTTTCATCAGTTAAATATCTGGGAATCCCCTTTGACCCATGCATGTCAGGAGAATTGATAGGGAACAGTGTAGTAAAGAAAGCGAATGCCAGGCTGAAGTTCCTGTATAGACAAGCACAGTGTCTACCTACTGAGGCTCGCAGGACCCTATGTCTAGCCCTTATACAATGCCATATGGATTACGCTTGCTCTTCTTGGTACTCTGCCTTGACAAAAAAACTGAAAGATAGACTGCAAATCACCCAGAACAGGTATTTAAATATAGTAAACTGGCTAAAGTCATTTAGTGAACATTGAGACATACTTCTCTCGGTGTATATATCTTTGTAAATGAGGCATGTGTTTAATATATTTAATTAATAAGTACCACCAGATGCAAACAAATAAACAAAACACAGTACAAGATATAGAGTATCTATCTGATAGTTTATCTTATAAATACTACTACTACTATTACTGCTGCTACTACGACTACTACTACTACTACTACTAATAATAATAATAATAATAATTATTATAATAATTATTATACTACTACTGCTGTTACTATTACTGCTGCTACGACGACTACTACTACTACTACTACTAATAATAATAATAATTATTATAATAATTATTATACTACTACTGCTGTTAGTATTACTGTTGCTACTACGACTACTGCTAATAATAATAATAATAATAATAATAATTATTATTATTATTATAATTATTATACTACTACTGCTGTTACTATTACTGTTGCTACTACGACTATTACGACTACTACTAATTATTATTATTATTATAATTGATTAATTTGGTTTAAAGGCAATTGATTACCAGTGAAGAATAATTTCATCCCCAAAATAGGAATTAAATTAAACTTTGGGTATATACACAGTCATGCACATGGCAGAGTGGCGTTGTTGTTGCTTCACTCGTCAGGAGATACTACAAGTGCCCCTGACACGGATCTCGGCCATATAGATGACTCGATGTTAGGTAAGATTCGTTAGGAAACAGGACAAGTTTGTCCTGACACGGGTCTTATATGATGGCCCACTACTGGAGCTTTTTGGTCATCAGACCGAGGCCTTCCGCTGGCTTACGGGTCCACATCTTTAAAAATTAAATCTATATTTATGAGATAAGCATATATTCTTGATATTAATAATAATTTACTAAAAAATAAGTACTACATATTAGAATGATACATATTTGTTTATAATCCATATTACTGTCAGAGTGTTGGGCAAGTTTTTCAGCTGAGAATTATTGAATAGAGGCATACGTTATTAATACGATAATCCTGGTGAATTATAATCCAAAGATAGATATAATTCTTGGCCGTTTAGTTGAAACATACCAAATGTATTGAAGTTAATCCTTCAAGACATATACGTTCTCTTCGACAGAAAGAAGCTGTAGAAAACGGTCCATATATGGCTATGGATGATATTATCAAGGGTAACTATAGTATTTTATCGAGGCTCACGTCGTGCTAGTGAATATACGTTCTCTGCGACATTCACGTATCTGTAGAAAACGGTCCATATATGGCCATGGATGACATTCGCAGGGTGACTATAGTATTTAACTGAGGCTCACGTGGCGTTGGTAAAACAGCTTTTCTTATTCGTAAGGTTACGGAACAGTAATGTGGAAAAAAATGTAGTTCAATTCTTTCTTAAATGAAGCCAAGCTGTTTGGGCGTCCATAATATAGTTTATACCTGGTAAGACGAGTAGGCAAACTACACAGATTCTTATTAGAGTGTCTAGCAAAAAATGATGATTCATAAATCTACTCCAACATGATGAAGCAACAAAGTGTAGTTGACATTTGTCAGTGAACTGAGAAAGCCCATCATGGAGACAGAAACACAACGTAGAAAAGGACTGTATATTTCAATCTTTTTCAGAGATCTTCCTCAGCACTGAAGATGATCTGATACCAAAATTGATCTCAGAATGAAATCAAACATTCAGTAACTTACAGCACTGTGGTTCAGTCTCCATGTGGGTTTCCTCTATTTTAACACATTTCTCAGAGTCCACCATCATTTGAGGTGATCTTACACCGAGGCTGGTACTGCCACCTGCTCGCTCTTTATTTATAATAATAATAATAATAATAATAATAATAATAATAATAATAATACCATGTTGCTGCTTCTACTGCTCCCACTAATACTGCTATCTTCAAGAATTCCCCTCCTAGACCCCCATTATGTGCACTGTGTACATATAATATGTTTTGTATTGGCTTGACAAGGCTCCCGGTGAGCGAAACGTAGCTACAATATTTGCATAACTAGTTGCACATGTCCATTCATTTAACATAATGTTAACCGTTGATTTACTTACAGCATCATATGAAGAAAATGGCTTTGTTAGTAAATCCAGAGGGTTAATAACCCAGGCTAACCCAAGAAATCCAAGCAGTGTACTTCGTCTCCATTAGTGTCTTTAGGTCTTTCCCAAGGATGAGATTCACAGCAGGTCAACTAACTCCAGGTATCTATTTAGTACTTGGTTACTGAGGCAGGAAAAGATAGACCTTCCCATATGTCTCTACCTACCCAGGATGAATTTCGACGATTAGCAACAAATTTACAGATACCAGTTTATGGTTGCGTTTCCAGTATAGTTTCATATCTTATATTCTTAATGGCATTATAGAATTTTGTTGAACTCTCCCCGGCTGGTCTTAGATACATAATGCTCACTATATGTTGCCAAACTTTCTTGCCTTGTTAGACGCAAAATAAATGTTTCAAATGACAAATTATCAATCGCTCAACAAAGACGATGAATGTTATAGAATATAATCTCTCGAATGCGAGAAACCCAATCCTGAAAATATTTCGGGGTCTACATCTTAAGAAGCTATGCAGACACCCGAGTTGTAATATCCACGACATAATTCCAACTGAGAATGTCACATCACCTTTGCAGTTTGTTTCGTCCAAGCGAAGACCCAGTTAGAAAAGAAAAGAGAATATTTAAGCCAAGAGATCACCTTGAATAGACGTCTGAACATTTTTTTCACTTTGGAGAGGAGTTAAAATAAAATGACTGAGGCTTACTTAGAAGTGCCTTCAAGAACGGAGCCTTTGTGCTGGAAATACCCTTTACTTTCGTTCGATAAAGCCTGATTATTTCCTATTCTCCTAGTGCGTTATAACCCTCTAGGGTTTAGCGCTTCCCTATTATTATATTAATGGGGAAACAATAAACCCATGAAGGTGATACAGGGCCTGGGAAACTGGGATGGGAGCCCTTCACCAGGGTCGAAGCAAATTCCTTAAAGGATCCCCATTAATAAAATAACAAAATACTCACCTAAAGAAGACTCCGGGTCAGAGAGGTCAGCGAGGTCGGGAACCTTCTGCATGGCCTGCTGCATGGGCGCAGACGAGGAGGGCACACAGTGGGGGTCAGCACCAGGTGTGTCGAGGACACCATCGTAGGAAGGGTCCACAGGTTCCTGCTTCACCAGCCCCGGCAGCTCTAGCGAGAACTTCACCTGAGGCAACGAGAGAGGAGAAATTAATAGACTAAAGACCCAGACGATCGCAAGTAAGGTCGTTTGAAGCCTCCATTCTCTTAGTAAAATGTTTCATGATATCATTATTGCCTTACTGAAGTTTCCCAGCTCAAGATGACAGAGTTCATCACTTGATGCAATAAATTGTTCTTATGTGATGTAATATGACAAGAAAACATAACCCTCTAACGAATAAGAAAAATATGCAAGACGTGGGCATCAAATTTGAGGGACAGAACCCCTCTCACCGATGGTGATGAACAGATTTCTTCGAAGCTACTTCTCTTACTTTCATTAGGGAAGCCTGTTATGCAGGCGAATAGTCTCGGCAATAAAGATAGTCACGTGTTACAACTGTCTTAGTCATCATTTGTCGGTATTGTATACCATCAATATTAAGATAGCTAGGTTTTGTTCCCATTCTGTGTCTATCATGTGAAGCAGGATAGCAGTTCATTGCTGATTTACACATCTTTCTCTAATTAAAAACTATACAACAAACACGTCAAGGTTACACAAGTCTTCTGATGCGTCAGAGGCACCATGTTATGTACAATATGTTGAGCTAAAATACTGGAGGAAGGACTATATTTTCAAGAACATTGGGAGTCAAGGAAAACATTTAAGGCTATACATAGTATGTGGCTTCAGGGATATTAAAATAGATAAGAACAATGTTTAGCCTCAGGAATGGTTTCATCAGAGACATTAGGTTAACAATAAGAAAGTTACCTTCCTATTTTAGATCTACATGGATGTACTACCTGGAGGGCTACATGGAGGGCATTTCGGGGATCAACGTCCCCGCGGCCTGACTGATGTGATCAACCAGGTATCTGGGGCATGAAGTTTGCAGTCTAATATAGACATCACAGCTTGGCTGCTCAGAGATAAAATGCAATAATTTATCAAGTTTCCTCTTGAAAGCAGTTCTTGGTCTAAGAGAAAATTTGAATTTAAATCCCGTTAAGCACTAAACCTGAGCGGGTCATTTATCGCATGAAGAACTTTCAACTCTTTGTAATTATAATGTCATTATATATATTTAGTAAATGAAGTGATAGCATATTCTTCATCAATGAAATATGTCTCATGACGTAGTTTTAGTCATATGATGACCCGCTTAGTAAATAAGCAGCCTCAGGCGTCCCCGTGCTGGGGATCCGTCCCAGTTAAGTCAATGAATTAGATTGTACCCCACTACATTCCTTACCGTGTATTCATAAAACTTGATTTTCTATAAAAATAACTCTCCTTTGTCAACTTTTTCTGAGAAGCTATTTCTTTGTGGTGATTTAAAAATAGCCCATTTAGTATTTGCCAGATATTATATATATATATATATATATATATATATATATATATATATATATATATATATATATATATATATATATATATATATATATATATATATGTCGTGCCGAATATGTAAAACTGGTCAATTAGCAAGAACTCATTTAAAATTAAGTCCTTTCTAAAATTTTATCTTATACGTTTAAAGATATATTTTTTTAATTAATGTTGATGTAAAAATTTATAATTTTGCTCCAAAAGGAACTTAGAAAACTTACCTAACCTTATTATAAGAAGAACAATTTATTTTAGTTGTGTAAGAATGGTATATAATACTGACAAGATGAAATTAAGACACATGTGCAACATCTGGGTATCTTTATCGTAGACGTTTCGCCATCCAGTGGCTTTATCAATACAGATTCTAGGACATAACTTGAATCTCCACGACTATGGTGCTTTTCGCACCTACTCCTAGGTTGAGGGACTGATTACCTCATCTTCTGTACATAGTTCTACTGTCTTCAAGTTATGTCCTAGAATTTGTATTGATAAAGCCACTGGATGGCGAAACGTCTACAATAAAGATACCCAGATGTTGCACATGTGTCTTAATTTCATCAATTTATTTTAGCCTAACCCAACTAAATATATTTTAGATTTGTTTACAATAATTTAATACTAAACAAACACAGTTAAATATAATTTTTTCGTTAGGTTCAGAATGATTTTGGCGAAATTATTGCATACACAAATTTTCACTTGTCCTATATGGCAAGATGAGCGTTGCTATTTAAGCCAAGATCGCAAGTTCTGGCTATTCGGCACGACATATATATATATATATATATATATATATATATATATATATATATATATATATATATATATATATATATATATATATATATATATATATATATTGATGTTGTTGGATTCTGATATTAATTTTTTAACTCACTTTACCTTTATATTCTTTTGTAATCTTCGGTGTGCTGTTACATAATCGCAGCTGTCCAAGTTTTCCACGATGTCTGTACACATCGCGTCAACAATTTGCTTGTTATCAATGCTTACAAACCCATATCATGGTGATTTATTAACTGCTAAGGGCAGAAATGTCTTGCTCTAAACCTATGTTGTACCTAATTGTGTAGACGTGGTTTCTTGTGTTTTACACACTTCCTTGAACTCATTACAAGATGTGCCCAATATTATGACTAAAACTTTGCAGGAATGTAGGTGCCCCTCCAGACACTCACCTTCTTCTTGGCAGACATCCTGGAGACTGCCTTGCCGTCACCGTAGAACTCCAAGTCCATGATGGCGGAGAACGGACTCAGGCACTGCAAAGATAAGACATGTTGGTTAGGAAACACACAAACACATATGGGATCAAATCATATGCAATCAAAATCCCCACACTGGATATACCAAACTTATCATAATCTGGAAATAAAGAACATATCCAGATTTCTAATGATATTTATTACCGTTCAATGGACGAGTGGCCACAAGAGCATTGCATTATGTTATGACATCTGTGGCCGTATTCGAGGGTTCTTCTACCATAATAGCCCGACCAGAAGCCAGATTCCCTTATTGACCACATGGTCATCCAAGCGGTTGCTGCGGGTGGCCCGGAGACCAAGGGCATTATTGCACAATGGACGAGTGACGACAAAGGCATTACTGAGACCCTTGACACAGCTGACGAAAGGTTTCAGTTCGTGAAGGCACGCGCACTGTTTTTGCTGGAGATATTTTAGTGAATACCGCGATCTTCAATTGCCTTTCGTGTCCTCTAATTATTATGTGGATTATCGACCTGTTTGCTGCCCGGGCAATATATTTCATTTTCCTGGGCATTATGGCATAGGCTAGAGATCTGTTTAGATATAATCGTAAATAAAACCCAAATAAATCATCTAGAGCCAAATACCTTCCAGTACGCAAGTGGGCCAAGTTCCTGGGGTTTACTCCCTCGCATCAGGTCATTAGGGGGTCAAGTTCCTGGGGTCGGATACCTATGGTCAGTCGTCACATATTCATTTTTTACAATTATTCCTCAACCCTGAAGCCGGTATCGTAAAGAAAAAGTAGGCAGTGATCTCTTCAGTGTCATGTGGTGAGGTACGTGACGGTAAGCCAGGCGAGAGTGCATCAGGCAAAACTCTGCTGCAACATCAAGTGGACAATCACAGGGAACACCAGGCAACGTCTCTGCAACATCAAGTGGACAATCACAGGGAACACCAGGCAACGTCACTGCAACATCAAGAAGAGAGTCACAGGGAATGCCAGGCAAAGTCTTTTTATTCCAAGTATTTTACTCTCGTCACACTTGTGTTGTCATGTCTGAGTGGTAGCAGAGTCCTGAGATACGTGTGGGCGTCCAACACTGCCCCAGCCAGATGGTCAACAAATTCTGGGCGGTGTTCTGCCGTGGCTTGTGTTAGGCCGCTGCATTGATAATCACGTCTTGTTGAGGCTTTGTTACTTTGTCCCTCACCACTTACTTTATACTTAGAAGAATGTTTCGGGGTAATCTTTATGTTAAAGGTTCCCAGGATAATCAGCCCAGCGGTACAGTCTCACTAAAATTGGTTAGGAAATATAGGAATAAGAATAATTAAAATAAATTAATCACTCTTTCTCTCTCACACACTACCCCTTCAGTCACGTACCGTAGGTGACCCCCCGCCCCATCCACACACACATGAGGCTTTCTCAGACTGGAGAAAAACAAATCCCTCCAGCGTTCTTCAGCGAGGCGTGAATCCGTCCTTCTCATGTCACCAAGCAAGAGCAGTTAGAAAATTCTTATATTTTCTTTTACGTTTTTATGTAAAAAAAAAAAGGAGTACATGGCAACCTAGAATAATATATTAAATTCAGTATTTACTTTGAAGACTTGACAAACAAAATATGTTGCAGTTATAACCTATTAACAGTAAATATTTTTAGTATTGGCATCATTCTTCGCATATTTTTTTTTATTTACCAATAAAACACTTCGAAATGCGGAACATTTATCAATAAAATTCCTTGAAATTGAAGTTGGTCTTTAATGACAATTTAATACTAAAATTTACAACAGTTCCAGAGTAACGAGTGAACACGAACAGTTTACAATTCGTCTTTATAAACACGGAAAAAATTTAGATAGACCAACTGAGTATAACGGCTTGGAACAGAAACCTTTTTGACCTAAGTTAAAGGATTGCTTTTGCGTGGTTTATTGGTCAGGAAATAAAATCAACCAACACGGATCCACCTACCCAGTGGATTCTTGAAGATTTCATTTTGACATTGTAGGAGGAAATAAGAGGAAGGAGCTAGCTTTTTTTTTTATTATTGTGGCTGGGTGAAGTCACCTGTCAGAGAGGGAGGTGGGAGGAATCAGATGACTGCCTCAGGGCAGCCTGGAGGTATTATCGTCCGCAGAGTGTAATCACTCACTGCATCCGGTATCCTTTGGAATATTATTTACAAAGGGATATTCAATTATCTTCCCTTTTATAATTACAGTGTTGGTAGAGTTCTGCCAGAGAATTTAACGATGCATTTCACTCATGTTTAAGCAAGGTGGCACTTATCGTAAGCAAACTGTAAACCGGAGACGAGATTAGAAGACTTTTCAATCGTGTGAAAAAAGACATGGTTTCACATTAACTTGTATTTTATGTCATGTCTTTCCCAGACGTTTCGACCAGTCTTTGTAAGTTAAGTAGTGTTTTGTTGACACTAACTGATCGACCTCATGTGTTCCACAATCATCTTGATAATTGTGGAACACAACCTCGTTACAATCCTTACAAGATATTTTGTAAATACCAGTTCCTTCTTTAGTATTTCTCTCGTCGGTATACTTTCACTAATTCTTCGTCTTCTGTGGATATCTGAGGACCGTCTAAGATTACTTCGTTTTCATGCCATCTAGCTGCATGTTCCAAATATAAGAGTTAAAGCTTATTTCAAAATTAATGTTCCGTTGCTTACCTGCAACAGATTTCGAAAGCTTTCCTATTCTCTCAGCCTGGCTTGGAGCCAGGCTTTTCTGTTGACTGCTTGTTCTACCTGGCTGCTGCTGTTGGCGTCTCACTAGCCTAGGAAGGTTTACCTGGTAAAAATTCTTATTGGTAATATCTGGAACATAGTGAGGAACTGAATGGATTCTAAGTGGTTAAGTTGTTTGTGTATTGTAGCAGTCTCTTCAGTCGTGAATTTGATGGGGGATTAAGATGTGTAACTTCTCAAAAAGTATTGAAAGAAGAGCGTCTGTATATCTTTCTAGCTTATAAATATGTCATCAAGGTAACTAACGTGCCTGCCCAATATGCCAAGATGTTCACACTTTTCTATGTACACAAACATCTCGGTATACGTATGCACAGAAATACGCTCCTCTCGGTGTGTATACCCTGAGATGCACATCTCTGGGTGTATACACCTTGAAGCAGGTGAGATAACGCTAACCCCGGGGTGACTGGGCGTGTAGCAGTACCCGGCAATGATGCCCCGGCGGCGTCACCAAGACCCACAGCGTCCAGTGTTTCCTGCCCTAGTCACCCCGAGGACAGGCCCAAGGCGACACCTGAAAACACGACAAAGAGACTGACCGCTGATGAACCCTTCCTCACCTTGCTGGTATTATCATTATTCTCATCGTCCGTCGCGGCTCCGCGAAATTAATTCCTCGCCTGTATGATTTTAGCAGTTACGATCTTTGAAGGAGTCTGCGACTTGGTGGGTGGAGAGGCATTAGGTGACGTCTCGTCAAAGACATCGCTTAAGACTATATTATCATAATTTTCACAAGGAAGCGCTAGACCCTTAGGGGTCATACAATGGCTGGGATGGAAGATAATCAGATCTTATCCGAGGATGTGGAGGATATCTCCGATTCCTTCTACCAAGCGCCCTTCATTATCATGTTGGGTAAGTCCCTGCAGGTTACCTGTAGTCACGTCCGGGGGTCACCACCCCTGCGGCCCGGTCTCACACCAGGACTCCCTGTTGCTGACCCGTTCGACCAGACTATTGGCACCAGCTGCATGTGGACCGACGTATGCACCACAGC
Source organism: Cherax quadricarinatus (assembly GCF_038502225.1). Classification (NCBI taxonomy): domain Eukaryota; kingdom Metazoa; phylum Arthropoda; class Malacostraca; order Decapoda; family Parastacidae; genus Cherax; species Cherax quadricarinatus. The sequence goes on along the minus strand of NC_091325.1, from coordinate 8,076,376 downwards.
CCAAACCTGGTTGCCTCCTATTTCTCAGGAACAATGACCCTTACGGGCTTACCGCTTCCTCAAGATAATAACTGATGACAGGAAAAGGAAGGAGAGAGAGAATAAGTTTTTGGTGTGGGGGGGGGGGCAAAATTGAATACGTTAACACTGTGTTAGTACCCTGACCTATAGGATAGTTACATAGTGGAACCAGTTAGCTATGTTTCCCTCTCATATTCCATCACACAGGATGTACTTCATAATATTAAAATGTGTCACCTTGAACTGCGAAACTTCAGTAGGACAATTAAGTTAAATTAAATTTTAGTTCTTTGCATAATATACAACGTGTGATTTACATCTTATAAAATACTATAAAGCACAAAGACAGCCACTAACATGCCTGAGGATTTAGGGTAACGAAAATATCACCATGCATTTCACTTAAGGGTTCAACTGAGCTCGAGTTACCATTACTTGGGAATAACAATCTCTCAGGGTATAGATCATCCTGAGACATAATCTATACATGGGAAAAGAAAAGACAAGGGAAGGGGAAGCGGACGGACTATGAACAACATATTTATAGAAGTAGTCCCCGCAAGGGGGACGCTGATGAGGGGCTCTTAATCTAGGGAATTGGATCAGTGTTCCAGTTCCTTGAATTGAACCTGAATACCTTTCTTCTCCCTCCCCCCATAGGCGATGTATAATCCTTACGGGTTTAGCGCTCCCCATTGATTATAATAATTAGACGCAGTGTAAATTCCTTGTTGCACTAGCCTGGCGACAGCCAGCATGAATATCACGAAACAAACACAAATACCACTTCTCTTGTCCTTTGTAACACTCACTAAATTTAGGTCAACACTAGATTAGAACTAACCTGCATTGCATTTATTTATCAGTGACAGACCAGGTGGCTGGGTTGGTAACTTTGTTACCTGTAGCCTGTACCTGGTGGTCACCGACCCCGCGGCCCGATCCCAGACCAGGTTTCCTAAAATAAAAATTCATACACTATTTTAATTCACGAAATTGAGTACAAAGACTAACAATCTGCTCGCACGCTCGCTCGCACGCACGCACGCACGCACGCACGCACACACACACACACACACACACACACACACACACACACACACACACACACACACCAGTGAAGAGGCAGGGCCAGGAGCTGAGTCTCGACCCCTACAACCACAAATAGGTGAGTACAAGGAAGGAAGGAAGGAAGGAGATGGAAGGTATCATCTCAAATGTAGCCTAACCCGAGGTGTTCTGTTCATTGGTGGAGGACGAGACCTAACAATCAAGCTGTTGACGACCACAACAACCAAACAGCAGTCGTACGTACATACACACCATACAGACGTACGTGTGAGTGTATATATACACACACTAGGAAGGTGGACTCTAGCTAGACTTTGCCAACACAGCCTCTGGAGGATGATCCTTCAAGGGGATGCCTTGATTACCACCCCTATTTTGAGTGGTGTATGATTCCTGGGACCCACAGCCAGGCCCAATACCAGGCCTCCTGGTTGCTGGTCTAGTTGATCAAGCTGTTATCTCAGTAGTAGTACCAGTTCCTAGAAACCAGTTACCAGTAACCAGTGTACCAGTAGATGACTCACTACCAACCGTCTGCGTGAATCACTGACTGTTGTTCACACTGCTGCTGACCATAGCATATTTTGAATGCCTTACCCGCTAGGCACTGGTGAGTCAGTCTAAGACAGGGAGTAGAGAGAGACAGGTCGGCTACCAGGGAGATCTCATCCACTTAACTGGATCAATCTGTTCCACCAGTTGAGGAGAAAGACTTAGCTTCCACTGACTTCCCAGACGAGGTCAAGCGTTTGTTGACTCTGTTGAACAAACGTCGTAAAGCCATTGCCTTACCAGGTGAGAAGATGGGTATAACAAACTTATTGTCCCATCGTATTCCACTTGAACCTGGTACTAGACCTATCTATATACCTGCGTACAGAATGCCTCATTCACAAGTTGCTGTCGCAGAAGAATTGATCAATCAAATGCTTGATGATGGAGTTATTGCACCTAGCAATTCACCTTGGAATGCGCCCTTGATCCTAGTACCTAAGAAGGATGGTACTTGGTGCCCAGTGATTGGCTTTAGGAAGTTAAATGTGAAAACTATTCCAGATCGCTTCCCACTTCCTGTACTGGGTGATCTTTTACGTAACATCGGAGATAACAAAGTCTTTTCAACCCTGGACTTGTTACAAGGGTTTTGGCAAGTCCCTCTTCATGAGGACAGCCAAGAGCTAACTGCATTCTCCACTCCTACAGGTCATTATCACTTCCTCCGTATGGCGTTTGGATTACAATCCTCCCCTATCACGTTCTCAAGGCTCATGACTAATATCTTTAGAGGTCTCATAGGTAATGCACTTATGGTGTACTTAGATGATGTAATCGTCATGTCTAAAGACGTGGATACACACTTGAAAAGACTTGATGTAGTACTTGGTAAGCTTGAAGAAGCCAATCTAAAGATCAAACTGTCTAAATGTCAATTTTTCAGATCAGAAATCAAGTTTCTTGGTCACGTAGTCACTCCTAGAGGGGTTACGACTGACCAAAGTAAAGTAACTGCAGTACTAAATTTTTCAACTCCCAAAACTGCTGATGCCGTAAGATCCTTTGTGGGCTTAGCAGGTTTTTATAGATCTTTCATTGCCAATTTTTCTTCTATAGCTGCTCCTCTAACTGAGTTGCTTAAGAAAGATGCTCCTTTTGTTTGGACCTTCTGTCAAGAAAGAGCATTCCAAACTCTAAAAGAAAAGCTAACATCTACTCCAATTTTGAAATTTCCAGATTTTTCTAAGCCCTTCTATCTGACAACTGATGATAGTTCTATTGGCATAGGTGCCGTACTAGCTTAGAAGACTGATGGCAAGTACAACGCAGTTGCATTTGCTACCCGAGTCCTTACGAAGGCTGAACACAATTATACAGTAACTGAGCAAGAAGCTTTAGCAATAATATGGTCTTTAAAGCACTTCCCAGACATTATTTATCAGTACTCTGTTCATGTCTTGACAGAACACGCTCCACTGATACCTTTATTCCAGAACAAACAACCTACTGGAAGGTTAGCCAGATGTACCTTGACTATCCAAGAGTTCAATCCCACCTTTGAACACTTACATGGCAAGTCAAATGTAGTCGCAGATGCCTTATCACAACATGTTAGTATAGTAACTGCAGACCCTCCATTTACTGCCGAAGATGTAAAGAATGCTCAACAAACAGATCCCATGTGGTCTGGTGTGATTCGATTCCTGCTCCAGGAAGATCTTATTCTGACTGTGAAGCCACCAGCACCCATCAGTGACTTTGTCATGAACCAAAAATTACTGTATCGAACAGCCGAGTTGGGTACTCCTAGCAGAAGAGTATACCAATTAATAATTCCACAGTCACTAGTGAATGAAGCCTTACAGCTAGTTCACGATGTACCAGGTGTTGCACACCCTGGTATGGATCGTTCAGTAAAGCAAGCCAGATTGAAATACTTTTGGCCTCGTATGGCAACTGATATTTCTGAGTATGTTAAGAAATGTAGTGTCTGCATGCAACATAAAGGTAATGCTAATGGTCCTAATCCAATCCAAGTGTATCCAACTACTAGCAAACCATGGGAAAGAGTTGTGCTAGATTTGTTAACTAATTTCCATGGTTCCCTCCAAGGCAACAAACATCTGTGTGTTATGGTATACCATTTCACCAGATATTGTGAGTTAGTCTCTATTGCAGATAAGACTGCAGAGACAGTAGCTAAAGTGTTTAAAAAATGCATTATCTGCAGGCATACCACCCCTAAGTTCCTAGTAACAGATAATGGTGGTGAATTCTGTAATGAAATTCTTGAAAATTTGTGTACCTTGTACAAGATCTCTAAATCCACCATTGTTCCTCATCATCCTGCCAGCAATGGGTTAGTGGAACGTACCAATAAGAAAGTACTTGATGTCTTGAGAGCCACTATCAATCCCAACAGTGAAACTTGGGATGAAGTTATACCTGATGTGCGTTGTGCTATAAATTCTGCTTACAATGTTTCCATAGGTGACACTCCACATAATGCATTGTACGGTGTAGATAAACGTTTGCCTTATGAGTTGCTATATTCTAATCCGAAACCAAATTACAACCCTGATGATTTCATAGCAATTCGTACCAGCTTAGCTCAAAGTGTCTTTAGAAGAATCCGTGAAACACTTCATAAATCAACAGCAGAATTTACAAGAGTCGCTAACACTCGAGCAAAGCCATCCAAAATCAAAGTAGGTTCGAGAGTTATGCTGACTGACTTTAACAAAACATCTGCAATGCCTAAGCTTGATCAAAAGTTTGTTGGTCCTTATCGAGTAGTTGAACATATCAATGACAATAAATATAAGGTTAGAGAAATTAGTACTGGTCAGTATAAAGAATTGCATTTAGATCATATGAAGTTAGTATGTGATGATAATGATGTTCTTACCCAGACTAATGTGACAGACTCTGACAATCCTCCTGATCCTGTACTCTCTACCTCTGATACTCAGTCAGACGATCAACCTGAATGTCGTTATTCCCTACGTACACGACAGGTATTGAGAAATCCTCAAGTATCATTTGTTACTTCCAATTCAGATTTGCCTCAAATACAGCATGAGTTAGCCAGTGCAACAGAGTTTGATCCTCCCAGAGATGACACCCATTCTGCATATGTCAATCTCACCCTAGCAGAGTTGGGGTTAAATGTAAATAACCTGTATAGATGAATAATCACAGTATCAACTTATCAGTATTCCAGAATTTTTTTTTTTTTTTGTGTGTGTTCACGTTCTCTCCGAATTCTGAGAGTTAACAGTCTAGATTTGAGTGCACCGAATCTGCCTTTCTGTTAAACACTTCTTTCTTTGTATATAATTTTTCCTCAGAATCCGTAGATCACATGAATACAGATCGATCGATCAAATTTTTTTTATCACTTCTATTGTGTAATCCCAATGTTGAGTTTCATTCGATGAGTTGTGCTATATCATACCTTGTAATGTGTTACAGTTTTATTACAGTTTCAATTACGTAAGCTTCCATTCCAATATTCTACTTATGTATGTTATAATGTTCAATTGTTATGTACTTTGACATTCTATAGAATCAGCTCAAGCCTTACACCTGCCGTCTCTAGTTTGTATTAGCTGTATGTCGGGACGACATATGTTAGCGTCGCCGAGCTCTCAGTAGTAGTACCAGTTCCTAGTAACCAGTTACCAGTAACCAGTGTACCAGTAGATGACTCACTACCAACCATCTGCATGAATCACTGACTGTTATTCACATTGCTGATGACCATAGCATATTTTGAATGCCTTACCCGCTAGGCACTGGTGAGTCAGTCTAAGACAGGGAGTAGAGAGAGACAGGTCGGCTGTTGGCGCTTCCCATACTTCCATTATGTATTATACGTACTACCAGCCTACGTGAGTATTCTTACCCCATCCATGTTATTGAAAACCCACATGACAGTTAGAGCCCGCCATCAGTAGTCCAGCTTATGCACCACAACCTGGTTGATGAGGAATGTTGTTTTGAGTAATCTATTGAGTTCTTTCTTGAAGACTGCTAAGAGTTTGTTGGTGATCCATCTTATACAAGAACAGAGGGTGTTGAAGAATCGTGGTCCCTTAACAAGTATTGAATTTTCTCTCAGTGTACTCATCGTTCCTCTGCTTTTCGTTGGAAGTATCCTGTACCGTCTGTCAAACCTCTAGTTTTCGTAAGGTCTTTCAGTGTGCAGGTTTGGAACCAATCTCTACATTATCTTTCAAGTGTAGATTATGATGTATCTGTCTCGCCTATGTTCTATAGAATACTGTTCCAGGAATTTCAAGCGCTCCCAGTAATTTACTTGACTGAGTTTATGCGAGTTATGAAGGCTCTCTGTACATTTTCCAGAACAGCAATTCAGCCTGTCTTGAAGGGGGTCGTTAGTACACAGATACAGTCCAGTTTAGAGAGAACGAGTAACCTGAAGAGTAACTTCACTGGCTTGGCATCACTTGCTCTGAAATTCGTAGTGATCCATCCTATCATTTTTCTTGCAGATATAACTTTGGGTTCCTTGATGGTGGTGATCATGGATAACTATAAGTGGGTGTAGGTGATATGAGCGTGGACAGTGGTGGGTGTGGATTGTGGTGGGTGTGGATTGTCGTGGGTGTGGATTGTGGTGGGTGTGGATAGTGGTGGGTGTGGATAGTGGTGGGTGTGGATAGTGGTGGGTGTGGATAGTAGTGAGTGTGGATAGTGGTGAGTGTGGATAGTGGTAGGTGTGGACAGCAGTGGATGTGGATAGTAGTGAGTGTGAGTAGTGGTGGGTGTGGATAGTGGTGGGTGTAGATAGTGGTGGGTGTGAAGAGTGGTGGACAATGATCGAGGGTGGGGTACATGCAAGGCTGTGGGCAGGGAGGAAGGGGGAATCGTTGGGGTGATCATGAACGTGAAGACTACTACCCCACCTACGCCCACACATACTGCCCGGCCAGCACCAGCCCACACCTCCGCCCACACATACTGCCCGGCCAGCACCAGCCCACACCCCCGCCCACACATATTGCCTGGCCAGCACCAGCCCACATCCCCGCCCACGCATATTGCCTGGCCAGCACCAGCTCACACCCCCGCCCACATATACTGCCTGGCCAGCACCAGCCCCAACCCCCGCCCACACCCGACACCACGCCTGCGTTGAGTCAGCCTCACACCTGTCCCGTCTAACCCACATTGCTGCTGAGAACCTCGATGAATTCTAAGAATGACACTCATAATTCACCATAAACCGTAGCAGGTGACGAAACATCACAAGTGGCTCTCATTCCATGGAGTGTTGACATCTAGTTGGGGTCCAGGTGGCCGTGTTGTTGCTTTCTGACCTTTCTTCTGTGGTGGTGACAAAATGCAAATCAAATGAGCTCTAATGATCGTGGTAAAGAGGGGTCAGCTGCTTTGTGTTATGATATACTATACCTGTGTTATATCTGTGACTGGTATCAAGATTTTTATTACTCTCGCAGCCCGGCTTAGAGCCAGCTTTTCTGCTTGTCTGGTCAGCCAAGCTGTTGCTGTTGGCGGCCCACTAACCTACATATTCGTCACAGCCTGGTTGATCTGGCACTCCGCGAAGTAGTAATTCAGTTCTCTCTTGAAAGTTTTTGCACTTGTTCTGGAAATATTTCTGGTTTTAGCTGGTATTAAGTTAAATAGCCGTGAACGGCTATTTAACTTGATAGTATTGAGATAATGATTTCTAGTCGTGTCCATGGTACCAAAAAAAGTACTGTAAGCGAGAGAGCACAAGTGATCGGAATAGTGTCACCAGTGACATAATTTCTCCCGTTATGGCAGTTTTCTTCGTCCAACTGTCATTTTTCCGGGTTTAACAACATTTCCATATTGTGTTCAATATACGATAGGTCAGATGACATTTTTTTTTTTTTAGTCAAGTCCCATACCTGCTCAGTTCGTTCCATAAGGTAGCAGTCGTCTGCTTTGTAAACAATGATCCACTGGAGTTGTTAATTCCATCCTTATCTGAACGATTCGGATTTGTCACCACTGAACATCCTTGTTATTTTCTGATTCTCATTGGAAGATATTGTTGAAATCCATTTGCAATTTTTCCATGTATTTACCGAAGTGACTGACATACTTTTTTTTATCTTGCACACAGGATAATACGACGCATTGTCTAGTGTTTTTATCTATGCTACGAGGAGGGAACAAGCCATACCAGATACCTGAAGCGCCAATATTGTGCCCAAAAGCTGAAAATCATCTCGACAGAGAAACTCTGGGAGCAGCCAGCTCCACCTGGTGAGTTCTGGGTATTTTCTCTGACTCAGAGTACATGATCAGTCATACAAAATAATTAAGAGCTGCTCGCAGTGTATATATTGTAAATTTCCGGACAGAATATACCTGCCCGGGATCAACTCTCAATCCCGTTTCACAGGCACTGCGTAACCCCTAAGGATTTAACACTCAACTACCTGGAGGACATTCCGGGGATCAACATCCCCGCGGCCCGGTCCATGACCAGGCCTCCTGGTGGATCAGGGCCGGATCAACCAAGTTGTTACTGCTGGCCGCACGTAGTCCAACGTACGAACCACAGCCCGGCTGAAGAAACATCTATGTGAGCACACATAAATAAAAGGAATCGGAGTCTTTGACTGCAGGACTAGTAACATGTGATATGTCTGTGAAAAAAAGGAAGAAGGATGGAGAAGGATAAAAGACTGAGTATGAATAACGAGGAAGAAGAAGGAAGGGATTAAAAGACGGCTAGGCTCTTTACAAGACTGTAAAATGAAAACTGGAGAAGATAAATTATACGCCAAATGAGTCTCTGTGACTTCATGAAACATTTATTGAAGTCACGGAGATTCATTCTTGAACATACGATCGGTAAAGAAGCAAAATGGACTAACCCATGACACAGTAGAATTGCATTATGTGCAGATGTTCATAAAGTGGATGTAACAGAGCTACTTCAGATGACAGAAAAGAGGCGGCACCAAGACCTAGAGTTTGTTTCCCGTAAAATCGCAGGTAATTACACAGCGCTTCAGTCCTTAAAAATACCCCAGGGAAGCATGATCACAAGATGACTTGAGAATATAAAAACGCTGGAGAGGGAGCACAGGTAAACATTCCCAGACACACAACTCATCCTTTCCTCTTTTGACACTCATAACCACAATCGTCCCCTCCCACTGCGCTCCTCATTTTGTCTCTTAAACTCCTCAGTTTTGTAATTAACAGTCACTGTACGCACAGAAGGCATTGAGGTGGGCGGCGGTACGTGCTGAGGAGAGTTGGGAAACGGAGAAGGTGAAGGTGAAGAGGGGAAAGGGTAAAGATAGAAGAGGGAAATAATAGAATCCAAGGAGTAATAGCTGGAGGGATGACAGTGGGTGGGGAGAGTAGAGGGTTACGGAAGAGGGAAGGATGGGAAGTTGGACGAACAGAACACGAAAGAATAATTTATTTTAATTATCACCTTTAGTGATAATTAAGATCAATTAAACACACCATTGTGTGAGTATATACTAAACCCGATACTTCAATCCTTTCAGCAGGTCTGGTGTTTACATCCTGGCATTTTTTTTCCCAGGATGACTTCCAGCAGATGAAGAATTAGACAAGTGGAGCACCTTATGATGTACCAGTGTCTAATTCCTCATCATGTTGGCAATGTATTCCATTACTGTAACGAGACTTCCAGCTGGTCTGGAGTTTCTAACACTGTTGCATAGCGACTCATAACCGTTAAGTAACACCCGCTACCTATATTTAATACTATTAGATGAGCAGAGACAGCAAGGTTGTACGGGATCTTGGCCATAAGTATCGCCGGGTCCTGTTAGCTGATTTTTTTCTAAGCAAAGTTAAGTATATTACATCATACGACAGTTATATAGCGAAAACTAAGGCCAGATTTATTTCTTTGTTATATTCAGCGCCACTTGAATGGGGTAATGAGGATATTGATCAGCTCCTGATCAGCCGGGCTGTGGTGCATACGTCGGACTGCGGACGGCGGATACCAACAGCCTGATCGACTAGACCAACGAAAGTGGTGACTTTCAGAAGCAACTGTAGGTGACTTACAGGTAAGTATTACACTATGGGTTCAGTAGCAACCGGAATTACCATGGGAAAGCGGAGATAGGGCAAAAAATGCAAAGTTTGAGTGTGACGATTAGGAATGGAGACGAGGTCGGGATGGATGCATGATATCAACTACTGCGATTACACACCAAACATGGAAGATTTCTCTAGTCTCAGCAACATCCAAACTACAAAGGAACTTAACCTCTAGCACACGACCAGCACATTCAAATAGCATCCCAACACCTCACCCACAGACACAAAAACACCAAGTGTACACGCACCTGCAAAAGACAAGAACAAAACTGGGCACAATGCTGCCCTAGAATAACAAATTAAGTTCATCCGTCAAGATTTGTTAAAACATAAAAGCAACCGTAGTACCAGCATGGCCATCTGCATATATTTTCCTTTTTGCCACAACGCAGATGGAAATGAGGTTTGTAAAGGAGTTGCTAGAGCTTGGTTGTACAGCTGGTAGAGCTTGGTTGTGAAGAAGCTTCTTGAGCTTGGTTGCAAAGAAGCTGTTAGAGCTTGTTTGTGAAGCTGCTACTAGAGCTTGGTTGTGAAGAAGCTGTTAGAGCTTGGTTGTGAAGCTGCTACTAGAGCTTGGTTGTGTAGAAGCTGTTAGAGCTTGGTTGTGAAGCTGCTACTAGAGCTTGGTTGTGTAGAAGCTGTTAGAGCTTGGTTGTGAAGCTGCTAAAGCTTGGTTGTGAAGCTGCTAGAGCATAGTTGTGAAGAAACTGCTAGACCTTGGCTGTGAAGACGCTGTTAGAGCTTGGTTGTGAAGGAGCTACCTGGTTACCTGGAGGTTATTCCGGGGATCAACGCCCCAGCGGCCCGGTCCATGACCAAGCCTCCCGATGGATCAGGGCCTGATCAACCAGGCTGTTACTGCTGGCCGCACGCAGTCCAACATACGAGCCACAGCCCGGCTGATCCGGCACTGACTTTAGGTATCTGTCCAGCTCTCTCTTGAAGGCAGCCAGGGGCTTATTGGCAATTCCCCTAATGCTTGATGGGAGGCTGTTGAACAGTTTTGGGCCCCGGACACTTATGGTGTTTTCTCTTAGTGTACCAATGGCGCCCCTACTTTTTATTGGGGGCATTTTGCATCGCCTGCCCAGTCTTTTACTTTCGTAGGGAGTGATTTCTGTGTGCAGATTTGGGACCATTCCTTCCAGGATTTTCCAAGTGTAGATTATGATATATCTCTCCCTCCTGCGTTCCAACGAGTACAAGTCAAGTGCTTCCAAACGTTCCCAGTAGTTAAGGTGCTTGACAGAACTTATACGTGCAGTAAAGGATCTCTGTACACTCTCTAGATCTGCGATTTCACCTGCTTTGAATGGAGATGTTAATGTACAGCAGTATTCCAGCCTAGAGAGAACAAGTGATTTGAAAAGGATCATCATGGGCTTGGCATCTCTCGTTTTGAACGTTCTCATTATCCATCCTATCATTTTCTTTACACGTGCGATCGTGGCACTGTTGTGATCCTTGAAAGTGAGATCCTCAGACATTACTACTCCCAGGTCCCTTACATTATTTTTCCGCTCTATTGTATGGCCCGAGTCTGTAGTATACTCTGTTCTAGTTATTATCTCCTCCAGTTTTCCATAACGGAGTAGTTGGAATTTGTCCTCATTGAACATCATATTGTTTACCGTTGCCCACTGGAAAACTGTCTATGTCTGATATGAGGATAAGGAATAAGATGGGGGCGAGTACTGTGCCTTGTGGAACAGAGCTCTTCACTATGGCAGCCTCCGATTTAACTCTGTTGACCACTACTCTTTGTGTTCGATTTGTTAGGAAGTTGAAGATCCATCTCCCCACTTTCCCAGTTATTCATTTAGCACGTATTTTATGGGCTATTACACCATGATCGCATTTGTCAAATGCTTTTGCAAAGTCTGTGTACCTGGAGGTTACCTGGAGGTTATTCCGGGGATCAACGCCCCCGCGGCCCGGTCCACGACCAGGCCTCCCGATGGATCAGGGCCTGATCAACTAGGCTGTTACTGCTGGCCGCACGCAGTCCGACGTACGAGCCACAGCCCGGCTACATCTGCATTCTGATTTTTTTCCAGTGCATCCAAGGCCATATAATAGTGATCCAGTAGTTGTGAGAGGCAGGAGCGACCTGCCCTGAACCCATGTTGCCCTGGATTGTGCAGATTTGGGGAATCCAGGTGATTTGCAATCCTGCTTCTTAGCACTCTTTCAAAGAATTTTATGATGTGGGACGTCAGAGCTATTGGTCTATAGTTCTTAGCTAATGCTTTGCTGCCACCTTTATGGAGTGGGGATATATCCGTTGTTTTAAGAGCTTGATTGTGCTAGAGCTTAGCTGTGGAGCGTTTAGAGCTTGGTTGTAATGGAGCCGTTAGAACTTGGTTGTGAAGGCACTGCTAAAACGGGTGGAATGGTCAGCAAGGAGGTAGTGGAAAGAGGGTTGAGCCAGGGTAGGGGGCCCTCATCCCTGGGCCAGACAGGGGTCCAGTTACAAGCGGGGGTCTGGGATTTGTCTCAGGTTGCGTGACAGAGTTACCGGAGTGGCGATATCGCTTTGCTTGTGGCTTCCCCTTGATCACTGCCCTCCCACCCACTCCCTAGAGGCCCACCAGAATGCTTCCCGACCCACCCACCCACCCTAGAGGTCGCAGAGTGCCCCCACCACCACCCGCCTAAAAACTCCCAATCCACCCGGACTGTGTTTAAATGATTGAAGTAAGAAGAGGCTGAGCGTGTTCAAAGAGCGAAGAAAAGGGTTGCGCTGAAAGGGGGAGAGAGAGATAGATTAATTAATGTAAAGCAGGTGTACGTAAGCAAAGCAACTGTATATCCTCAAACAATGCAATAAGACCACAGTAAGCAGGTGATATCACAATAAGCGAAACAACCACTCTGGGAAAAAATAGTGAAATTCCAAGCGCTTTCGTGATTTCTCACATTATCACAGGCCCTTGATAATGTGAGAAATCACGAAAGCGCTTGGAATTTCACTGGCTTTTCACAGTGGCTGTTTTGCATCCTCAAACAATAAACAATAGTCTACAATTTACGAATTCACTGGAAAGAGGACCAAACGCCAATTCTTACACAACCCTCTATAATATTATACTGGTGTCTTGAGCCGAGGTGGCAATTATAGGAAAACTCTCTGCTAAGTAGAGGCTGGGGAAGTTGCCATGATAGGAAAAACATGACCGATACAGGTTCTGCAAGTTATGGCAGGAGCAACGTCGTAACGGAAGTTAGGACCCTGTTAGCCCTAGGTGGATTGTTGCAAAAACAACATAAGAGAGGTGACTTTCTACGTTACTTTCAGTTGATTTTTACAGTATTATTATTACTTTATTCACTGGGAAGCGATAAGCCTGTAGGGGTTAAATGTCGGTACATTAAAGACACACTGAAAGTGTGCTTTAGGAACGGTTTTAGGATTGTTTTAGGAACGGCATGCAGGAGGCGGTAACATTTTGTTCTCACCTAAACACATGTGGGGATTCTTTAACTTTATTCACCGTAAAGGAGGTACTTAAGTGTAGGCATGACTAGGGAGTATTCCTGACGTGGAACTTAGTCATATGATGACTAGCAACTGGAGCTTTTGGCTGTCTGACCGAGGCCTTTTTTCCGCTGGCTTACCGGTCCATCCCTTTAAAAATTATGGTTATGATTATAACCATTAGATTTTGCGAGGGAGTGGTTCCAGTAGCCGGTGCAGGAAGGTTCTGATTGTGGGTGCCACCGAAGAGCATGGAACAAAGAGTCGTCAGAGGTCTGTAGCATTTTATTCTGGAGAGGTGGAGAAGCCCAAGAATTAACCTAGTAAATTCAAAGAAAAATCTTGTACCAGTGGCTACGAAGATCAGTACCATCACGTTATAGTATTGTGGGCAGTAGAAACATTTTGGTGACAAAGAAAAAGGACACCAGTGCTCGTTTCAGGACACTTATTAATGGAAACGTTTCCTTTAATAAATGTCCTGAATTGTCCTTTTCTGTATTTTGTCGGAATCACCATACCATACCATTCTGTGGACCAGTCACTGCGTCAGTTATGATACTAGTATGATTTTTTGCTGGAGTCAAATATCGTCTATTGGCCCCGTCCTTCATTTATTCAGATTTTACAGACTCCAGGGCAAAACGGGTTCAGAGCAGGCCGCTCCTGCCTCTCACAACTACTGGACCAATATGATATGGTCTTGGATGCACTGGAAAACAAACAAAATGCAGATGTAGATTACAAATTTGCAAAAGCCTTCGACAAGGGCGATCATGGTGTAATAGCACACAAAATGCGTGCTAAAGGAATAACTGGCAGAGTGGGCAGATGAATCTTCAACTTTCTAACCAATCGAACGCAAAGAGTAGTGGTAAACAGAATTAAATCGGAAGCTGCCAAAGTGAAGAGCTCTGTTCCTCCTCCTCATATCAAACATAGAGATGTAAATCATAGCACCGTATCATCCTTTGCAGACGATACTAGGATCTGCATGAGAGTGTCATCCACTGAGGACACTGCAAATCTCCAAGAAGATATACACCAAGTTTTCCAACGGGCAACAGAAAACAATATGATGTTCAATGAAAACAAATTCCAACTACTCCGTTATGGTAAACTGGAGGAAATAATAACTAGAACTGAGTATACTACAAACTCTAATCACACAGTAGAGCGGAAAAATAATGTGAAGGTCTTGGGAGTGGTAATGTCTGAGGATCTCACCTTGAGGGATCACAACAATGCCACTATCACATATATGAGGAAATTGATAGGATGGATAATGAGAACATTCAGTTGAAGACAAGAGATGCCAAGCCAATGATAATCCTTCTTAAATCACATGTTCTCTTTAGGCTAGAATACTGCTGTACATTAACATCTCCATTGAAGGCAGGTGAAATTGCAGATCTAGAGAGTGTACAGAGAACCTTTACTGCACATTTCAGTTCCATCAAACACCTTAACTACTGGGAACGCTTGGAAGCACTTGACTTGTACTCGCTGGGACGCAGGAGAGAGAGATACATCATAATCTACACCTGGAAGATCCTGTAAGGACTGGTTCTTAATCTGCACACATAAATCACTCCCTACGAAAGCCTAAGATTTGGCAGGTGATGCAACATACCCCAAATGAAAAGTAAGAGTACCATTAGTACAGTAAGTATCCGGTACACTAAGTACAGTAAGTATCCGGGGCCAAAGACTGTTCAACAGCCTCCCACCAGCCATAAGGGGAATTACCAATAGACTCCTGGTTGTTTTCAAGAGGGACCTGGACAGATACCTGAAATCAGTGCCGGATCAGCTGGGCTGTGGTTCGTATGTGGGACTACGTGCGACCAGCAATAACAGCCTAATTGGTCAGGCTCTGATCCACCGGGAGGCCTGGTTGTGGACCGGGCCGCGGGGGCGGTGATCCCCGGAATACCGTCCAGGTAGACTCCAGGTAGTGGTACAAGCAAGCCTCTGGTTCAGACTTTTCTCTCGACACTGATCTTTATCAATTGTTGAGATTTTTGGCTTTGAGAATAAAACTCTAAAAGACTTTCTATACATTACTTGCTATATACCCATTTGTTGGCAAGTTGTTTCAGTCACCATATACCTGAGTCATTAAGACAAAAATTCCCCTAGACACTAAAATCAAAAATACCTAAAGTAAATTCAATGCATATATACTGAGAAATCTACACCTCTCGGTGTATATACCCTGGTGCCTCTCAATTACTCGTGTCACATGTAATTAATTTATGGCCTCCGCTATCTCATCATCCAGGTCGTTCCACTTTCTAACCGCCTCTTAGAGTGAAAAGGTATTTCCTAACATCCATGTGACTCATTTGCATCTTTAGTTTCTATGTTCTCTTTCTATAGATTCTCGCTTTCCAGCAATATTTGTAGTTGTCTAACAATTATCTAAGTGTGCAGATAAATATTACCAGTCTTGAAAATTACCTCTAGCGATTTACTCTTAAAAATTGAAAATCAAATTTTATTCAGTGCGTTTTCCATTAAAATTCAATGTCTTTGCATCAGATATAAGAAGAAAGCTTAATGACCATGGAATGAGATTTACATCACAGGAATACGAAGAGCAGCATTAACATTACCAGAGTTGAATACAGTTGATTTTGATCAAATGTCTTCAAAATACATCTCCAACCCCATGTTGTGTACAGTAGCAGGAAGAATGTATCAGTAGTGTTTTTAAACATTGATTTTATCGGTAGTGCCCTGTTGCTGAACTATGAGTGTGAGTTTCATAGTGAGATTGGTTGTTTCCTATGATCCTGCTGCATCGGAATCAAACTTCCCTTTTAGTTCAACGATGAGCAGCATCAATAACTCATAGCGAATAAATCAGAAATTTTGAGCCAAAGTGGTGATGCATCTGAAGGGCCAAACCGATCTGAAGTGGCGTGAGAACTCTAGGCTGAGTAACTTGAACAATGACCTGCGCCACTAATGCAGTCTTTACTTCTGCCTTCTTTTCATTGAGTAATGTTCTTAAAATGGGCTGAAAAGTCTGTAGTAAGAGCATGATGTCCTCTTTCAAAGACGAAATATTGCCAGGAGTGGGGTACATGTATTTTAAAGTGTCCATTCACTTAATGTAATTCTTGATAAGAGTTGCAGCTGTCTTCACAATCCTCATTTTTTCCGTGTCAGAGGCTGTCAATTTAGGTGTTTCGTAAAAGGCATACAAGATAGTTGCTGCTGTGGTCTGAAAGTTGCCATGTTGACCCTTCCATCTATGTTGGTAATGACGATGTTATCCCCGTAGAATTCTACGTTCATTATCGTCGTGTATTCGACACAAGGCGTCATCACCTCACTATTCTCTCATCTTCCGTAAAAGATCACTAATGGTTACCTTTTTATCATTTTTTGTCAGTCTATCATATTTTTAATGTTTCTTTACATATATCACCAAATTTCGATCGTAGAAACTTAACTGCAGTATACAGCGAGCCTGTATAATACAGCACTGTATGAAACATAAATACAGTGGACCGAGGAGAGGAATAGTATAATATTGCCAAGTACAATGACAATTGTTGTTTATATGAATTTACTGTTAGAGTGGAAATCACCTGACACAGGTAATAATCATATGATTACCCATTCAGTGGTTCACTGAAGGAAGAAGTGAATGTCAGCTTACATAGATGTGTCCTTGAATAAAGATTGCAAGGCAGCAGAGTGATTTACCGACCAGTGTCATTTTTATAATTATATGCTAATGGAAAAGAGGGGACATGCATCAGGATGCAAAGCTCTTACCCGAGGGTCAGGACGACAGCCTCAGTGACGGGGTTTTGAAGTATAAACAGGAGATTAGGAGTTATTACATACAACATTTAAGTATTTAATTTAAATGTTGAGAACAGTGTCAGTTTCAGTAGCGTCCTGTAGTTTTAAGGATACAAGTTGTAAGCCTCATTATTATGGCATAAGAAGGCCGAAAAGATAATCAGCCTTTGGAGTGTAGGGGGAAATATTTGCGAACTCACTCCAGAGAGAGAGAGAGAGAGAGAGAGAGAGAGAGAGAGAGAGAGAGAGAGAGAGAGAGAGAGAGAGAGAGAGAGAGAGAGAGAGAGAGAGAGAGAGAGAGAGAGAAACCTGCTGTCCATCTCGGGTCTGTTGCTAATGTGAGAGACTGACAGCGAGTGGCACTCTAGTCTGACTGGGTCTCGCTAGATGGCAGTGGTGGCACAGCCGGGCATTTAGGCGCGGAATACAAAGGCCACTCTGGCTGGACTTGCAATATTAGTCATGGATGCCAGTGCACTATGTTGGTATCCTTGCAAGGAAATGCTGCCAAGTCATCGATTTTGCCACCCAAGGTGGGCAGAGATGCCCTAGGCATTAGTCAACAAAAAAGTACCAGTTTAATGACTACCCCACATGGCAGGAATTCGCTTATGGGATAAAAATTGTCATCATGGTAGTTAAATAGACATTATGGGTACCTACCGACGTCAGTAATAACCCCAACGACGTCAGTAATAACCCCAACGAGGTCAGTAATAACCCCAACGAGGTCAGTAATAACCCCAACGAGGTCAGTAATAAACCCAACGACGTCGGTGATAACAAGACAAAAGACTGAGTACATTTTAATTCTCATTAACGAATGACCCCCGTAGTGCAGTGCAGTATTCTGCTCCGAAACTAATTGTAATGAACATGAGGTTCGAGTGATTAATTTCTTCGACAACAGACGTCGTATTCAAAGTTACTAATATCAGTCTCCATATGTACATAAATATATACAACTTAAATGATACAAAAAAAAAGCCCCAGGTAAGTCAGGTGATACTTGTATTCGTCCTTCACAGATGTTGCAACATCCTGTTAGGTCGGGTTAGAGATTACATGACATGTACCTAATGAGATCCTTAGGGAAAGACTGCCTCCCGAAACAGGTGACATTCGTTTAAATCAATAAAATGAGCAATAATTTGAAATATTAAATCCAACAACGTGGCGCTGGGCAGGCTGCGAGAGTAGGAAAACTCAAAATCCATCAGAGAAAAATCAAAAGTAACAGATATGGAAACGTCTTTAACACAATAGCTACGGAGACCACAAGTAGCAATCGTTGGAAGGTGAATGTGGGTAGAGACGCTACCACCCAGACTACAACTAAGAGACAAGTGGAGAATTGTTCCGTGTTTCCACGACTGTGATAGAAGAGCAAAGTCTCCTTCAGGTATTAACGCATCCGGTTCTGCTGTGGAAGCACCAACAAGGTCCTAAGTGGTCTCCCGGGTCCTGAGACGTCCTCCAGGTCCTCTTGAGGCACTCCCCAGGTGTTCGCGCGGACTACCACCAATAAGAGATCAGATACTGCGCTGAGTAATTATCTCCCGGACTAGTTCCAGTGAGTGACATTTAAGGTTACACACTCAAGGCAGTTTTGGGAGAGGGGGAGAAGAGGAGAGAAGAGAGAGGGGAGGGAGGGAGGGAGGGAGGGAGGGGAGGAGGAGAGGAGGAGGGAGAGAGAGAGAGAGAGAGAGGAGGGGGAGAGGGGAGAGAGAGAGAGAGGAGAGAGAGGGAGAGGGGAGAGGAGAGAGGAGAGGGAGAGGGAGGGAGAGGGAGGAGGAGAGCGAGCGCGAGAGAGAGAGAGAGAGAGAGAGAGAGAGAGAGAGAGAGAGAGAGAGAGAGAGAGAGAGAGAGAGAGAGAGAGAATGGTTGTTCCCCATGGAGGTGTAAGTCGACTGCCTAAGGTGACGATGTGAATATTAATGGTGCCACTTACATGATGCGCTTTGTGTGGCGTTGGTGTTGAGGGAAGTGGGTGGGGTGGTGATGTGGAGGTGATGAGGGGGAGATGGAGGTTTGGAAAGAAGGGGTAAGATCAGGAATGCTGGGGTGGAAAGAGGTAGAGGGTGTGATGAGTGGTGTTAAAGAAGTATAGTGTGAGGTAATGGTAATACTGGTGGGGCGTGAGAATGGGATACGTAAATCTGCATACAGTCGCAATGTGCTGTCAGTCAATATACTATAATAGGCACATGGTGAAAACAAAAGCTACCTATGTGTCCCTATCATACTCCATCACACAGGGTAGGTTTTCCAGCTAATATTAAAAATTTATCTGAAGATATCTTCAATTATTCCACTGTGGGGTTCAGAAGTTACGACAGCTTCAAAGATTTCGCGCCAGCAGAGCTGGGGTTGCTATTACATGGAAATCACCATCTCTCAGGATCCTAGCGTGTGAGAGGGTAAACAGTATCATGGGTAGGAGAGCGGTGTCGGAGGGGAGGGGTATATGAGTGGGTGTTGAAGATGTTGACCAGAAGCAACTGTGTGTGTGTGTGTGTGTGTGTGTGTGTGTGTGTGTGTGTGTGTGTGTGTGTGTGTGTGTGTGTGTGTGTGTGTGTGTGTGTGTGTGTGTGTGGACGTACTCACAGATTTGTACTGTGTGTGCTAGTGCCGAGATTCAGCTTTAGATGGGCATTACTGATTTCTGGCCTATTGGACCTTATCATATCTACTCCTGAAGCTGTGTAATGAGTTTGCCCCAATCACTTCCTTATCCAATTCATGCCACTTTCAACCACCATGAGACTAAATAAGTGCTTCCTATGGCTAATATGTGTCTTCAATCCTCTTAATCAAAACACTCTTATGTCTATCAAATTTAGTACTCTTAATATTTTTTACGTCGTAATCATCTCTCCCCAGGTCCTTCCCACCAAGAGTCACAAGGTTCAAATCATTCAGCATATCTTCATAAAGCAATCCTCTCAATTATTTCGAACCTCTTCGAGGCGCTGCATATGCTTAATCAACGTGGCTTTGTTGCACATCACATTATCGTTCATTATCGTACATTGCATACTTAATCAAATGAAAGATTTACACTTGGGCCACGTATTTAGTGACTGCTTTAACATATGTACTAGGTTGTCAAGGACTAGTTGTTTATGGTGCTGAATATTGCTCTGGTGTTTGTTCATCTAGTGTAGGTCACCGATGTTTGGTGCTATATTTACATCAAGAATTTTTATTTCACTTACTCAGACACGCACGCACATGCACGCACACGCACACGCACACGCACACACACATACACACACACACATCACACACATATCCAATCATTCTTGACCCTAAACGCAACATCAACAAAAACCTTCATCACACAAGTTGCCAGGCTAGCAACAACACTAGTCATAACCTCTCTCTCTCTCTCTCTCTCTCTCTCTCTCTCTCTCTCTCTCTCTCTCTCTCTCTCTCTCTCTCTCTCTCTCTCTCTCTCCCCAGACCTCCCTTTTCACAAATACTCCTTTTCTTCATCCTCCTCCCCACTCCTTCCCCAACTTTCTTTTCTTTTACTGCACATTACTGACGTAACTAATTCAGATAAATTAATTTTTACTTGTATGCTTATACCTTCCATGAGATACACGAGAGAGAGAGAGAGAGAGAGAGAGAGAGAGAGAGAGATAGAGAGAGAGAGAGAGAGAGAGAGAGAGAGAGAGAGAGAGAGAGAGAGAGTTTCTAATCTAGCTCCCCGGCCTTCAAGCTTCCCACGGCAGGAGCCAAGTGCCCTGAGGGAGTCAACAGGCAAGGGAGGGAGGTAGGGAGGGATGGGATGGAGGAATGAAGGATGGAGAAATGAAAGAAGGAAAGGAAATAGGGATGAAGGAGGGAAAATGAAATAGAAATGAATGAGAGAGATGAAGAGGGAGAAGGGAGGTGAGGAGGGAAGTAGTGAAGCAAGTAAGCAACTTTTTCTTGCCCTCCTTGCCCCCACCTGGTCGTCCCTCCGCCGTGGTCACGGTGATAAGGCAGCAGCAGTCATGGTGGTGCTGCTGCTGCCTTCCCTCCTGCATGTGAATGAACGTGCCTTGTGCCATTCACAAAGTGCTGGGCCAGCCAGTACACTAGCCTGGGAACCAGGAGCTGACGGGACGGGTGGTGAGTGGGTGATGGCTTATGGGTGGATGGGTGGGTGGTGGGTGGTTTGTGGGTGGGTGGTGAATAGCGAAAACAATCAAATAACGATGACAGTCCTAGCCTGATCTAACACACACACACACACACACACACACACACACACACACACACACACACACAGATCTTGGAGTGACCATAACACCGAGCACGTCTCCGGAGGCACACATCAACCAGATAACTGCTGCAGCATATAAGCGCCTGGCAAACCTGAAAACAGAGTTCCGATACGTTAATAAGGAATTGTTCAAGACACTGTACACTGTGTATGTTAGGCCCATACTAGAGTATGCAGCACCAGTTTGGAACCCACACCTAGTCAAGCCCGTCGAGAAGTTAGAAAAAGTACAAAGGTTTGCAACAAGGCTAGTTCCAGAGCTCAGGGGAATGTCCTACGATGAAAAGTTGAGGGAAATCGGACTGACGACACTGGAGGACAGAGGGGTCAGAGAGACATGATAACGGCATATAAAATACTGTGGGGAATAGATAAGGTGGACAGAGACAGGAAGTTCCAGAGAGGGGACACAGAAACAAGGGGTCAAAATTGGAAGCTGAAGACTCGGAAGAGTCACAGGGATGTTAGGAAGTATTTCTTCAGCCATAGAGTCGTCAGGAAGTGGAATAGCCTAGCAAGTGATGTAGTGGAGGCAGGAACCATACATAGCCCTAAGACGAGGTATGACAAAGCTCAGGAAGCAGAGAGAGAGAGGACCTAGTAGCGATCAGTGAAGAGACGGGGCCAGGAGCTGAATCTCGTCTCCTGCAACCACAATTAGGTGAGTACACACACACACAGATACACATACACACACACACACACACACACACACACACACACACACACACACACACACACACACACACACACACAGGCCAAGTGTCTATCTACAAGTGCCTTTGGCAACTGGTAACTAACATACACGCACAGGACAGGTGAGATGGAGAGACATGATGACCACATACAAAATACTGAGAGGAACTGACAAGGTGGATAAGGACAGGATGTTTCAGAGATGGGACACAGCAACAGGGGGTTACAACTCGAAGCTGAAAACTCAGAAGAGTCATAGGGATGTTTGGAAGTATTTCTTTAGCCTTTGAGTGTCAGGAAGTGGAACAATCTGGAGAGTGAAATAGTGTAGGCAGGATCAATATATAGCTTTAAGAAGAGGTATGGTAATGCTCTTGGAGAGGGGAGAGAGTAACCTAGTAGCGACTAGCGAAGAGGCGGGGTCAGGAACTGTTGTCAGATTCTAATGGCAAAAATAAGAAACCTGGTAATGAGGAGAAAACCGAATCCGATGGGATTTCTCAGCTTCGATTCAGTCTTCGTCAAAGAAGATGGAACCAGGTCTCTTTCGCTGGAAGGGAAACATTACAGGATTAAGGACTATTAATAAGTACATAAGGTATGTGTATACTGAAGGTAAGCAACAATCTGTAAGACTGACTTATCATCTTACGTGCTCACGAGACAGAGAAAAGATCAGCAATCCTGCCAGAGTTCAACATTTCTTTTAACATATTTCCTTCGACGATCATTTGATAGGATGGCCACACCATCCTGGAGGGTTGTTGTCTAACATCCTACCGCTAGCGGTGTAAATCTTACTCACAGCTTTATTGATAAAATTAAAATTCAGACAGCCAGTATAGCTATAAAATCTGAACAATATTAAGAAAATAAAACCTAAGAATATGCAGCACATGAATCCAACACAATTCAGTGTTTACCTGGAGAGAGTTTCGGGGGTCAACGCCCCCGCGGCCCGGTCTGTGACCAGGTGATGTTATAAACTGCATGTGGGGGGAGACATCTAGATGACTTAACCCATCAATAAAAATAAATATGCTTGCTAAAGTAACATGTGAACCAACGCCTACACCATACACAGCAACGCTGATAACCATATAGTGAACTCCATATTGCCAAACTTATCATCAACGAATCAGATCTGCGTCGCAGACGCTGTTTTGGAATCTTCTCTCGTCGGTAATACTATCATTCAATACACAGGCAGGTTTATAATCTCGGAAATATTTGTCAAATATATCCTACCTAAGCAGAACAAAGCCACTACATAGTTCATCCTTCCAGCCAGTGCAGCACCTGATCCTACTCTTGGGATTTCTATTCTCCCTGTATGGAGTTGACGAACTTTACGTGGGCGAAATGTCTTCTTGATAAATGTCTTAACGCCTTGTATGTGTATTTCTTGTATATTGTCGATGTTAATTATCATGTGTAACCTCAGCTGACATAACAAGATTATCCATCACCTTCACTGACAAATTTTCTCCATCTCCTTCACTCGTAGTATAGCTATATACAGACAAGTATGCGACACTTTTTTGTTCACTTCTGGGTTAATATTCTGAGTGTTGAGTTTGTTTTTGTTCTGCCTGAACAAAGATCTGGTGACCCTGACTTGTACCGCTCCACCCATTTACCTCCACACAACACCAACTACCCACCCTCCTGCTCACCCACCCTCCTGCCAACACATCTGTTCATGCAGCCACCTGACTAATTAATTATCAACCCACTTACCTACTCACCTCCATATCTATTAGCCTGCCTGCCTAACGGACAATCAGACCCATATACTACCTACCTCGTTGCTTGCCACCGAAGGCCAACATTTCTGCCACCTAAGACCCAGATCTCTGCCACCAAAGGCCCAGACATCAGCCACCAAAGGTCCAGATCCCTGCCACTAAAGACCCAGATCTTTGCCACCAAAGGTCCAGATCCCTGCCACCAAATGCCCAGATTCATGCCACCAAAAACCTTGATCCTTGCCACCAATAGCCCAGATTCTTGCCACCAAAGCTCCAGATCACTGTCACCAATGGTGCAGATTCCTGCCACCAATGGCGAAGATCCCAGCGTCAAAGGCCCAGGATGGATGTACACGGTATCAGGATAAGAGAGGAAGTAAAGACAGATGAAGGTACTCTAACGGTTGCTTGGGGAAGTCTGGGAAGATAGTCAGAGGAAAGGTGGAAGCCATTTGAGCCGCCGTACTAAAACTCATGTCCCCCCGTCCATGAAATAGGCTGCCCAGAAAGATGGCAGTTCCCAAGTGACAGTAACTCCAGCTCCGTAGGAAGAGTCTCTGGCGTTCTCGGGAGGCCTGGTCATGGACCGGGCCGCGGGGGCGTTGATCCCCGGAATAACCTCCAGGTACTGGAATGCTTGACGGTATCCTCATTGCCCTGCTGAAGTCTCTCAGCTCAGACTGACGGATACCAATACCTTGTATGAACCCCATCCTTGTTGATGGTATGTAAAGGGGAAAGAGATCTAGCTTTTGTTTCCACTTTGTATCTGCCATAATGAATAGGGTAGCAGCACACTGCTGTTTCCAATTTTCTTTAATAAAACTCTCTCTCTCTCTCTCTCTCTCTCTCTCTCTCTCTCTCTCTCTCTCTCTCTCTCTCTCCATTTATATTAACAGAAGGGGAATAACTTACTCAGTAGTACATGGGGTTCACTAGTGAAGCAATTATTATTAATATTATTGTTATTGATATTGTAGCATTATTCTTCCCCTTAATATTTTTAATATTATTCATTATTATAAAAAAAACACGCTGAAATAAGGACCTCTTATACAAAGAGGAATTTAGCTATACATTCTTCAGTATATTGTTATTATGTGCACATGTACAATATAATGCCTACTTGTGTATTCTCAATGTGTGTGCACACGTGCATTCGCACTGTATACACACGTGCAATTTTCATTGCGTACACATTCATGCACGCATAGTGTGTGCACGCACCTGCATTCTCATTGAGTGCACACGTAAATCATCGTGTGTCCACGTGCACCCTTCTGTGTACACGTATAATCTAACGCACACATTATTATGTAAAGGTAAGAGACGAGTCCAAGAGCTAGAGCACAACCATAGCAAGCTCAAATACAGAATTACCTGTAGGTTAGATAATAATTCATTATAAATAATTACAAATAGATAATAAGTAATTACGAAGGTAATTGCATGCACACTAAACAACACATTCTGTACCGCCTCATAATTAAACGTGGAAATCCAGTTACACAACTGTAATATGTACTCTCGGCATCGATTACAATACATGGAAAGAATATGTTAAAGTTTCACTGGTGAAGTCAACAGAGAAAGTTGTTAGAAAGCGACGTCCAGGGATTGTGCAAACTTTCTAACAAATTTTATTTAAAAAGCAAATTTTCACTTTACATACACAGTTATATATACACAGACGATTAAGGGTTAACTTCCTTGCAGCTCAGGCCATGACCAGGCCTCCCAGTGAATCAGGGCATGATCGACTAGGCACTAGGCTGTTACTTCTGGCCGCACACAGTCCTACGTACGAACTACAACCCGGCTGGTCAGGAACTGACTTTAGGAACCAGTCCAGCTTCATTTTGAAGACAGCTAGCTGTCTACTGATATATTCTTATGTATGATGGAAGGCTGCTGATGTCTTGGGCCCCTTAGGCTTATTGTAATGGTTCACATTGTACTCATGGCACCACTGCTTTTCATTGGGGAAATATTGCACCGTCTGCCGAAACTTGATTTCGTAGGGAGTGATTTTTGTGTGGAGATCTGAGACCACTCTATTTTGCTGCCTGTATTTGTTGTGAAAGTTCTCTAGATCTGCCATGTGGCTGTTAGTGCACAGCAGAATTCCAGCCTAGAGAGAAAAAGTGACTTAAAGAGTACCATCACTGGCTTGACATCCTTTCTTCTGAAGGTTCTCATTAACCATCCTATAATTTTCCTCGCGGTTGTGAAAATGACACTTGTGCTCCATGAAAGTGAGATCCTCTGACATCATCACTCCTAAGTCCTTCACGTTAGCTCTTTCTTTTATTCAGTGGTTAGAATTAGAGACTATAAGAGAATAAACTTCATTCAGGGAAAATCCAGAGATTTCTCCTCAGTTTTATCTTCTCATACCACCCGTGTGTGTGTGTGTGTGTGTGTGTGTGTGTGTGTTTGCGTGTATTTCAGATATTTATTTTTATTTTGAAGTATCAGATACATCAGAAATGTGTTGCTACGTTACTCTACATTATAGTTACATACGAGTAACAACAAAAACTATCCATTCTTCCCTGTCATTCTCCATCACACAGAACGGATTTCATGACAGCCTGAGCTCGGAGACTTCAGAAGGACAATGAAGATATTGCAAAGTATTCCATTAAGGATTAATCAATTCTGGCAGAACCGGATTTTCTGTTCATTGGGAATTACCACCAACTCTCAGAATGACTCATTCCATGCACAAACAAAAAAAAACTTATAAAGATGTCTCCATTATCACAGAATAAATCAACAAATTATATATTGGATAGAAAATGAAAAAGAGGGTTGGGAACGGGGAAGGGAAGGGAATTTGAACTACATTATATATCTAAGAATACATGCCTGGGGTCGGGGGTTCTTGGGGTGTGGGTGGGGCTTGCCATGGGTTGTGGTGACTGGCAGGGGTGGTGGGGTAGGGTGGTTACCCATGGTTGCCTGCCTCTCAACGCTGCCCCACATGACTTGCCGGGCATGTGGCTGCCTCGTACCTCCTCCCGACCAACCTGCCTTGTGAATGGGCGAGTGAGTACGACGATTTTGCCAACGCCAGTTCACTCATCAAGACTCACTATCATTAATTAAACTCACCGGTCATTACTTTCCGTCATTTCTCACATGCGCTCCAAGAACCTCAAAACACGAACTAAATCCTCCACTAATTCTTGAATTTGAAAATACAACTTAAGAAATATTAATCGCATAGTAAATAATCGCTTCAAGCTTTGTGAATGAATCATAGACGAGGTGCCGATAATCCTTTATCAGTTAGCCATCGAGCCCAGGGAGAGTAATATTTACTCTGTAAATGCTTATTAATAACTAAATGGAGTCTGCCATATAAGTAACGACAAAAACATTAGTGGGAGTGGCAGATTTTCTGCGAATTTTATAAATACAGTTAAGAGGGAGGGAGTTGCCAAGGTGTGCCGGTCTCGAGAATATTGTGTGAGTCAGCGGCAGAACTGACGAGTGCTGCTACTGAATGTTGCTGATGTTATGGTGTCACACGTTGTGGTGGCAGAGGTCGTGGGGTGGTGTCAGGTGTTGAGGTGTCAAGTGCTGCGTTGTCAAGTGTGTGTGCTCGTCTATTTGTGGTTGCAGGGGTCGAGTGTGTATGTACTCACCTAGCTGTACTCATCTAGTTGAGGTTGCGGGGGTCGAGTCCGAGCTCCTGGCCCCGCCTCTTCACTGATCGCTACTAGGTCACTCTCCCTGAGCCGTGAGCTTTATCATACCTCTGCTTAAAGCTATGTATGGATCCTGCCACCACTACATCGCTTCCCAAACTATTCCACTTACTGACTACTCTGTGGCTGAAGAAATACTTCCTAACATCCCTGTAATTCATCTGTGTCTTCAACTTCCAACGATGTCCCCTTGTTACTGTGTCCAATCTCTGGAACATCCTGTCTTTGTCCACCTTGTCAATTCCTCTCAGTATTTTGTATGTCGTTATCATGTCCCCCCTATCTCTCCTGTCCTCCAGTGTCGTCAGGTTGATTTCCCTTAACCTCTCCTCGTAGGACATATCTCTTAGCTCTGGGACTAGTCTTGTTGCAAACCTTTGCACTTTCTCTAGTTTCTTTACGTGCTTGGCTAGGTGTGGGTTCCAAACTGGTGCCGCATACTCCAATATGGGCCTAACGTACACGGTGTACAGGGTCCTGAACGATTCCTTATCAAGATGTCGGAATGTTGTTCTGAGGTTTGCTAGGCGCCCATATGCTGCAGCAGTTATTTGGTTGATATGCGCTTCAGATGTGCCTCCTGGAGGTTACCTGGAGGTTACCTGGAGGTTATTCCGGGGATCAACGCCCCCGCGGCCCGGTCCACGACCAGGCCTCCCGATGGATCAGGGCCTGATCAACTAGGCTGTTACTGCTGGCCGCACGCAGTCCGACGTACGAGCCACAGCCCGGATGATCCGACACTGACTTTAGGTATCTGTCCAGCTCTCTCTTGAAGGCAGCCAGGGGTTTATTGGCAATTCCCCTAATGCTTGATGGGAGGCTGTTGAACAGTTTTGGGCCCCGGACACTTATGGTGCTTTCTCTTAGTGTACCAATGGCGCCCCTACTTTTTATTGGCGGCATTTTGCATCGCCTGCCCAGTCTTTTACTTTCGTAGGGAGTGATTTCTGTGTGCAGATTTGGGACCATTCCTTCCAAGATTTTCCAAGTGTAGATTATGATATATCTCTCCCTCCTGCGTTCCAACGAGTACAAGTCAAGTGCTTTCAAGCGTTCCCAGTAGTTAAGGTGCTTGACAGAACTTATACGTGCAGTAAAGGATCTCTGTACACTCTCTAGATCTGCGATTTCACCTGCTTTGTATGGAGATGTTAATGTACAGCAGTATTCCAGCCTAGAGAGAACAAGTGATTTGAAAAGGATCATCATGGGCTTGGCATCTCTCGTTTTGAAAGTTCTCATTATCCATCCTATCATTTTCTTTGCACGTGCGATCGTGGCACTGTTGTGATCCTTGAAAGTGAGATCCTCAGACATTACTACTCCCAGGTCCCTTACATTATTTTTCCGCTCTATTGTATGGCCGGAGTCAGTAGTATACTCTGTTCTAGTTATTATCTCCTCCAGTTTTCCATAACGGAGTAGTTGGAATTTGTCCTCATTGAACATCATATTGTTTACCGTGGCCCACTGGAAAACTTTGTTTATATCTTCTTGGAGGTTAACCGCGTCCTCAGCAGATGACAGCCTCATGCAGATCCTAGTATCATCCGCAAAGGATGATACGGTGCTGTGGTGTATATCTCTGTTTATGTCTGATATGAGGATAAGGAATAAGGTGTTATACTCACCCCAAGATCTTTTTCCTTGAGTGAGGTTTGTAGTCTCTGGCCCCATAGACTGTACTCCGTCTGCGGTCTTCTTTGCCCTTCCCCAATCTTCATGACTTTGCACTTGGTGGGATTGAACTCCAGGAGCCAATTGCTGGACCAGGTCTGCAGCCTGTCCAGATCCCTTTGTAGTTCTGCCTGGTCTTCGATCGAGTGAATTCTTCTCATCAGCTTCACGTCATCTGCAAACAGGGACATCTCAGAGTCTATTCCTTCCGTCATGTCGTTCACAAATACCAGAAACAGCACTGGTCCTAGGACTGACCCCTGTGGTAATCCGCTGGTCACAGGTGCCCACTCTGACACCTCGCCACATACCATGACTCGCTGCTGTCTTCCTGACAAGTATTCCCTGATCCATTTTAGTGCCTTCCCTGTTATCCCTGCTTGGTCCTCCAGTTTTTGCACCAATCTCTTGTGTGGAACTGTGTCAAACGCCTTCTTGCAGTCCAAGAATATGCAATCCACCCACCCCTCTCTCTCTTGTCTTACTGCTGTCACCATGTCATAGAACTCCAGTAGGTTTGTGACACAGGATTTCCCGTCCCTGAAACCATGTTGGCTGCTGTTGATGAGATCATTCCTTTCTAGGTGTTCCACCACTCTTCTCCTGATAATCTTCTCCATGATTTTGCATACTATACATGTCAGTGACACTGGTCTGTAGTTTAATGCTTCATGTCTGTCTCCTTTTTTAAAGATTGGGACTACATTTGCTGTCTTCCATGCCTCAGGCAATCTCCCTTTTTCGATAGATGTATTGAATATTGTTGTTAGGGGTACACATAGCGCCTCTGCTCCCTCTCTCAATGCCCATGGGGAGATGTTATCTGGCCCCATTGCCTTTGAGGTATCTAGCTCACTCAGAAGCCTCTTCACTTCTTCCTCGGTTGTGTGCACTGTGTCCAGCACATGGTGGTGTGCCCCACCTCTCCGTCTTTCTGCAGCCCCTTCTGTCTCCTCTGTGAACACTTCTTTGAATCTCTTGTTGAGTTCCTCACATACTTCACGGTCATTTCTTGTCTCT
This sequence comes from Cherax quadricarinatus, assembly GCF_038502225.1. NCBI lineage: Eukaryota > Metazoa > Arthropoda > Malacostraca > Decapoda > Parastacidae > Cherax > Cherax quadricarinatus. Next base: position 8,046,229 of record NC_091325.1, on the reverse strand, counting down.
CCTCCTTCCTTCCTTCCTTAGCCTGATTACCTGGTCCTTGACTGTTGTTTTCCTCCTGATGTGGCTGTACAACAGTTTCGGGTCAGATTTGGCTTTCGCTGCTATGTCATTTTCATATTGTCTTTGGGCCTCCCTTCTTATCTGTGCATATTCGTTTCTGGCTCTACGACTGTTCTCCTTATTCTCCTGGGTCCTTTGCCTTCTATATTTCTTCCATTCCCTAGCACACTTGGTTTTTGCCTCCCTGCACCTTTGGGTAAACCATGGGCTCATCCTGGCTTTTTCATTATTCCTGTTACCCTTGGGTACAAACCTCTCCTCAGCCTCCTTGCATTTTGTTGCTACATATTCCATCATCTCATTAACTGGCTTCTCTGCCAGTTCTCTGTCCCACTGAACCCCGTTCAGGAAGTTCCTCATTCCTGTGTAGTCCCCTTTCTTGTAGTTTGGCTTCATTCGTCCTGGCCTTCCTGCTTCTCCCTCCACTTGTAGCTCTACTGTGTATTCGAAGCTTAAAACCACATGGTCACTGGCCCCAAGGGGTCTTTCATATGTTATGTCCTCGATATCTGCACTACTCAAGGTGAATACTAAGTCCAGCCTTGCTGGTTCATCCTCTCCTCTCTCTCTTGTAGTGTCCCTTACGTGTTGGTACATGAAGTTTTCCAGTACAACCTCCATCATCTTAGCCCTCCATGTATCTTGGCCCCCATGAGGGTCCAAGTGTGTGTGTGTGTGTGTGTGTGTGTGTGTACTCACCTAATTGTGGTTGCAGGGGTCGCGTCATAGCTCCTGGCCCCGCCTCTTCACTGGCCGCTACTGGGTCATTCTCCCTGCCCCATGAGCTTTATCATACCTCTGCTTAAAGCTATGGATGGATCCTTCCTCCACTACATCGCTTCCCAAACTATTCCACTTCCTGACTACTCTGTAACTGAAGAAATACTTCCTAACATCCCTGTGATTCATCTGTGTCTTCAATTTCCAACTGCTGCTGTGTCCCATCTCTGGAACATTTTTTTTTTTTTTTTTGTGTGTGTGTGTGTGTGTGTGTGTGTGTGTGTGTGTGTGTGTGTGTGTGTGTGTGTGTGTGTGTGTGTGTGTGTGTATGTGTGTGTGTGTGTGTGTGTGTGTGTGTCGGGTCATGTGTTGTGATGCTAAGTGTTGTGGTGTTAGGTGTTGAAGTGTCAGGTGCTGAGGTGTCAGGTGCTGAGGTGTCAAGTGTTGGGATGTCAGGTATTGGGGGTGCCATGTGTTGTGGTGGCAGGTGTGGTAGAAGTTGTGGCTCTATGTGTTGTGGCGTTAGGTGTTATAGTAACATGTGTTGTATACCTGTAATGTACTTGTGAACGGTTCCTCATGATTGTTCGACCAGGCTGTTGTCGTTGGCGGCCCGGAATCCCGCGTAACCATCATTACCTGGCTGATCTAGCACATGGCAGAGGTAGTGGGTCACCTTCCTCTTGAGAACTTCTGAAACACTTATTCCTGTAATATATTTGATATCTGCCGGTAACATTGAGTCGTCTAGTTCCAAGGATATTGATACAATGTTCTCTTACTGAGCCCATGGCGCCCTTGCTTTGCACTGGGTCTATTTTGCACTTTCATATCTTTCACTCCAGTATATTATGGAAGTGTGTAGATTTGGGACTAGGTCCTCTCAGAGTCTTTCATGTGTGGGCCGCCAGCAGCAACAGCCTGGTTAACATGGGAAACACCACACAAGCTTGGCCTAGGGCCGGGCTCCTGGAGTATGAAAGCGCTAGAAACTCAAAAATATATCGAAGGTATATAATCATATATATCTCTCTTCACTCCAGAGAGTGCATTCCAGATCGAAACGTCTTTACCTTTCATGGATTTCAGCCCTGGACTAGGATTGTATGGTGCTTGCCTGGTCAACCAAGCTGTTGATGCTGGTAGCCCACATATCCATCACAGCCTGACTGATCTATCACTTGGTTTTACTGAATCTCTGCGGACAGTAAACGATCTATATACCTTTTCAGTTCTGGTACTCTCCTGCATTAAATATAGCTATTAAACCCGAATAATCTAAATAATTTGAATAACGTCACCAGTGACATTATTTCTCATAATCTGAAAGTTATCAATAACCACTCTATCATGTGTAGGGGTTGCGCGACACCCACCTTGCTGGGACGCTGGAGCGAGGTGGCTTGCCTGATGGTGTATCCAGTAAGACATTATGTGGCCTACGCTACTGATATTTACACTCAGACACCCATAACATTTAAAAAACATTATGCATGTTTGGCCTTCAAGGCATTTTTTTTTCTCTCTAAATGATAGATCATCTGGCAATACACCAAATCCTTTTACACGATCCTTTCGTTTGGTGAGATGGTCTTCAAGTTATATATATATATATATATATATATATATATATATATATATATATATATATATATATATATATATATATATATATATATATATATATATATATATGTATGTATGCATGTGTGTGTGTGTGTGTGTGTGTGTGTGATAATCCCTCCTTTCAAGTTCTTTTTTCTTTCCATATCTGAGTATATGGAATTTCCCAAGAGTTATGTATTGTGAGATTAGGGATATTTCTCCTATGAAGTCATTCTGACTAGGGTTGTATAGTTCATAATTTTTTATTAAATCCACAAGTTGTTGTCTTGGCGCCCCCTCTCCATGACTCATGATATGTGATTGTTGTGTTACCGGTCTGTGATTTTTTTGCTATTGTTTTGCTGCCTCCTTTGTGTAGCGGGGCAACGTCCAAACCTGTTAGGTCCTCTGGGATCTCACCTGAATGTAAGACTCTTCTATAAAGATCACTGAGTGCTTGTGCTAATGTTACTTTATTCGTCAGGGATTAACCTCGATACGTGTTTTATTAACATAAGATACCCGGTTCAACGGTGGGAGTGTAGCAAGACTGTTTAAGGGCACGTGAAAGTGGATAACCGGTGGCCCTATGGTGAGCCACAGTAACAGCGACCGCTACTTACCGGTGCTGAACTCTGGTCATCGAGCTAATGTGATTTTGCAGTTCTTTATTGATACTGGAAGCGTGAGGTGCACCCAGAGAGACGCCTTACCCAGCGTGAGCGAGCTAGCGTAGGCTGGGCGTGAACAGGCCAAAACTGGAGAAGCCAAGACGGAGGAAGCAACGACTGGGTATGTATGCGTAGGGGTACCCTTCCACTAGTGCCCCTCCCTCCACCTGTCTACCACTGCCCTCCCCAGCAAAACCCACACAAGGGGGCACCGTGCAGCGGATTATGGCAGAGATCTCCCCCTCCCTCTCCCCACGTACGGTAACCCACAGTTCCGGTCACCTTCCCTGGCCACGCACCCTCCTCGTGTTTGTAAATAAAGAGGAAACATGGCGCGTAAATAGTGTGCAAACAGCTAGGTTTGCACAGTGTAAATATTACGAGTGTAAACAATCCGGGTCCACAGGGGAGGTAATATGCCAACACTACGAATCAATGAAAGTGTAAAGGCAGTATTTACGTGTAAAGGGAAGAAACCATGCCCAAGAGTGTGAATACACGTGGTGTAGTGTGGTGTACATATAATGATTTTTAGGCAAACAAGCCGAACTGACCAAAAAATACATATACTTTCTAAAAGTTTAGCTTATGCACCGAATTTTCTTTAATTATGATATACAAAATGTAAATTTTACACCAAGATTATATTAGCAGTCTTACGTAAGGACTATAAAGTTAGGAAATAATATTTAATTTAAAGTAACTAAACCTATCTTAGGTCAGCCAAATTTTGCAAGTTATATATATATATATATATATATATATATATATATATATATATATATATATATATATATATATATATATATATATATTATATATATATATATATATATATATATATATATATATATATATATATATATATATATATATATATATATGTGCAATAAGATCACAATAAACAGGTCAACAGAACAACCACTGTGAAAAAAATACCGAAATTAAAAGCGCTTTCGTGACTTCTCACATTATGAAGGAATTATAAAAACGTTAACAGGAAGGCATATAAGGACGAGACTACACCTCGCTGCCACCCCACAACAACACCTGACTTTTTATGATGATATAGGTAGGTAGTCAGTGATCCGTGAAACACAGCTTATAGTCTGCCCAAAAATTTGTTTAATGTATCAAATTTTATTAACTATAAATTAATCTAATTTTTATAAACCAAAAGAAACATTCAGATTATTTTCAAAACTATTTTTTATGAAACATGATTCTATTATATTTCTGTCGACCATGGACTTGCTTGATATAACTTTTTCAGCATTTTTAAAATCAAGTGGATGATTAAAATCTCTCACATGAATAAGGAGAACATTAAAATCTTGACCACTTCTAATGATATATTTTTGTTGGTTTAACCTACGTTCAAGACTTCTACCTGTTTGACCGTAATAAACTTTATCACATATTTGACAAGGAATCTTATATATACACCTGTCAGCGAAAGTTCTTGGAATTTCAATATTTTTTACAGGGGTTCTGCATATATATATGTCGTGCCGAATAGGTAAAACTGGTCAATTAGCAAGAACTCATTTAAAATTAAGTCCTTTCTAAAAATTTATCTTATACGTTTAAAGATATATATTTTTTCATTAATGTTAATGTAAAAAATTTTAATTTTTCACCAAAATAATCTTAGAAAACTTACCTAACCTTATTATAACAAGAGCAATTTATTTTAGCCTAATCCTACTAAATATATTTTAAATACCTTAAGAGTAATTTAATATTAAACAAACACAATGAAATATATTTTTTTCGTTAGGTTTAGAATGATTTTTGCGAAATTATTGCATACACAAATTTTCGCTTGTCCTATATGGCAAGATGAGCGTTGCTATTTAAGCCAAGATCGCAAGTTCTGCCTATTCGGCACCACACACACACACACACACACACACACACACACACACACACACACACACACACACACACACACACACACACACACACACACACACATAGTCAATGAAATGTATTGTATATAAATTTCGTGGTGTTCAAACGAGTTTCCGCTGAGGTATTACAACGAAGAATTTACACAGTTGTGTTTTTAGAGCAAGCAGTATTTTATAAACCAAGATACCCGTGGTATACCTGTGACCGGTTTCAAGAGTTTCCTAACCATTGTAGCCTGGTCTAGGACCAGGTTTCCTTCCTGATTGCTTGTTCAATCTGGCTGGTACTGTTAGCGGACCTCTAGCCTGCTGTTAGCAGCTCTGGCCTGTTGTTAGCCGCCCTCTGGCCTGCTGTTACCGGCTCTCCGTCCTGCTGTAAGCAGCCCTCTGGCCTGCTGTTACCGGCTCTCCGACCTGCTGTAAGCAGCCCTCTGGCCTGCTGTTACCGGCTCTCCGTCCTGCTGTAAGCAGCCCTCTGGCCTGCTGTTACCGGCTCTCCGGTCTGCGTGAACTGAAAGCCATTAAATACATCAACACCAGGTGTAACAGAGAGACTTATCTATGCATCGACAAGGTCCCCGTCAAGTAAAATTTGCGCTAATATAATGACCTAAGCGTAGCATGCGCCTCTATTGAACAGTTGGTCTTTACTCGTACCAGGTGTAATGTGAGTCAACCCAAGTGTTCTGTTATATGCTCCAGACCAGAGCTTACATGTGACCTCTGGCATAAAACATCGCTGCTTTGTTCTGATTGTATTTACGTATTTGACGTAAATTATGCAACTGACTCCGGCCATACAATAGAGCGGAAAAATAATGTAAGGGACCTGGGAGTAGTAATGTCTGAGGATCTCACTTTCAAGGATCACAACAGTGCCACGATCGCACGTGCAAAGAAAATGATAGGATGGATAATGAGAACTTTCAAAACGAGAGATGCCAAGCCCATGATGATCCTTTTCAAATCACTTGTTCTCTCTAGGCTGGAATACTGCTGTACATTAACATCTCCATACAAAGCAGGTGAAATCGCAGATCTAGAGAGTGTACAGAGATCCTTTACTGCACGTATAAGTTCTGTCAAGCACCTTAACTACTGGGAACGCTTGGAAGCACTTGACTTGTACTCGTTGGAACGCAGGAGGGAGAGATATATCATAATCTACACTTGGAAAATCTTGGAAGGAATGGTCCCAAATCTGCACACAGAAATCACTCCCTACGAAAGTAAAAGACTGGGCAGGCGATGCAAAATGCCGCCAATAAAAAGTAGGGGCGCCATTGGTACACTAAGAGAAAACACCATAAGGGTCCGGGGCCCAAAACTGTTCAACAGCCTCTCATCAAGCATTAGGGGAATTGCCAATAAACCCCTGGCTGCCTTCAAGAGAGAGCTGGACAGATACCTAAAGTCAGTGCCGGATCAGCCGGGCTGTGGCTCGTACGTCGGACTGCGTGCGGCCAGCAGTAACAGCCTAGTTGATCAGGCCCTGATCCATCGGGAGGCCTGGTCATGGACCGGGCCGCGGGGGCGTTGATCCCCGGAATAACCTCCAGGTAACCCACCGAGGCAAGGTGACCCGAAAATAAAGAAATATTTTTATCATTACTCACTCTATCACTATCTTGCCAGGTATGCCTATATTACAGTTCAAAAACTGCATATTATTATTATTATTATTATTATTATTGTTGTTGTTGTTGTTGGATTCATGGAAAAACGCTAAATCAGTAAGGGTCATAAAACTCCTGTGCAGAGGAAAGCAGATTAATCCACGATTCCAAGATTAGTATTAGTTCCAGCTCCTCGGATCAAGAGCCCTTCACCAGAAGAAAGGCGCCCGCCTTGAAACGGTATTCTTTAAACGTTCCATTGTTTGGTAATGGGGAAAAGCCAGCCTTAACGAGGCGACTCTCTCCTAGTAGTTAGTTACCTGGACAGGTCTGGGCGATGTGGCTTAATCCGCAACCTTGGCATTTACTAGTAAAAACTAGCGTTACACAGAGCAGGCGTGGGTTGCCCCAGCATGGTGTGTGTGTGTGTGTGTGTGTGTGTGTGTGTGTGTGTGTGTGTGTGTGTGTGTGTGTGTGTGTGTGTGTGTGTGTGTGTGTGTGTGTGTGTACGTGTATGTGTATGTGTATGTGTGTATGTGTGTGTGTGTGTGTGTGTGTGTGTGCGCATGTGTGTGTGTTTGTGTGTTTTCTTCCACTGGGCACAAAAGGCACAGCAACTCTCAGGTTAATCGAAAACAAACAGAAATCTACTAAATCCAACTTAGCAATCTGCTTCAAATGAATAATTTTAATCGTACCTGTGATTTGCCTGAGTTTTCCTACTTCCTCCTCCCTGCCCTGATCAACCAGGCTGTTGCTGTTGGCAATCCGCCGGTCTACATCGCAGCCTGGTTGATCTCACTCACCAAGAAGGTAATGATCTACTTTCCTCTTATAGACCTCCACAGCAACATTTCTGATATTTGTTGGTATCTGGTGTAAAGTTTGAACTCACAGAGTCTACCTGCAGGGTATTCCGGGGATCAACCCCCATGCGGCCCGGTCCGTGACCACAGTCACAGGTCACAGTAACACAGGTCACAGTAACACGGTCACAGCCTGATCAACTAGGCTGTTACTGTTGGCCACACACAGTCCACCGTACGAACTACAGCCCCGCCGATCCGGCACTGACTTTAGGTATCTGTCCAACTCCCTCGAAGGCATATTTACAAAGTCACAGGGTGACTTTGTAAATGCTCCAAGTCGTTCTTCTCTCCTATGTGCGGGTTATTTGTGTATTGCTCCAGTCACGGTATTGTACCTTTTTTCGTTATTATCTCCTTATGGCTGGTGAGAGGATGTTGAACCCTGCAAATGTTGATACAGTGTTCAATTATTGTGCCCATGGCTCCCTGCTTTTTACTGGGTCTATTTACAAGTTCATATCTCTTTATCAGGCTGTAATTATAGTACACAGATCTTAGACTCAGCCGTCTAGTATCTCTTATGTGTATATTACCACGTTATCTTTCTCACCTTCTCTCCAGAGAGCACATTTCAAGTTCTTTGAGGCGTTCCATAAGTTTAATGCTTTACTAGTTCTATGTGGGTTGTCAACGCTCCGTACACACAATTTTTTTCCCTCCATGTCTCATCCCCTCTGAACGGTGCTGTCAACACTGAGCGGCCCTCTCCAAGGGAGAGGCCACAGGGGATTTGAACAGCATTACCAATGGCATTATGTCTCTAATTTTGATGTTATTATTCACCATGCCATTTGCCTGGCAATTGTTTTACTGTGTAATTTAGAAAATAGGTCAGTTTATGTTAATATTCCTAGATATTTTACATGGTGTTTTTTTTGTGGCTAGAACAAATCACAAGAATACGCAATTTGGAGAAGAAACTTATGGGGACGTTTCGGTCCGTCCTTGACCGTTGTCAAGTCACAACTACGACAAAAAAAGCAGAGACCAGAAGCCAGGGTTGGAGGGAGAGGGAACAAGGGAATGGTAGTAGCAATAGTAGAGACAGTAAGACTAGTAGCCGCAGTAATAGTAGTAGGAGAAATGGTAACAACAGTTTAGTAATAGTAATGAGGTAGTTGTAGTTAAATTGGTAATAATTGTTTAGTAGCAGTAATGAGGCCGTAATGGTAGCAGTAGCTGTGATATTCTCAGAACACTCTGACCATGTAGGTCACCCAGCACTCATACCCAAACAATACACCGTAATGATAACAAAGATAAAACTAACAAATAATCAAAGCCATGAATACAAATGAAACTGAGCCAACGCCAATAAAAACTATTAGGCCAAGTTAAAATAACCAGCAGCAAAAAGGCAAAAGTAGCAGTGTTAGTGCTAGTGGTAGCAATAATAGTAGTGTTGTAGTGGTGACAACATTAGTAACAGTAGTGGTAGAAATAACAGAAAGTGTAGTAGCAGTGAACGCATTAGTAATATTAGTGGCAATAGTAGTAAACAACAAAATTGGCCCTTTAAAGTAACGAGAGTAAATTGCATATCAAGGTAGGGAGATCAGTATATTCTAACACTGCAACACCTGCCTCTAAGGGGGCAGAAGAGCACTGCAGTAGCTCTACTGGCCCACACTATTGGAAAAAAAAATGGTAAATCAGAAGACAAGAATGACGAAATATTTTTTTTAAAGACAGATCAAGAGGCAAGGAGAGGAAGCGCGAAGATCAGGTCAAGTCACGTGTGTTCTGAAGATCGGAATATTGAGAAGGGCAAGCATCTACAGAAAGATAGCCATGGCTAAGATTCATGCTAGGAATGTGGAATGTAAGGACAGATTCGGCAAAACGGCTTCTGAGAAGTCTGGAAGAAAGCCAGATTGCTTCAGCAGATCAGTTAATAGAAAGGCTGTGATCTTTAGCATGACAGGACAGTTAGTGTAGTCAAGGCGAACACTTCATTTGTGCTCTAAATCTATCAGAAAGTGACCAGTTTCTCTAAATTATTGGGGAGGTCAGGAGGAGCGGGAAATGTAGTAGGCACTGGAAGCTTCACTGACATGAGAAGTATGAGCTAGATCACTACGAAGGGTATAATTAGTTTTGATGGAAAGCAAGTTTGATATCTAAAGGACGGAGGATTTTGAGATTTTGAAAATTGAAAAGTTAGGGAAGACAAGAAGCAGGTTTCACAGAAGTGAGTTTAGGCCCGTAGGTCTCCTGCTGTTCTCTTCTCTTCTTTGGTTCTTATATACTACTACTATTATTACAAATTCACCACTACACTATTACTTCTACTGATAGTATTACCACTACTACTGCTGCCACCTCTTTACTATCATTACCATAGCTACTACCATTTTGACCACAGCCACTGCTGTTAATTCTAATATGACAACTGTTACCCCTACCACTCCTTTCTCCCTTCTTCCCTTCTCTCGTCCTGTCTTCTGGACTCTTTTTTTCTAGCTTTGAAACTATAAATTGTATACAATATATAGGTCTCATTTGGACCCTATATGTTATACATAACATAAATGTTGATCTATTGTTCTATATTTATCTACTGGTCTATATTTGACATGTGGTCTATTTTGGCGCCTACGATTATTAGTGCGCTCAGACCAACAAAGACTTCAAAATTAATCCGGGCCTGGTTACAGATATGAGGATGGGTAAAAAGAGATGGGCGCAGGGTGTGTGGGTAGGTGCAGGTGTGGGGTTCAGGTGTGGGTTAGGTATGCAGTATTCAAGAAACGTCTGTGATAGCCTCCTTGTTCCGGATGAGTGCATTACAGCTGTGTTTTGACGGGCTCTCTCGATATTCTCATTCCGTGCACATGTGCCCAGCCACACCAGCGCCAGCTCTCCAACACTTCGTCCACACCCGCCCCAGTCTTCACTCTACGGAAGCAGTGGCCAGTACGTAGATCGCGATCCACCAAAAGATCGTAGAGCAATTTCCAGCAGATCCCAGGATGATCAACATACATAAACTATGTTTTGTGTAAATTTAATGATATAAAAATGTGTATTCAGGTCACCCTGCCTCGCTGGGAGACGGCCGGTGTGTTAAGAAAAAAACATGAATATGTATCCCTTGATCTGTATGATAGATAGCTGAAATGATAGCCGAGAGAAGGTAGTTAGGAGCCACAAGCAAAGTAAACCTTAACCTGAAGACGTCACATCTAAAGCATATTCTGATTCTGTAGCCACTCACTCTCTCTCACTCACTCTCTCTCTCTCTCTCTCTCTCTCACTCACTCACTCTCTCTCTCTCTCTCTCTCTCTCTCTCTCTCTCTCTCTCTCTTTTTTTTTTTTTTACACAGGGTTTGACAAGGTTAAGGATCCCTAGCTTTATTGACAGCTATATTACAGGTTAAGGATTCCTAACTTTATTGGCAAGCTAAGAGCTGTTACCTACATCAGCTCATTTGAAAGCATTTTTATTGTTATGAGACATACAAGTACGGGACAAGATGAAGTTGGAGCCATCTGTGGGCCAGCATTTTCATTTGATCAACTGACTTTATCTCGTTGACATCATTATGCTGTACGAATGTGTTCCATACTCGAGTCATCCTGGGTATGTATGATCTCAGATGGAGTGATGTTCTGGAGAAGGGTACAGCCAGAGTGAAGTTGCTGCTTTCTGCTCTCTCTCTCTCTCTCTCTCTCTCTCTCTCTCTCTCTCTCTCTCTCTCTCTCTCTCTCTCTCTCTCTCTGGAAATAGCACTGCTAATTAAGCATTACTCCTGATCATGCATTCACATTCGTCAATGCATTTCCATCTAACACTACAATTTCTCCTACGCATGTGACTGAGAACTCGGGTCACATGGCATGTTAGTTGACGAGTGAACACGTGCTGAGTGCAAATCATTAGTTTAGAATGTCCATTATTTGTGTGAATATGCAGGTAAGATTAAGTTAAATGTTATATTAGTGAGAGTTAAACCTGTGGGAGAGATAGGTGGGAGGGGAAAGGAGTGAGACGGAGGTGTGGGAGGGGGATTTTTTTCCCTCAAGGTATGAAATGGTTAGGAGAAGGGGAGGGGAAGGGGGTGCCCTGGAGTAGGTTCCGTCAGCCAAGGGGCATTGTGATGGTCACCTGGCTCACTGCTGACCACCTGCACACCCCTATTGTTTACTCTCTCACACTCCACCCCCCTGCTACACAAACTCTTCACTCATCCCCATACATACACACACACTCTTCTCCCCGCACATACTATTCCCACTCCCTCGCACACTCTTTCCCCTCCCCCACACTCATCCTCCTCCCACCACACACACTTTCCCCTACCCCACACTCATCATCCTCCCACCACACACTCTTCCACCCCTCCCCCACACTCTTCCTCCTCCCACAACATTCTTCCCCCTACCACCCCACACTCTCCCCCTCTTAAACTAACTTCTTTCTCCAATTTGTTCACTACATAATCTCTTATCATCTCTTCCACTCCTAGAGCCTCTCGCTCCCTTCCTGAACCTCTTACTCTCTTCCTAATCTTCTCTCTCTCTGAACCTCTCACTCCCGTCCTGGACCTTTCACTCACATCTTGAACCTCTCTCTCTCTCTCTCTCTCTCTCTCTCTCTCTCTCTCTCTCTCTCTCTCTCTCTCTCTCTCTCTCTCTCTCTCTCTCTCTCTCTCACTCTCTATCTAACTTCTTTCTTGACTCCCTTCTCCTTGTTGCCCCTTTCGTCCCTCCCTCCCTCCTTCTCACTCACTTTCCCTCCCTCCCTCCTTCCCTCCCTCCCTCCCTCCCTGCTTGCCTGCCTAGCAGTGTGTGTGCATCACTAGTCTTCATTATATTCCCTCCCATCCCCCCCTAGCACTCCTCCTGTGCACCCCCTGGGATCTCCCCCCTCCCCCTCTGATTCTCCTTCACTATGCCAGTCACACACACACACACACACACACACACACACACACACACACACACACACACACACACACACACACACACACACATTTCAGTCATAGTCAGGAAGTGGAATAGTCTAGCAAGTGATGTAGTGGAGGCAGGAATCAAACATAGCTTTAAGGCAAGGTATGATGAAGCTCATGGAGCAGGGAAAGAGAGGACCTAGTAGCATTCACTGAATAGGCGGGGCCAGGAGCTGAGTCTCGACCCCTGCAACCATAATTAGGTGAGTACACGACACCTTAGCAAGGACTCATTCAAGACTCTGAACACAGTGTATGTCAGACCCATATTGGAGTATGCAGCACCAACATGGAACCCACACCTGGTCAAGCACATCAAGAAATTAGAGAAAGTGCAAAGGTTTTCAACAAGACTAGTCCCGGAGTAGAAAGGAGAAGTTAAGGGAAATCGACTTGACGACAGGAGATATATGAAAGACATGATAACTGATCAGTCACCCTTGGTTAGGCGAGATTGGTCAGTCACCCTGGGCTAGATGAGTCGGTCAGTCAACCTAAGTGAGATATGATTGATCAGTCAAAGCAATTCAGCCTGGGCCAAGGCAAATCACATCAGTTTAAGTCAGTCTAAGTCAGTTCCCAGGGTGCACAAACCTGGCCCTGGACCATGAAGGTCGTGACCTAGTCTGACCTTCTCGGGTATTACTTCTATGCTGATGTCCATCCTTCTGTGTTTCTTCTCTCTCTCTCTCTCTCTCTCTCTCTCTCTCTCTCTCTCTCTCTCTCTCTCTCTCTCTCTCTCTCTTACCCAAATAACGAACCGTAGCGATATCAGGAAACATTTCTCCAACACGAGCGTGGTAAATAATGTAAGACTAATGTTGTTTTGTGTCCTGGACTGCCTTACTGGGAACAATACGAGGCTATATAAGGCAGTAAGAGAACTGTAGTCAAATTTTAGTGTTTTGTGGAAATATACTGTAACGAGAGTCGACGATGTAAAAGATGAAGTTGGAAATCTGTGGGACTGACTGAATAATGACACAGTGGGAGCTACTGAAGTCAGTACCCGATCAGCAAGGATGTGGTTCGTATGCTGGATTACGTGCGGCCAGCAGTAGCAGCCTGGTTCATCAGGAGGCCTGGTCAAGGACTGGGCCCCGGGGTGTTGACCTTAGGAACACCCTCCAGATAGACTCCTGGTAGACTTCCTTGCAGGAGGTTCAAGATGGGTATGCCAAGGCTATTTCAAGTCAGCTTACATACTGAGGGTCCGTGGCTCGATCCCCGTCACGGGTGCAAAAGTTTGCCCAGAGTTTATCCGGAGTTGCTTCCGAAGGTTACCGCCAGGTGATTTTTTAGTGGCAGGAAACGAAAAAAGAAAATGGAAGGAAATAACAAAAATAGTCCACCACCTTGGAGCCTTGTTGGACTGGAGGCGCAGCCAGTGGCCACCCATGGCCCTCCAGAATTACAACTACTGATGCCAATAACAAAATCCCCCCAACAAACACAGAATACAACCTCGTTCATATTTGCTAATATACAGGGCCTTAAGCCATCCACCAACAACAAAATACCTTTTATCAGTGGACTTCTAGAGGAGTCTAATGCAATGTTTGCAGCCTTCACAGAGACTCACACAAAAGATCACTTTGACAGTGAAATATGGATAAGTGGTTACAACCTTTTTAGATGCGACAGAAAAAAACAGGCAACAAGGGGGGGTTGGCCTGTATGTCAAAGAGTCCCTTATCTGCACGGAGTTGCTGAACACCACAAATGAGGTAGTTGAAGTTCTATCAATAAAGATCGAGAACCAAAACCTAGTCATTGTGGTTGTATACAAGCCACCAGATGCAACCTCACAACAGTTCAAGGAACAGCTACTGAAAATTTATTACTGTTTGGAAAACCTTCCAGCTCCATCCCCAAACATCTTACTGCTTGGTGATTTCAACCTAAGGCATACAAAATGGAAGAATGTAGCAAATAATGTTATAGCTGAAACAATCCCCGGAGGTAGCGCAGATCAAAGGTCACACACACATGAGCTACTAAGTCTCTGCGAAAAACACACCTTAAGCCAGCAGATAGTGGAGCCAACAAGACTAGAAAACACACTTGACCTTATCTTCACAAATAATGAGGACCTGATAAGAGACATAAGAATATAAAAAACAACTAATTCCGATCACAATCTAATCGAAGTCCAGACGTACATGCATAGGGGTCCTGATCAGCAGAATGCATGTACCTGTGAAGGTGTCTTCACAAAATACAACTTCAACAACAAGAACATCAACTGGGACCAGGTAAACCATGTCCTAAACGAAACATGTTGGGAAGATGTCTTAAATGACATGGATCCAAACCAGTGCCTTGAAAGGATCAACTTCCTGGTAGCCGAAGCATGTTCTAGGCATATTCCCCTAAGAAAGAAGAAGAGCAGGAGTAAACTCAAGAGAAAAAGACGCTCCCTCTACAGAAGACGACGAAGAGTCACTGAGCTCCTCAGGAGTGCTAGAATATCTGATACACGAAAGGAGGCGCTGACCAGGGAAGTGGAAACTATCGAACTTAAGCTAAATGACTCTTACAGGAACCAGGAGAGGCAGGAGGAGCTTAAAGCTATTAGTGAAATTGAAAGAAATTCAAAATATTTCTTTTCATATGCCAAAAACAAGGCAAATACCACATCTAGTATCGGGCCCTTACTCAGACAGGATGGGACTTATACAGATGACAAGGAAATGAGTGAAATATTGAAATCCCAGTACGACTCTGTGTTTAGTGAACCACTAATCAGTCTGAGGATCGACGACAAAAATGATTTCTTCATGAATGAGCCTCAAAGCTCCATAAATGTATGCCAGATTTCCGACATTACCCTAACTCCGATAGATTTCGAAAAAGCCATTGACAACATGCCTATGCACTCAGCCCCGGGCCCAGACTCGTGGAACTCTGTTTTCATTAAGAACTGCAAGAAACCCCTCTCGCGTGCCCTAAGTACACTATGGAGGAGGAGCTCGGACATGGGTGAAATTCCACAGTCACTTAAAACAACGGATATAGCCCCACTCCATAAAGGTGGCAGCAAAGCATTAACTAATAACTATACACCAATAGCTCTGACGTCCCACATCATAAAAATCTTTGAAAGAGTGCTAAGAAGCAGGATTGCAAATCACCTGGATTCCCAAAATCTGCACAATCCAGGGCAACATGGGTTCAGGGCAGGTCGCTCCTGCCTCTCACAACTACTGGATCACTATGACATGGCCTTGGATGCACTGGAAGAAAATCAGAATGCAGATGTAATATACACAGACTTTGCAAAAGCATTTGACAAATGCGATCATGGCGTAATAGCCCATAAAATACGTGCTAAAGGAATAACTGGGAAAGTGGGGAGATAGATCTTCAACTTCCTAACAAATCGAACACAAAGAGTAGTGGTCAACAGAGTTAAATCGGAGGCTGCCATAGTGAAGAGCTCTGTTCTACAAGGCACAGTACTCGCCCCCATCTTATTCCTTATCCTCATATCAGACATAAACAGAGATATACACCACAGCACCGTATCATCCTTTGCGGATGATACTAGGATCTGCATGAGGCTGTCATCTGCTGAGGACGCGGTTAACCTCCAAGAAGATATAAACAAAGTTTTCCAGTGGGCAACGGTAAACAATATGATGTTCAATGAGGACAAATTCCAACTACTCCGTTATGGAAAACTGGAGGAGATAATAACTAGAACAGAGTATACTACTGACTCCGGCCATACAATAGAGCGGAAAAATAATGTAAGGGACCTGGGAGTAGTAATGTCTGAGGATCTCACTTTCAAGGATCACAACAGTGCCACGATCGCACGTGCAAAGAAAATGATAGGATGGATAATGAGAACTTTCAAAACGAGAGATGCCAAGCCCATGATGATCCTTTTCAAATCACTTGTTCTCTCTAGGCTGGAATACTGCTGTACATTAACATCTCCATTCAAAGCAGGTGAAATCGCAGATCTAGAGTGTACAGAGATCCTTTATTGCACGTATAAGTTCTGTCAAGCACCTTAACTACTGGGAACGCTTGGAAGCACTTGACTTGTACTCGTTGGAACGCAGGAGGGAGAGATATATCATAATCTACACTTGGAAAATCTTGGAAGGAATGGTCCCAAATCTGCACACAGAAATCACTCCCTACGATAGTAAAAGACTGGGCAGGCGATGCAAAATGCCCCCAATAAAAAGTAGGGGCGCCATTGGTACACTAAGGGAAAACACCATAAGTGTCCGGGGCCCAAAACTGTTCAACAGCCTCCCATCAAGCATTAGGGGAATTGCCAATAAACCCCTGGCTGCCTTCAAGAGAGAGCTGGACAGATACCTAAAGTCAGTGCCGGATCAGCCGGGCTGTGGCTCGTACGTTGGACTGCGTGCGGCCAGCCGTAACAGCCTAGTTGATCAGGCCCTGATCCATCGGGAGGCCTGGTCATGGACAGGGCCGCGGGGGCGTTGATCCCCGGAATAACCTCCAGGTAACCTCCAGGTAGCTCCCGCGGCCCGGTCGCAGACAAGACTTCCTGGTTGTTGACCTGATCGATCAGACTGTTAGTACCCGCAGACCAACGTATGCACCAAAATCCAGTTGATCAGGAACTGTTATGAGGAATCCGTCAAGTTACCTCCTGAAGAGAGCTAGGAATTTGTTGGTAATCCTACTTATGCGTGAGTGGAGAGCACTGAAGAGTCCTGGTCCATTAACACTTACTAAGTTCTCTCTGTGTACTCATCGTTCTCCTGGTTTTCACTGGAGGTATCCTGCACCGTCTGCCCAGCCTATTGTGTTCATAACCAGTAATTTCGGTATGTAGGTTTGGGACCAATCCCTCCAGTATCTTCCACTTGTAGATTATGATATATCTTTCTCGCTTACGTTCTAAGAAGTACGCTTTTAGGGACTTCAAACGCCCCCGGTAATTTAGGTGCTTGACTGAGTTTATACGAGCTCAGAAAATTCCGCCTGCCTTGAAGGGGGTCATTAATATACGAAAATACAGTACTCCAGCTTAGAGAAAACGAGTGACCAATAGAGTCATCATTGGATTGGCATCCCTTCTTTTGATGGTTCTAGTTATCCAACCTATTATTTTTACTTGTAGTTTTCATAATAACGTTGTTAAGCTCCTTAAACGTGAGATCTCCTGACATTGTCACTCCCAAGTCTCTGATATTGTTTCCATTTCTTCCATTCTTCCATGGCGCAACAACTGAAATTGTCCTCATTGAACATCATAGTCTTAACAGTGGCCCACTGGAGGATTTAGTTTACATTGGTTTGGAGGCTTTCCGTATCTCCTGTGGATGTCATTTTCATGCAGATTCCAATTGGACATTTTTTTTTAAACCTGCTGACCCTGTTCATCTAGTTAAAAGTTAGTCGACTGTTGTGGGTCGCGTCCCAGGAGGTACGTGGGTGTTAGTCGACTGTTGTGGGTCGCGTCCCAGGAGGTACGTGGGTGTTAGTCGACTGTTGTGGGTCGCGTCCCAGGAGGTACGTGGGTGTTAGTCGACTGTTGTGGGTCCCGTCCCAGGAGGTACGTGGGTGTTAGTCGACTGTTGTGGGTCGCGTCCCAGGAGGTACGTGGGTGTTAGTCGACTGTTGTGGGTCGCGTCCCAGGAGGTACGTGGGTGTTAGTCGACTGTTGTGGGTCCCGTCCCAGGAGGTACGTGGGTGTTAGTCGACTGTTGTGGGTCGCGTCCCAGGAGGTACGTGGGTGTTAGTCGACTGTTGTGGGTCGCGTCCCAGGAGGTACGTGGGTGTTAGTCGACTGTTGTGGGTCGCGTCCCAGGAGGTACGTGGGTGTTAGTCGACTGTTGTGGGTCGCGTCCCAGGAGGTACGTGGGTGTTAGTCGACTGTTGTGGGTCGCGTCCCAGGAGGTACGTGGGTGTTAGTCGACTGTTGTGGGTCGCGTCCCAGGAGGTACGTGGGTGTTAGTCGACTGTTGTGGGTCGCGTCCCAGGAGGTACGTGGGTGTTAGTCGACTGTTGTGGGTCGCGTCCCAGGAGGTACGTGGGTGTTAGTCGACTGTTGTGGGTCGCGTCCCAGGAGGTACGTGGGTGTTAGTCGACTGTTGTGGGTCGCGTCCCAGGAGGTACGTGGGTGTTAGTCGACTGTTGTGGGTCGCGTCCCAGGAGGTACGTGGGTGTTAGTCGACTGTTGTGGGTCGCGTCCCAGGAGGTACGTGGGTGTTAGTCGACTGTTGTGGGTCGCGTCCCAGGAGGTACGTGGGTGTTAGTCGACTGTTGTGGGTCGCGTCCCAGGAGGTACGTGGGTGTTAGTCGACTGTTGTGGGTCGCGTCTCAGGGAGTGTTAGTATACCTTAGATAGGAATGAGTTTTGAAATGAACTAAGGTAGAATATCAGCTCTTAGACTGTAAAACTGATGTGTAAAAACACAAAATGCAGGACTAAGTGTAAGAGCTCACCTCGTGACCAGATCTCAAGGTGGATCAGGATCTGATAAACACCTCGTGACCAGATCTCAAGGTGGATCAGGATCTGATAAACACCTCGTGACCAGATCTCAAGGTGGATCAGGATCTGATAAACACCTCGTGACCAGATCTCAAGGTGGATCAGGATCTGATAAACACCTCGTGACCAGATCTCAAGGTGGATCAGGATCTGATAAACACCTCGTGACCAGATCTCAATGTGGATCAGGATCTGATAAACACCTCGTGACCAGATCTCAATGTGGATCAGGATCTGATAAACACCTCGTGACCAGATCTCAATGTGGATCAGGATCTGATAAACACCTCGTGACCAGATCTCAATGTGGATCAGGATCTGATAAACACCTCGTGACCAGATCTCAAGGTGGATCAGGATCTGATAAACACCTCGTGACCAGATCTCAAGGTGGATCAGGATCTGATAAACACCTCGTGACCAGATCTCAAGGTGGATCAGGATCTGATAAACACCTCGTGACCAGATCTCAAGGTGGATCAGGATCTGATAAACACCTCGTGACCAGATCTCAAGGTGGATCAGGATCTGATAAACACCTCGTGACCAGATCTCAAGGTGGATCAGGATCTGATAAACACCTCGTGACCAGATCTCAAGGTGGATCAGGATCTGATAAACACCTCGTGACCAGATCTCAAGGTGGATCAGGATCTGATAAACACCTCGTGACCAGATCTCAAGGTGGATCAGGATCTGATAAACACCTCGTGACCAGATCTCAAGATGGATCAGGATCTGATAAGCACCTCGTGACCAGATCTCAAGGTGGATCAGGATCTGATAAACCCCTCGTGACCAGATCTCAAGGTGGATCAGGATCTGATAAACACCTCGTGACCAGATCTCAAGGTGCATCAGGATCTGATAAACACCTCGTGACCAGATCTCAAGGTGGATCAGGATCTGATAAACACCTCGTGACCAGATCTCAAGGTGGATCAGGATCTGATAAACACCTCGTGACCAGATCTCAAGGTGGATCAGGATCTGATAAACACCTCGTGACCAGATCTCAAGGTGGATCAGGATCTGATAAACACCTCGTGACCAGATCTCAAGGTGGATCAGGATCTGATAAACACCTCGTGACCAGATCTCAAGGTGGATCAGGATCTGATAAACACCTCGTGACCAGATCTCAAGGTGGATCAGGATCTGATAAACACCTCGTGACCAGATCTCAAGGTGGATCAGGATCTGATAAACACCTCGTGACAAGATCTCAAGGTGGATCAGGATCTGATAAACACCTCGTGACCAGATCTCAAGGTGGATCAGGATCTGATCAACACCTCGTGACCAGATCTCAAGGTGGATCAGGATCTGATAAACACCTCGTGACCAGATCTCAATGTGGATCAGGATCTGATAAACACCTCGTGACCAGATCTCAAGGTGGATCAGGATCTGATCAACACCTCGTGACCAGATCTCAAGGTGGATCAGGATCTGATAAACACCTCGTGACCAGATCTCAAGGTGGATCAGGATCTGATAAACACCTCGTGACCAGATCTCAAGGTGGATCAGGATCTGATAAACACCTCGTGACCAGATCTCAAGGTGGATCAGGATCTGATAAACACCACGTGACCAAATCTCAAGGTGGATCAGGACCTGATAAACACCTCGTGACCAGATCTCAAGGTGGATCAGGACCTGATCAACACC
The DNA here is from genome assembly GCF_038502225.1 of Cherax quadricarinatus. Taxonomy (NCBI): domain Eukaryota; kingdom Metazoa; phylum Arthropoda; class Malacostraca; order Decapoda; family Parastacidae; genus Cherax; species Cherax quadricarinatus. Next base: position 8,025,658 of record NC_091325.1, on the reverse strand, counting down.
TCGTGACCAGATCTCAAGGTGGATCAGCACCTGATCAACACCTCGTGACCAGATCTCAATGTGGATCAACACCTGATCAACACCTCGTGACCAGACCTCAAGGTGGATCAGGACCTGATCAACATTTCGTGACAAGACCTCAAGGTGGACCAGGACCTGATTAACACCTCGTGACCAGACCTCAAGGTGGATCAGCCCCTGATCAACACCTCGTGACCAGACCTCAAGGTGGATCAGCACCTGATCAACACCTCGTGACAAGACCTCGCGATGGATCAGGACCTGATCAACACCTTGTGACCAGGCCTCACGGTGGATCAGGACCTGATCAACACCTTGTGATCAGGCCCTCACGGTCGATCAGGACCTTATCAACTACACGCTAGAAACTTTCTTGTGATTAATTACCCACGAAAGTCAAATAATATGGCATATTTCCGGTAAGATCTTTTCCATCCGTGGACCCAGATTATTCAACATTTTACCAGAAAATATCAGAAACACTGCTGGGATAAATGTAGAAATCTTCAAGAGGAAATTGGACAGGTATCATCACCAGGTGCTAGATCAACCAGGCTATGATAGATACGTGTGGCAGTGGGCCACCAGCAACAACAGCCTGGTTGACCAGGCTAGCACCAGACGACCCTGACCCATGGCTGGACTTCGGGAGTAGAAAGACCCTCGGAACTCATCAAAATTATATCAGAGATAAAGGTAGATGAATTGGGGCAACATGTGTGAAGAAACAAGTCAGAGTCTCCACTCTCCCAGGATTCAGCCTGGGATAGATCCTTACTGCTACACAGCTATATGCTATACAGCCTATATTAATAACATTCAGTAAATCAGTATAGCTGCGGTCTCTGGAGAGGCGTAAAATTAGAAGGGATGGTGGATAAAAAGGAATAAAAAAAAGGATTTAAATAACGTTTTGGAAATTAAAAAAAATTAGATTTAGAGAGGATACAGAAAAGTAGAGTTTTGATGTGTGGAACACACACTCAAGTAGCCTCACACAAGCCAGAACTTCTGGTAACTTTAAAAATTAACTCATTCTCTTAACTCCCAAAATAATCCGTGTGGATTTTTCATAAAAGGTTTGCAGCAAATCTCTTGGTATCCTGTGTCAAGTTAGGTTCGTTAAGTTAGGTTAGAATACGTTGAGCTCTATCCATATAATTAGCCAATTATAACTTAACACTGTGGGAAAAAAAATATAAATATAGCTCGAATAGAGAACAGTAGACATACATATGTCAGAGTTAAGTGTCCTAACAACAGTAATGTCAATAATTAAGAGATTGTGCTGTAAAAGACGATGAACGGGTACTTAATGGAATGTGGGTGGAAGTGATTTGGCACTGCCTACATGGATCAATAGACCTACTGCAGTGCAACTAGCCGGGGATCGAGCCTATGTTGTTTTAGCCCGCTTCCTATGAAAGCATGTCAAAACTCATGATATTCTAACCACTACACCAACAATTGTTGGTGTAGTAGTTCATATATATATATATATATATATATATATATATATATATATATATATATATATATATATATATATATATATATATATATATATGAGTGAGGATGAAAGTGTTTCTTATTTTTCGGGTCACGCTGCCTCAGTGGGAAACGGGTTACCTGGAAGTTATTCCGGGGATCAACGCCCCCGCGGCCCGGTCCATGACCAGGCCTCCCGATGGATCAGGGCCTGATCAACTAGGCTGTTACTGCTGGCCGCACGCAGTCCAACGTACGAGCCACAGCCCGGCTGATCCGGCACTGACTTTAGGTATTTGTCCAGCGCTCTCTTGAAGGCAGCCAGGGGTTTATTGGCAATTCCCCTAATGCTTGATGGGAGGCTGTTGAACAGTCTTGGGCCCCGGACACTTATGGTGTTTTCCCTTAGTGTACCAATGGCGCCCCTTCTTTTTATTGGGGGCATTTTGCATCGCCCGCCCGGTCTTTTACTTTCGTAGGGAGTGATTTCTGTGTGCAGATTTGGGACCATTCCTTCCAAGATTTTCCAAGTGTAGATTATGATATATCTCTCCCTCCTGCGTTCCAACGAGTACAAGTCAAGTGCTTCCAAGCGTTTCAGATAAGCTTAAGTGTTCCAAATCTGACCCCAAAACAATTTTCCGTCATAAAATTATATAAACACCTTTTACAGTAATGATTTTCACACAACTGAGTAACTTAGCCATCTTAATTTTTAAGGTTTTAATCGTGACTGACTTCTACTGTATCTTACAGCTGGCCTTAAGTATTAAAATTTTATAAGGGCCCCAGTGGAAGGAAGTCAGCCTGACTTTCACGAGTTATGTTTGGTAAGTTACACATGTTACTAGGTGTGATAATTGCCCTTATGTGTACCTGTACCTCAACAAACTTTTAAAGAAAATGTTTCTCGGGAAACATAAGCACTGATATAACTTTCCTATAACACACACACACACACACACACACACACACACACACACACACACACACACACACACACACACACACAAACCTCACTCAATGAGAAAGATCTTGGGGTGAGTATAACACCGAGCATGTCTCCGGAAGCACACATCAATCAGATAACTGCTGCAGCATATGGGCGCCTGGCAAACCTGAGAACAGCATTCCGATACCTTAGTAAGGAATCATTCAAGACACTGTACACCGTGTATGTCAGGCCCATACTGGAGTATGCACCTGTTTGGAACCCGCACTTGATAAAGCACGTCAAGAAACTAGAGAAAGTACAAAGGTTTGCGACAAGGTTAGTTCCAGAGCTAAGGGGAATGTCCTATGAAGAAAGATTAAGGGAAATCGGCCTGACCACACTGGAGGACAGGAGGGTCAGGGGAGACATGATAACGACATATAAAATACTGCGTGGAATAGACAAGGTGGACAAAGACAGGATGTTCCAGGGAGGGGACACAGAAACAAGAGGCCACAATTGGAAGTTGAAGACACAAATGAGTCAGAGAGATAGTAGGAAGTATTTCTTCAGTCATAGAGTTGTAAGGCAGTGGAATAGCCTAGAAAATGACGTAGTGGAGGCAGGAACCATACACAGTTTTAAGACGAGGTTTGATAAAGCTCATGGAGCGGGGAGAGAGAGGGCCTAGTAGCAACCGGTGAAGAAGCGGGGCCAGGAGCTAGGACTCGACCCCTGCAACCACAAATAGGTGAGTACAAATAGGTGAGTACACACACACACTCGGGGCCAGGAGCTTGGACTCGACCCCTGCAACCTCAACTAGGTGAGTACACACACACCTAGTAGCGATCAGTGAGGAGGCGGGGCCAGGAGCTGAGTCTCGATCCCTGCAACCACAATTAGGTGAGTACAATTAGGTGAGTACACGCACACATAAACACGTGTGTGTGTGTGTGTGTGTGTGTGTGTGTGTGTGTGTGTGTGTGTGTGTGTGTGTGTGTGTGTGTGTGTGTGTGTATTTTGCCTATATGTGTGCGCGCGCGTGCTCGCTCACCTACATGTGGGGGCCGAGTCACAGCTCCTGGCCCCGTTTTTTCGTTGTGTCTGTGTTTAATTATATAATTATTTTTTCTCAATAATTTTACGAGATTCGCACCTAAATTTAAATATTAAAAAAACACGAACGAGAGAAATTTAAGCATAATTATTCGCTAATTACATACTTTCAATATTCTCAGGCCACTTGCCTTGATTCCTCCTCTTCCCCTCCTCCCCATCCTTTTCCAGTTATTTCCATCCTTCCTTATCCTTCTTCCTTCCCATCTTACGACAGATCTCGTCGTCCTCGAAGACGAAGAAGAATATTCTCAGAATGTCTTCCAGAACTGAATATACCGTAATATACCGTAATATACCGTAATATACCGTAATATACCGTAATATACCGTAATATACCGTAATATACCTTAATATACCGTAATATACCGTAATATACCGTAATATAATCTTACAAAAATATAAAAAATGTTTATGACTTGGATACGTATTTTAGTAGAGTACCGAAAAGTTACAAGAGACTGGTTTGGATTATTATTTTTGTTTATTTAGCTACCAAACGTACGTACGTACGTACGTGTGTATGTGTGTGTGTGTGTGTGTGTGTGTGTGTGTGTGTGTGTGTGTGTGTGTGTGTGTGTGTGTGTGTGTGTGTGTGTGTGTGTGTACCAAGCATGACATTTGGGTTAAGGTAGATTATTATTATTATTATAATCAAGGGGGAAGCGCTAAACCCGGAGGATTATACAGCGCCTGGGGGGGGGATGTGGAAGGCATTCAGGCTTAATTCGGGGAACTGGAGCACAGATCCAATTCCCTCAATCAAGAGCCCCTCACCAACATCAAGGAACCTTCCTTGAGGGGGGGGGGGGGTTAAGGTAGAAATAAGTCAATTTAACTTACACTCTGATCCTCCGTCCCAGCGCGTGGATGATACGTCAAATTAACTAATTAAATCACTTAGCAATGTTCATTAATGTTATTAACAATCACTGTGTCAACAACACTCATCAGCACCTCAGTAGTCTCACCATCACTAAACACACCCCAGCGGGGTCGCAGCCTCAAACTAGGAGAAAAAATCACTGTCGTATCACAACATGGGGAAATCACAGTCGAGAGGGAAGGGAGGAATCACAGAGAGAGAGAGACGGTCCGGGACCCACGCTGGACACTTGACGATTGAAACACACTATACCTCCTCTCCCCCAAGACCTCCCCAGCTGGTTGCCACGGCCTGTTTTTACACTCAATATTCCCGGCTTGAGTCTCCGCCAGACATAGTGGGATTTGTTACCAGCTTACTGATGGTGGCTGCCAGCGTGGAGGCATACACAGAGAGGCGTCTCGCCTCAAGACAGTCAGGGGGAAAAATGATGCGGGGTTTTTCTAGGAGGTGGACTCGACCACCTGCTGGCTGCCCCAGTCTGCATCTCTCGGCCTTGTGGGGAAACAGCTGGGATCTAACAGACTTCTTCAGGGCGTGCATACATACGCACATGCTCACGCACACACATTGGCTTAAGCCGGTAGGAGACTTGGACCTGCCTCGCATGGGCCAGTAGGCCTTCTGCAGTGTTCCTTCGTTCTTATGTTCTTATGTTCTTAATTGGATGAGAGATTGGAGGAGGCGAAGATAATACACAGTTTCGAGACTAGGTAAAGTAGGTCCAAGAGATAGGAAACCAGTATATCCAGTCAAAGCAATTCTAGAAGCAGGGAACCGAGTCGCAACCCCACGCAATCAAAAACTGGCGAATAAATACATACACACACACACACACACACACACACACACACACACACACACACACACACACACACACACACACACACACACACAAAGACGGGATGTTCCAGAGATGGGACACAGACACAAGAGGTCACAATTGGAAGTTGAAGACTCAGATGAATCAAAGGGATGTTAGGAAGTATTTCTTCAGTCATAGAGTAGTCAGGCCGTGGAATAGCCTAGAAAGTGATGTAGTGGAGGCGGGAACCATACATAGTTTTAAGGCAAGGTATGATAAAGCTCATGGGGCAGGGAGAGAGAGGACCTAGTAACAATCAGCGAAGAGGCGGGGCCAGGAGCTATGAATCGACCCCTGCAACCACAAATAGGTGAGTACAAATAGGTGACTACACACACACACACACACACAATAGGAAGTGAGTACAAATAGGAAGTGGAACAATCTGGAGAGTGATGTAGTGGAGGCAGGATCCATACATTTAAGAAGACATACGATAAAGCTCATGGAGCAGGGAGTGGACCTACCTGGAGATTACCTGGAGGTTATTCCGGGAATCAACGCCCCCGCGGCCCGGTCCATGACCAGGCCTCCCGATGGATCAGGGCCTGATCAACCAGGCTGTTACTGCTGGCCGCACGCAGTCCAACGTACGAGCCACAGCCCGGCTGATCCGGCAGTGACTTTAGGTATCTGCCCAGCTCTCTCTTGAAGGCAGCCAGGGGTTTATTGGCAATTCCCCTAATGCTTGATGGGAGGCTGTTGAACAGTCTTGGGCCCCGGACACTTATGGTGTTTTCCTTTAGTGTACCAATGGCGCCCCTACTTTTAATTGGGGGCATTTTGCACCGCCTGCCCAGTCTTTTACTTTTGTAGGGAGTGATTTCTGTGTGCAGATTTGGGACCATTCCTTCCAGGATTTTCCAAGTGTAGATTATGATATATCTCTCCCTCCTGTGTTCCAACGAGTACAAGTCAAGTGCTTCCAAGCGTTCCCAGTAGTTAAGGTGTTTGACAGAACTTAGTGACCTTAGTGACCATAGTAGTGACCATTGAAGAGAAGGGGCTATGAACTGTGACTCGACCCCTGCAACCACAAACAGGTGAGTATACACACACACACACACACACACAAACACACACACACACACACACACACACACACACACACACACACACACACACACACACACACACACACACACACACACACACACAGGCTGGAATACTGCTGTACATTAACATCTCCATACAAAGCAGGTGAAATCGCAGATCTAGAGAGTGTACAGAGATCCTTTACTGCACGTATAAGTTCTGTCAAGCACCTTAACTACTGGGAACGCTTGGAAGCACTTGACTTGTACTCGTTGGAACGCAGGAGGGAGAGATATATCATAATCTACACTTGGAAAATCTTGGAAGGAATGGTCCCAAATCTGCACACAGAAATCACTCCCTACGAAAGTAAAAGACTGGGCAGGCGATGCAAAATGCCGCCAATAAAAAGTAGGGGCGCCATTGGTACACTAAGAGAAAACACCATAAGTGTCCGGGGCCCAAAACTGTTCAACAGCCTCCCATCAAGCATTAGGGGAATTGCCAATAAACCCCTGGCTGCCTTCAAGAGAGAGCTGGACAGATACCTAAAGTCGGTGCCGGATCAGCCGGGCTGTGGCTCGTACGTCGGACTGCGTGCGGCCAGCAGTAACAGCCTAGTTGATCAGGCCCTGATCCATCGGGAGGCCTGGTCGTGGACCGGGCCGCGGGGGCTTTGATCCCCGGAATAACCTCCAGGTAACCTCCAGGTAACCACACACACACTAAATGTTCCAAATCTAGTTAGTTTTACAGGTGTATTGTGCACCTTGTACCATCCTGAAAGTGACAACCTAAAATATGACGTCTTTTATCACACTAAAGGAGACTTAATTTACTTCTCTAAAATTTGGTATAGTGTATTAAGACTGAGTCTTCTAAGGTTGAGTATATAAAGTTTGGGTGTATTAAGATTGCTGTTTTAAGTTTGGGTGTTTTTAGGTTGATGTATTAATTGTGCTCAGTGAGTAGAGAAACTCTCGAAACTCTTCAGAAGAGAATTTGAAGAGAATTTAGAAGAGAATTTGAAAATTTAAATGTAGGGGAAGAGAAGGAAGGTATTTGGGAGGGGGTGGAATGAAGTGAGGGGCTGGAGGGAGGGGAATGGTGGGGGAGTTTAACAAAGACTTGGAAAGAGGAGAGGACGGTTTAAGTTTAGGCTGAGGAGGATGAGGGACGGGGCAGCGGGTGGATGATGGCGTAGAGGCAGGGAAGGAGAATGGGGAGACCAGGGGTGGGGTCATGGGGAATGAGGTGAGGGTGTGAAGAGTAAACCGCACTCAGTTTTCATGGGGGGGGGAGGGGAGGTGTCGAGGAGGAGGAAGAATCTTCCTCACAACCACCCACATCCTCAAAATGATCTGTGATAATGGAGACATCTTCACTCAATTTCCACGTCTGCTGTATATGGGACAAGTTATCATGGAAGATGATAATTTTCTAGGTAATTGCACATATGCTGCTATGTATGATAATCTATGTAACTGTATTTATGTGTATCTGTACCTGAATAAACTTATTTAAGTAACAGTAACTACCTGGAGTTTACCTGGAGGGCATTCCGGGGATCAACGCCCCCGCAGCCCGGTCCACGACCAGGTCTCTCGGTGGATCAGGGCCTGATCAACGAGGCTGTTACTGCTGGCCGAACGCAATCCAACGTACGAACCACAGCCCGGCTGATCCGGCACCGTCTTTAGGTATCTGTTCAGCTCCCTCTTGAAGACAACCAGGGGTCTTCCCGTAGTGCCCCTTATTGCTGGTGGGAGGCTGTTGAACAGTCTTGGGCCCCGGACACTATTGCGTTTTCTCGCAGTGTACCAGTGACGCCCCTACTTTTCACTGGGGGTATGTTGCATCGCCTGCCAAGTGTTTTACTTTCGTATGGAGTGATTGCTGTGTGCATATTAAGGACCAGTCCCTCCAGAATCTTCCAGGTGTAGATTATGATATATCTCTCTCGCCTGCGCTCTAGTGAGTACAAGTCAAGTGCTTCCAGGCGCTCCCAGTAGTTAAGGTGTTTGATGGAACTTATACGTGCAGTAAAGGTTCTCTGTACATTCTCTAGTTCTCACCTGCCTTGAATGGGGATGTTAATGTACAGCAGTATTCCAACCTAGAAAGAATAAGTGATTTAAAAAGGATCATCATTGGCTTAGCATCTCTTGTCCTGAATGTTCTCATTATCCATCCCTTTAATTTAGTTTAATGTGGGTCATTCAGCGCAAGACGTGGTGGAGGCTTGATCCTCCGTCTGCTGAGAGTCAAATAGGTGCCCTTTCTATTTATACTTAGCTTTATTTATAACAGTAACTCGAACAACTCTTGTAAAAAAACTTTTGAAGTTCCCTTAGCTGATGAATCCTTAACGGAACACTTGACGATCTACCTACCTACATGAATATCCTCATTCCCCTGAAGTATCCCAGCTGAAGCTGACAGATTTCAACACTGTATGTGATCCATCCTGTGTAAAGGATCATGACAGGGACACATAGCTAGGTTTCGATTCCACTGTGTAACTGTTACATTGAATAGTTAACAGCACACTGCTGATATATCCAGTTGTGCTAAAAGGGGTATCTTTTACCTGGAGTCTACCTGGAGGTTATTCCGAGGATCAACGCCCCCACGGCCCGGTCCACGACCAGGCCTCCCGGTGGATCAGGGCCTGATCAACCAGGCTGTTACTGCTGGCCGCACGCAGTCCAACGTATGAACCACTGCCTGGCTGATCCGGCATTGACTTTAGGTCTCTGTCCAGCTCTCTCTTGAAGGCAGCCATTATAAGAGTGTATAGTGATTACTGAAGTCAGTTTGGTTAAGGTGCAGCTTCGGTAGATTAGATAACTCCACAAATGAGAAGGATCTTCCTAGGATGGGTTAGCTGTCCCCTGCGGAGTGTATAAAGATTTCTAGCTGAAGAAATTACGTGTCATCATCAGAATTAATATTTTAAACGTTGTGTTTGGTTCATGAGATACACACGAGTCTTGGTCTTCAAGACAACACCAGACCTGACCGTCAAGACCCCACCAGACGTTGCTGTCTAGATCACATCAGATCTGGTCTACAAGACCACACCAGACCTAGCCGTCAAGACCACACTAGACCTGGTCGTCAAGACCATACCAGACCTGGTCGTCAAGACCACACTAGACCTGGTCGTCAAGACCATACCAGACCTGGTCGTCAAGACCACACTAGACCTGGTCGTCAAGACCATACCAGACCTAGCCGTCAAGACCACACTAGACCTGGTCGTCAAGACCATACCAGACCTGGTCGTCAAGACCTCACGTGAGAGCCTCTCTACCAGTCACTTTCTTAACTTCCCATTCCCTTCGTGTTACAGTTTCACCTTCTACTCATTTGGTTCCTTCCTCTCCCATCATTCTCTTCCCTCCTCTCCACATTGTTCCCTTTACCCATTCTCGCATCGAACATAGAGAGGAAAATCGTAGCACCATATCATTCTTCGCAGACCATACTAGAATCTGCATGAGAATGACTACAGCCCAGGACACAGAGAACATTCACGTGATAACAACCAAAGCATCCTCAAGTTGGCCCCTGACAACAATAAAATAATAATAATAAATAATAATAATAATAACAATAATAATAATAATAATAATAATAATAATAGTAATAATAATAGTCTTTATTTCAGTTAAGTTATGTAAATATGATACAGAAATAATTAACTTTATTGACATAATGGTTATGCAGAGCATGTCTGGCAGCCTTAAGATTAACTTATAACTACAAACATTTATAAGATTAAGTTGGTTTATTTCAAAGTTAATGTTCACATTCTCTGATATTAACTCTAATATTTGGTTTATGTTTATTATATTTATGGATATTTTTAAGACAATTTTTCATAATGTTTGTAGTAGTTAATGACACATGTTGAAATTAATTGATAGTGAGGACGACAATATGAACCATAATATGGTTTAAATAAACAAGGTTAATGCTGATAAACTGGGTTTAAGCATAATTATACTGTACAGAATTGAGGTCAGGTGAAGGAGATACTTTTTTTTTTTTTTTTTTTTTTTGAAGTAGGTGGAGGATTGGGAATTTTTTGCATTCTCTGGAAAGAAGTTAAAAATTTTAGGTCCCTTTATTCGCATGGAGTTTTGAGATTGACTTGAACAGGCAGCATGTCAGAAAGGTACGAAAGTCTTGTGTGTGTATACATACATACATATGCAATAAGATCACAGTAAACAGGTGATTTCAAAATATGCAAAACAACCACTCTGAAAGAATAGAGAAATTCCAAGCGCTTTCGTGACTACTCACATTATCAAGGAACTATGTTCCTTGATAATGTGAGTAGTCACGAAAGCGCTTGGAATTTCTCTATTCTTTCAGAGTGGTTGTTTTGCATACATACATATATATATACATATAACTGATTTCTGCTGGATAACAATATAATTTACAACGAGGACAAATTTCCTGTACTCAGCTTTGGAAAAAAAAATAAGAAATAAAGATTGGATGGGATTAAAATATTCGAATGACTTGACAGGGAAGAATTATAATGTGATTTGTGAGTGTTTATGTCAGATCTCATTTTCCCGTAAGGAAAGTGATATTCTAGATAACCAAAACTTAAAAAAAACAGAAGAAGCCAAACCAACGATGATAGTCTTCAAGTCACTTGTTGTATAATGATATTGGTAGAAATTCCGACAATATGTTACAGGTAAAAGGACACAAGTGTAACTAATGCGATATTTTTATTGTGTCAGCGTTTCGCTCTCCAGGAGCTTTGTTTGTAACGATTTAACAAAGCTCCTGGAGAGCGAAACGTTGCCACAATTAAAATGTTGCATTATTTGCACATACATCCTTATACCTAACAAATTACTTGTTCTATGAAGGCTGAAATATTGTTATATATTAGCGACTCCTTCAAGGCATGATAAATTGCTGAACCGGAAAAGGTGTAGAGAACCTTCACTGATCGTATAATTTCATTCAAGCATCTGAACTACTGGGAACTCTTGAAGTCCCTCGAGATATACTCTTTGGAAAGTAGGCGAGAAAGGTACATGATAATTTACACTGGGAAAACTCTGAAGGAACTGGTCCCAAACCTGCACACAGAAATCACCTCATGTAATAAAACGAGAGGCTTGATACGCGGTACAAAATACATCACGATAACACTAAGAGAGAGAGAGCTCATGAGTGTAAAGGGACCAAGAAATTTTGATAGGCTCCCTTCCCTCTTTAAGATAGAAATAGATGGGTTCTACAAGTCGGTTCCTGCTCAACTGGGCTGTGGTGGGTCTGGCACCAACAGCCTGATTGATCACTCCGGTGACTGGGTGGCCTGGCCTGGGACCGGGCCACAGAGGCAGTTACCCTGAAATCGACTACAGATAACTTCACTCACTCACTCACTATCTCTCTCTCTCTCTCTCTCTCTCTCTCTCTCTCTCTCTCTCTCTCTCTCTCTCTCTCTCTTTCTTCCTCATTCTCTCTCATTCTTCCCTCTGGCATTTTATTATGTTCATGAGGAATGGGAGATAATCTGACTTGATCCAAGAAAGAGAAGATAATTCCATTTCCTTGAATCAAGAGCCCTTTCCCAGCATGAAAAAACAATTTGAAGGAGCCTGGGTGTGGAAGACGGGGCAGAGAGCCTAGGCAGGATGACAGATGCAGCGTCACCATTCCATACATGCCGCAGGTGCTTGCCACACTGAATACTTCACACAGTCACCACATTACACACTCTTCTAGTCACTACAGCCCACTCATCACAACATGCCACCACCCCACACAACCATCCACACCCTCGACCACACCACCAACCACACACATACACACACACACGCATACACACACACACACACACACACACACACACACACACACACACACACACACACACACACACACACACACACACACACACACTACATAAACACGAGCTACACTCACTCAGTGACAACATTAACAGGTTCCACTTTAAGAATCCCACACAGTCAATGTCCCACCAGTTTAAAAATCCTCAAAAACAATACTGCTCCGAATTCTGAATAAATGATCAAGGGGATTTTAAAAGAACTTCGGGATATCACATTAAATGGTTTTGTATTTTCAAGTGACAAGTTTTACGAAGGTTAGACCGGGGTTATTGGACAGGAGGAGCGAGGCTAGAGAAATATGGGTGTTTGTGAGAATAGAAGTTCAGGTACTCTACTAGATTTAAGCAATTCTGCTCCAGATCACTCCACTGATGGATTCCCAGTTGACAGCAACTCCAGGTCGGCCATAGCTGATGAGCCCTTAATGGAATTCTTGACGATATCCTCATTGCCTTACAGAAGTCTACCTGATCAGGATGATACATTTCAACACTGCACGAGTGTGAGTGCCATCCTGCGTGACGGAAGATGTCAAAGAAAGCATTGCTAGTGTTGTTTCCACTGTGTAATTATCACATAGAAAAAGGTAACAGCACATTCAGATATATCCAGTTGTGCACTGTATACACGATGAATGCTCTCTAATAATAATAATAATAATAATAATAATAATAATAATAATAATAATAATAATAATAATAATAATAATAATAATAATAATAATAATAATAATAATAGTAATAATAATAATAATAATAATAATAATAATAATAATAATAATAATAATAATAATAATAATAATAATAATAATGCAATTTCATCTGAACAAATTTATTGTTCATTTTAATGAAATACACGATTTAGCACTTCGAGATGAATTTTAGAATTCTCTTGTCCAAATCTTCATTAAATCTCTTTCATTCCTTCCCTGTTTGTGCTATTCTCTTTGTCTTTATATAGCAATGATATGTAAAAATCAGTCTCCGCTTGTAGATCACCTTCGCTGATTAACGCTAGTAGGAGTCCTAGTACTGATCTTTGGGGGACCCCGCTAGCCACCTTTGCCCAGCTTGACGCTTCCTCTTACACCGTCACTCTGTGAGCAACTGTCCTAGCATACTTGTGTTTTTCTGTGAGTGCCTGTGTGTTATTCCTTCCTGCTTGTGTTTATCTTTCTCTCCCCATCTCTCAATGATACTTGTCATCTACTTATCTGTTCGCATACCTGTTTACTCAGTTATATGTATGTTGGTCTGCCTTTATGTCAGTCTGTTCATTGCTTTACACAGGCAGCTGAGGCATCCAGCACACCTGCAGCCAGCTTAACATCTGTTTGTGTCTGGCTGCAAGACAGTGACCTCGCTTCATCAAACCCCATTTAACCGTCATTGAAGGGGAATGGAGAAGGTACGGTGGTGTCTACTGAGAGAGAGAGAGAGAGAATAGTCCCAACCCACAAAAGTGCCAATAGACGCACTGTGAAGTACTTATCGCAGTAGTCTTGCTATAATAGGCCTGCAACAATAGCCCTGCTGCAACAGACCTTCTTTATTAGGCATGCTGAAGATCTGTTGCATTAGGCCTGCTGTAGTTGGCCTGTTGCAGGCCTGCTGAAGGTCTGTTGCATTAGGTTTGCTGCATGAGGCCTGTTGCAGCGTTGCTGGTGGTGTTATGCAGCAGCAGCAACAGGAGCAGGTGGTGGTGGAGTATGACAGGTGGTGGGCGGGGCTCCGCCATGCAGCTGGTGGTGGATGCCCAGCGTCTGCTGTTACTTCTCTCACCTGAAGGCCTGCGTCTACCTACTCTTGTCTACTTTCTACCACGTCTACAGTGGGTCTACCTTTTCTCTACATTCTACCACGTCTACAATGATTCTACCTTCTGTTGTCTACCTTCTACCAGGTCTACAATGCTTCTGCCTGTCCTTGTCTACCTTCTACCAGGTCTACAGTGCATCTACCTGCTATTGTCTACCTTCTACCAGGCCTACAGTACATCTACCTACCTTTGTCTCCCTTCAACAAGGTCTACAGTGCACCTACCTGCCCTAGTCTACCTTCTACCGCTTCTACATTCTTCTACCTGCTCCTGTCTACGTGTACCAGGTCTACATTGCTTCTGCTTACTCTTATTTATTCATACCTGCTTTCGTCTACTAGTCTTGTCTACTATTTGTTCTTGTCTACTACTTGGGCGTGTCTACTACCTGGTTTATCTATTACGTGATATTGTCTATCAGACCTTTTCTACTACGTGATACTGTCTAACATGTTTTGTCTACTAACGATTTTTGTCAGTTAAGTATTGTCTACTAACTTGTCTGTTCTCTTAGAACCTGTCTGCTTCTTTCTGGTCTACCTTACTTCTACCTAGTATTATCTACTTCTACCCAGTGTTGTCTACTTCTACATGGTATTATCTATTTCTACCTGATATTGTCTACTTTTACCTGGTGTTGTCTACTTCTACCTGGTGTTGTCTGCTTCTACAGTGTGTTGACTACTTCTACCTGGTGTTGTCTACTTCTACCTGGTGTTGTCTACTTCTACAGTATGTTGACTACTTCTACCTGTGTTGTCTACTTCTACCTGGTATTGTCTACTTCTACATTGTGTTGACTACTTCTACCTGTGTTGTCTACTTCTTCATGGTGTTGTCTATTTCCACCTGGTATTGCCTACTTCTACCTGGTGTTGTCTACTTCTACCTGGTGTTGTCTACTTCTACCTGGTGTTGTCTACTTCTACCTGGTGTTGTCTACTTCTACCTGGTGTTGTCTATTTCTACTTGGTGTTGTCTACTTCTACCTGGTGTTGTCTACTTCTACCTGGTGTTGTCTACTTCTACCTGGTGTTGTCTACTTCTACCTGGTGTTGTCTACTTCTACCTGGTGTGGTCTACTTCTACCTGGTGTTGTCTATTTCTACTTGGTGTTGTCTACTTCTACCTGGTGTTGTCTACTTCTACCTGGTGTTGTCTACTTCTACCTGGTGTTGTCTACTTCTACCTGGTGGTGTCTACTTCTACCTGGTGTTGTCTATTTCTACTTGGTGTTGTCTACTTCTACCTGGTGTTGTATACTTCTACCTGGTGTTGTCTACTTCTACCTGGTGTTGTCTACTTCTACCTGGTGTTGTCTACTTCTACCTGGTGTTGTCTACTTCTACCTGGTGTTGTCTACTTCTACCTGGTGTTGTCTACATCTACCTGGTGTTGTCTACTTCTACCTGGTGTTGTCTACTTCTACCTGGTATTGTCTACTTCTACCTGGTGTTGTCTACTTCTACCTGGTGTTGTCTACATCTACCTTATGTTGTCTACTTCCACCTGGTAGATAAAACTTAACTCTTAAACGAGTATGTCAAAATTATTATTGTCGTAAGAAGCAAAAATAAGTAGGAGAAAATAAGATTTGATCCAAGGAAGGAGAAGCTGGAGATTCCTTGGCTCAAGAGCCCTTATACCTCTAATGAAGTATAATGAATTCATTGTACCTTAGAGAGGTGTGATGAATACAATGTCAGAAAGAGTTGGGTACAAGCTGGAGTACAATGTTAGTCTGTATTAACATGCTCAGGAAGATCGGGAGGCAGTCAGGCGCTTATTTGTATTCGTCTGCAGGCAACACATCATGCTCGACTGCTACTGCAGGCAACACATCATGCTCGACTGCTACTGCAGGCAACACATCATGCTCGACTGCTACTGCAGGCAACACATCATGCTCGACTGCTACTGCAGGCAACACATCATGCTCGACTACTACTGCAGGCAACACATCATGCTCGACTACTGCTGCAGGCAACACATAATGCTCGACTACTGCTGCAGGCAACGCATAATGCTCGACTACTACTGCAGGCAACACATCATGCTCGACTGCTACTGCAGGCAACACATCATGTTCGACTACTACTGCAAGCAACATCATACTCGACTACTACTGCAGGGAGCACATCATGTTCGACTACTACTGCAAGCAACATCATGCTCGACTACTACTGCAGGCAACACATCATGATCGACTACTACTGCAAGCAACATCATGCTCGACTAATACGGCAGGCAATACATCATGTTCGACTACTACTGAAAGCAACGTCATGCTCGACTACTACTGCAGGCAACACATCATGTTCGACTACTACTGCAGGCAACACATCATGCTCGACTACTACTGCAGGCAACACACCATGCTCGACTACTACTGCAGGCAACACATCATGTTCGATTACTACTTCAGGCAACACATCATTCTCGACTACTACTGTAGGCAACACATCATGCTCGACTACTACTGCAGGCAACACATCATGCTCGACTAGTACTGCAGGCAACACATCATGCTCGACTACTACTGCAGGCAACACATCATACTCGACTACTACTGCAGGCAACATCATGCTCGACTACTACTGCAGGCAACACATCATGCTCGACTACTACTTCAGGCAACATCATGCTCGACTACTACTGCAGGCAACACATCATGCTCGACTACTACTGCAGGCAACATCATGCTCGACTACTACTGCAGGCAACCCATCATACTCGACTACTACTGCAGGCAACACATCATGTTCGACTAGTACTGCAGGCAACACATCATGCTCGACTACTACTGCAGGCAACATCATGCTCGACTACTACTGCAGGCAACACATCATACTCGACTACTACTGCAGGCAACACATCATGCTCGACTAGTACTGCAGGCAACACACCATGCTCGACTAGTACTGCAGGCAACACTTCATGCTTGACTAGTACTGCAGGCAACACATCATGCTCGACTAGTACTGCAGGCAACACATCATGCTCGACTAGTACTGCAGGCAACACATCATGTTCGACTAGTACTGCAGGCAACACACCATGCTCGACTAGTACTGCAGGCAACACATCATGCTTGACTAGTACTGCAGGCAAGACATCATGCTCGACTAGTACTGCAGGCAAGACATCATGCTCGACTACTACTGCAGGCAACACATCATGTTCGACTAGTACTGCGGGCAACATCATGCTCGACTAGTACTGCAGGCAACACATCATGCTCGACTAGTACTGCAGGCAACACATCATAGTGCCACTCGTGGCGAAACGTTTCCTGTACCCTGAACTGTACGAAAGTGTCATTTTTCCACTATATAAGTCTCTTCTGTATTATATTAAATAAAAGCTTGCTGCAAGGGCGAAACGTCTCATCAATAAAGATAACTAAGTGTAAGTAAGTTATTAGTAAGTAAGTAAATAACTAAGTTTTTTCAGGTATAGGTACACATAAATACGGTAATTTAAATTATCATACATTTCAACATATGTGTAGATCACATAGAATAACTCATATAAAGGTCAAACAAGTGAATTATTTCCAATGGTGGCCTTTTAATATCTTATTTAAACCTGGTGGAGTAGCGATGTATGTGGTGGAGTAGCGATGTATGTTGGTGGAGTAGCGATGTATGTTGGTGGAGTAGCGATGTATGTCAGAGACAATTTAAATTGTTGTGTTAGACAAGATATTAAATTAGAAGCGTCAGCCACTGAATCTGTTTGGTTACAGCTTCTCGAGGGCCGAGAAAAACTAATTTTGGGTGTGATTTACAGGGCCCCAAATCTTGATAGGGAGTGCAGTAAACTTCTATGGGACGAAATTCGTAAGGCATCTACATACGAAAATGTTGTGCTAATGGGAAATTTCAACTATAGACAGATTGACTGGAGCAATTTGACAGGAAATTTAGAGTCGGGTGACTTTCTTGATACGATCCAGGTTTGTTTTTTAAAACAGTTTGTGACAGAGCCAACTAGGGGAAATAACCTCCTTGACTTGGTTCTTGCCAGTAGGGAAACACTAATTAATAATCTTGAGGTTAATGATGAGCTTGGGGAGAGTGATCACAAATCACTCAGTTTTAATATATCATGGAATTCCCCTAATAATGGCAATCAAGTCTCCGTCCCTGACTTTCGCTTGGCTGATTTCATAGGACTGAAAAATTACTTAGGTGGGCTGAACTGGAATGACCTGACTAAGGGTCAGGTAGGTGGTGATGGTTGCCGATATGATGCTTTCCAGGGCATAGTTCTAGCTGCTCAGTCAAATTATGTTCCAAATAGGGAAATCAGATCAAACAAAAATGATCCTAAATGGATGAACAATAGATTAAAATATCTGATTGGTCAAAAGAGAGGCATATATAGGCAAATCAAAAGAGGAGAGGGGCAATTAAGAAATCGATATATTCAGTTAAAGAGAGAAATAAAAAAGGGAATTAGAAAAGCAAAAAGAGATTATGAAGTTAAAGTTGCAAGAGAATCGAAGACTAACCCAAAAGGATTCTTTCAGGTATACAGAAGTAAGATCAGGGACAAGATAGGCCCACTCAAAAGTTCCTCGGGTCAGCTCACTGACAGTGATAAGGAAAAGTGTAGAATTTTTAACACATACTTCCTCTCAGTTTTTACACAGGAGGATACCAGCGATATTCCAGTAATGATAAATTATGTAGAACAGGACGATAATAAACTGTGCACTATTAGGGTCACAAGTGACATGGTCCTTAGGCAAATAGATAAATTAAAACCTAACAAATCCCCAGGCCCTGATGAACTGTATGCAAGGGTTCTAAAGGAATGTAAAGAGGAGCTTAGCACACCTTTGGCTAATCTTTTCAACATATCACTACAAACTGGCATGGTGCCAGATAAGTGGAAAATGGCAAATGTGATACCTATTTTCAAAACAGGTGACAGGTCCTTAGCTTCGAACTATAGACCAATAAGCCTAACCTCCATAGTGGGAAAATTTATGGAATCAATAATTGCCGAGGCAGTTCGTAGCCACCTTGAAAAGCATAAATTAATCAACGAATCTCAGCATGGTTTTACAAAGGGGCGTTCGTGCCTTACGAATTTATTAACTTTTTTCACTAAGGTATTTGAGGAGGTAGATCATGGTAATGAATATGATATTGTGTATATGGACTTCAGTAAATCTTTTGACAGGGTCCCACATCAGAGACTATTGAGGAAAATTAAAGCACATGGAATAGGAGGAGAAATTTTTTCCTGGATAGAGGCATGGTTGACAAATAGGCAGCAGAGAGTTTGCATAAATGGGGAGAAATCAGAGTGGGGTAGCGTCACGAGCGGTGTTCCACAGGGGTCAGTGTTGCGCCCCCTGCTGTTCACAATCTACATAAACGACATAGATGAGGGCATAAAGAGCGACATCGGCAAGTTTGCCGATGACACCAAAATAGGCCGTCGAATTCATTCTGACGAGGACATTCGAGCACTCCAGGAAGATTTGAATAGACTGATGCAGTGGTCGGAGAAGTGGCAGATGCAGTTTAATATAGACAAATGCAAAGTTCTAAATGTTGGACAGGACAATAACCATGCCACATATAAACTAAATAATGTAGATCTTAATATTACGGATTGCGAAAAAGATTTAGGAGTTCTGGTTAGCAATAATCTGAAACCAAGACAACAGTGCATAAGTGTTCGCAATAAAGCTAATAGAATCCTTGGCTTCATATCAAGAAGCATAAATAATAGGAGTCCTCAGGTTGTTCTTCAACTCTCTCCAGGTATACATCCTTGGTTAGGCCTCATTTAGATTATGCTGCACAGTTTTGGTCACCGTATTACAGAATGGATATAAATTCTCTGGAAAATGTACAAAGGAGGATGACAAAGATGATACCATGTATCAGAAACCTTCCCTATGAGGATAGACTAAGGGCCCTGAAACTGCACTCTCTAGAAAGACGTAGAATTAGGGGGGATATGATTGAGGTGTATAAGTGGAAGACAGGAATAAATAAAGGGGATGTAAATAGTGTGCTGAAAATATCTAGCCTAGACAGGACTCGCAGCAATGGTTTTAAGTTGGAAAAATTCAGATTCAGGAAGGATATAGGAAAGTACTGGTTTGGTAATAGAGTTGTGGATGAGTGGAACAAACTCCCAAGTACCGTTATAGAGGCCAGAACGTTGTGTAGCTTTAAAAATAGGTTGGATAAATACATGAGTAGATGTGGGTGGGTGTGAGTTAGACCTGATAGCTTGTGCTAACAGGTCGGTTGCCGTGTTCCTCCCTTAAGTCAATGTGACCTGACCTGACTAGGTTGGGTGCATTGGCTTAAGCCGGTAGGAGACTTGGACCTGCCTCGCATGGGCCAGTAGGCCTTCTGCAGTGTTCCTTCGTTCTTATGTTCTTATGTTCTTATAACGTTAAAACAGCGGTTCCATACTCTTTCCATGCCTCGCACCCCTAAGAAATGTTTGATTAATGTTGCACACCTTTTGAAAGTAAAAAGTCTTTGCCAAAATTATATTTTCTTCATCCTAATTTTCGATATTATTGCCGTCGTAACTCGAGAACCCCACATCCGATCGGATTCACACTTTGAACGCTTGCGTGTGGCAACGCGGACCAGATTCCGGGAGTAGCTGGCATGTGCGGGGGCCCGAAGATCCCAGTGGAATTAAGTCACTTTATCGGACTTTCTTGGTTATCCTGGGTAATTGACACATATGTTACTATATGATAATTCATGTAAAGTAAAAAGACACAAGTGCAACTAATGTGACATTTTATTGCGGCAACGTTTCGCTCTCCAGGAGCTTTATCACGCCATTACAAACAATACATGGACACAGAGGGTATATAAAGGCTCAGAGTGAGGTGCAATACTAGTGAGGCACCATTTCGATGTTCACTAGTGGTGGTGGTGGTAGTAGTAGTAGTAGTAGTAGTAGTTGTAGTAGTAGTAGTAGTAGTAGTGACAAAAGTAATACAATATGGTAGAGCAATTAATTCGTACATGAGTAAAAGGATATAAAAGCTATTACTTGGGTAACATAAAAATAGTTTGGACAAATATAGAGTGGTAAGAGGCAGCTTGTTTCAGTGTTCACTCTCTGTAATGTGCTTTGTGTAGTATAACAGGAGAGACTATGTGATGGCAGGGTTTACTGTTTTCAGGAGGATTCTTGCTAAGACTTCGGAGATGGTGAAGCTGCCGTTGTTTTGTTTAATTGTATTCGAAACAGCGATCAGTGCTGATTCGAGGCACTTGCGTCTGCGGAAATTAGTTTCTTTGATCACTAATTGGGCGTCTCTGAATTTCATGAGATGATTGGTGGAATTTCGGTGTTGTACACAGGCGTTGTTCAAGTTATCGTTCCTACATGCGTAAATGTGTTCATTGAGGCGGGTGTCGAGGTTTCTTGCTGTTTCACCTACGTAAATCTTGTCACAGCCTCCACAGGGTATAGTGTAAACTCCTGCATTGACTGGTTTGTGGTGCTTGGATTTTGTCCTGGTTAGATCCTTTATTGAAGTGCTAGAAGCGATGGCGACTCTGGTGTTAGCTTGTGAAAGTACTTTTGAGACGTTCAGTGCAACCTGGCTGTTGGGAAGAATTATAACTTTGTTGGGAGTGGTGTTGATGCGTGGAGAATTAATGATCTGAAGAGCTCTTTTCTTGCAGTCTTTGATGAAAAAAGAAGGAAAATGTAACTCTGTGAATGTTTGGTGAATGTATGTACATTCCTTGTCAAGAAACTCAGGACTACAGATGACACCCGAATCTGCATGACAGTGTCTTCCATTGCAGACACTGCAAAGCTCCAGGCAGACATCAACCAAATCTTTCAGTGGGCTGCAGAAAACAATATGAAGTTCAACGATGAGAAATTTAAATTACTCAGATATGGTAAACATGAGGAAATTAAATCTTCATCAGAGTACAAAACAAATTCTGGCCACAAAATAGAGCGAAACACCAACGTCAAAGACCTGGGAGTGATCATGTCGGAGGATCTCACCTTCAAGGACCATAACATTGTATCAATCGCATCTGCTAGAAAAATGACAGGATGGATAATGAGAACCTTCAAAACTAGGGAGGCCAAGCCCATGATGACACTCTTCAGGTCACTTGTTCTATCTAGGCTGGAATATTGCTGCACACTAACAGCACCTTTCAAGGCAGGTGAAATTGCCGACCTAGAAAATGTACAGAGAACTTTCACGGCGCGCATAACGGAGATAAAATACCTCAATTATTGGGAGCGCTTGAGGTTCCTAAACCTGTATTCCCTGGAACGCAGGAGGGAGAGATACATGATTATATACACCTGGAAAATCCTAGAGGGACTAGTACCGAACTTGCACACGAAAATCACCCACTACGAAAGCAAAAGACTTGGCAGACGATGCACCATCCCCCCAATGAAAAGCAGGGGTGTCACTAGCACGTTAAGAGACCATACAATAAGTGTCAGGGGCCCGAGACTGTTCAACTGCCTCCCAGCACACATAAGGGGGATTACCAACAGACCCCTGGCAGTCTTCAAGCTGGCACTGGACAAGCACCTAAAGTCAGTTCCGGATCAGCCGGGCTGTGGCTCGTATGTTGGTTTGCGTGCAGCCAGCAGCAACAGCCTGGTTGATCAGGCTCTGATCCACCAGGAGGCCTGGTCTCAGACCGGGCCGCGGGGGCGTTGACCCCCGGAACTCTCTCCAGGTAAACTCCAGGTAAACTACAAATTCGGTATGCTCTTAGGAAAAACCCGATGATGATGCCTGTTTTTGTCTTGGTATCTTGACTGGAATAGAAGTGAGTGAGATCATTTTTATTGGTGGGTTTCCGATAAACTTGAAATCTTAGGTTGTTGTCTACTTTGTGAATGAGGACGTCGAGGAAAGGTAACTTGTCATTGGACTCTTCTTCTAGTGTAAACTGGATCGCCGGTTCAACTGCGTTGAGCCTTGCCTGAAGATTCCGTACATCAAAACGTTTGGGAGTTATTACGAGGACGTCGTCCACGTAACGTAACCAAGTGACGCTTGAAGGGATGATGTTGGCGAAGTGTTCGGACTCTAGGTGTTCCATGTATAAGTTGGCTAGGACGGCACTGATGGGGGACCCCATTCCCATGCCGTAGGTTTGTTTGTAGAGCTTGTTATTGAAAGAAAAGCAGTTGAAATTAACACAGAGTTCAATCAAGTCAACAAAATCTCCGGGAGGTAGAGGAAGATTAAGGTCCTGATTGACTTTACGTTGTAGAACCTCGATGGCTTTTTTGGGAGGTACTTTTGTGAAGAGGGAAGTCACATCCGAACTGCTTAGTTTCTTGTTACGGATGGAGAGGTTACGGATGCGGTTGAGAAGGTCGCCTGAGTGTTTAAGATGAGCGGGGCTGATGGTCCCCATAAGGCAGGAAAGATGTTTGGCAAGAACTCCGGCTAGTTTGTGTGGAGCACTGCCTATTCCTGACGTGATTGGTCTGAGAGGAATATTGTGTTTATGGGTCTTTGGTAAACCATACATGTGTGCTGGTTTAGGGTTGCTTGGTAACAAGTATAGAAGTTTCTTCCCTTCTCTAGTGCGTTTGAGTATTTGTCTGGTTTTGTATAGAAAATCTTTGGTGAGCGTCTCCCACTGTTGAGTGCTGATGGGTTCGTATGTAGATTGATCATTCAAAAGGTCCATCATTTTAGTGTTACATGATAATTCATGTAACTGTGTTTATGTGTACATGTACCTAAATAAGCTTAATTACTAACTTACTTTAATGCTTGCTTGCTTGCTTGCTTGTTTACTTGCTTGCAAGCATCCTTTATGGCTCGGATACTCTGAGTTGCAAAACTGAAATTGAGATCTTCACGCGATAATTTCTGAGTGCCTTGTCAAACTGTCTTCACCTTCAATGCTGATAGGATGATGATTTAAATTCTGCCTCTTGGCTTTAAATTTAATGCTCTGGTGTGTTTTATGGATATTGATCTATAGGAAACTGAAACATATGACGACGTTCTGGCCGACTTAGACCACTGGCTAGTCACACAAGCGCGAAGGAAAGGGAGCCAAATACGTTTAGAGCGCTATAAGCTTGGACATCCAGCAGCAAGCTTGTGCGACCGTGTTAAATAAAAGTAACTGGAGACAAGTGATTTTTATGACTTGGCATGCTGTTGGAGTGTAAGCAAGGTAGCATTTATGAAGGGATTCGGGGGAAACCGGTTAGCCAGATTTGAGTCTTGGAAGTGGAGAGCATAGTGCCTGCACACTGAAGGAGGGGTGGGGATGTTGCAGTTCACAGGGTCATCTGAACTGGGACGTCAGCACTCTTCTGACAAGACAGTGATTGAGGGAATGATGATGAAAGTGTTTCCTCTTTCTTTGTCGAACGATGTTTAAAAAATCAAATCAATGATTAAAAATTTTATGTATACATGTGTAACAGAGTCAAACATTAGAGGAAAAGAAAGGATTAGCAAGAAGTGAAGAGCTATTGTATAACTGATGATGATGTTGTTGAAGAGACTCCGATGGGAGTAAACGAAGTGTGTGGGGGAGGAGGGAAGAAGCAGGAACCCGTGGGATGGTGGTGGTGGCTTGTGGGGGTGGGAGGGGTTGTTGTGGTGGTGGCTAGGGGTTGTATGGGAGGGTGATTGTTGTTGGTAGGGGTAGTATAAGGTTTGAGAGTGTGGGCTTTTTGGGATGTTGTCCACGGGTTAGGGATGGCAGTGGTAAGGAGTAATGGCTAGTGGTAGTGGCGCACTAGGCCTGCCTTCATAACGGCGTCCTTGTTCCAATCTGGGCACCATCATAGCCAGAAGCGATAAACGGAGCTTCTGTCTCATCTCCCCGAGTTATCAGGGTCAGA
This sequence comes from Cherax quadricarinatus, assembly GCF_038502225.1. Lineage (NCBI taxonomy): Eukaryota > Metazoa > Arthropoda > Malacostraca > Decapoda > Parastacidae > Cherax > Cherax quadricarinatus. The sequence continues at coordinate 8,000,720 of NC_091325.1, read as the reverse complement.
TTACTCTCCCTCGTGCTGCTGGCGGCTGGCTACGGAGGTACTGGTAGTACCAGTACTGACGCTAGTACTAGTACCGGTACTGGGCAAGACAATTCTGGTGACCCTTGGCCCCTTCCTTTCCCCGGGGGCCCAAATGGCCACCATATGGCGGATGGTGCCCGGTGCTACCAACCCACCCTCCCCTTCCCACAGTTTTTTAACGAAATTTATATCGGTCTCTGTGCGATCCCTTTACAATATACCAACATCATATATTTATCCAGCAAATACACCCACTTATTTCACAATATTGCATATGCAAAAGAGGTAAATAAACAGAGCAAGAAGAGAAAATAAAAACTACATAAATTTTCCAGGGCGTTGTGGTTGGCAGAGCGGAGAGAAGCGCCTCTGGTCACCAGTAGCAGCCAAGGAGGTAAATACAGTAACAGATGCACCGGAGCATTACTGCTCTCTATCTTAACATAAAATCTTCCCTTGTGCAACATATGTCATGTCTGAATCTTAATTCTAGCGTAGACAGCAGGAAATTTACGTAATATACACATAATCATCGGAAATTGTGCAACTCGCTAAAATAAACTTACTTGTCCCTGCATATATAAATCTAATTCTAATGTAAACAGTATATGTTCATAGAGTCTAAGATGAACAGTAGGAGATATTCTAATTCTAACGCGAAGAAAGAATATTATAACTCTAATGAAAAGAGTTAAAGTTTTGATTCTGATATAAAGAGCACAAGACATATACGTCAAAATAAATTAACAGCAAGATAAATGATATCATAATTGGGTTTCCAGTAATGGAGCAGCTGGAGGGAGACGCTGACTCAAGCTCGTGAGGATATCATAAATCATCACAGCTCTTTACGTTCACTCTCTGCAGCATTTGTCAGATATCGTGTATGATCACAGCTCTTCACGTTCACTCTCTGCAGCATTTGTCAGTATATAAGTGTCCGGGGCCCAAGACTGTTCAACAGCCTCCCATCAAGCATTAGGGGAATTGCCAATAAACCCCTGGCTGCCTTCAAGAGAGAGCTGGACAGATACCTAAAGTCAGTGCCGGATCAGCCGGGCTGTGGCTCGTACGTTGGACTGCGTGCGGCCAGCATTAACAGCCTAGTTGATCAGGCCCTGATCCATCGGGAGGCCTGGTCATGGACCGGGCCGCGGGGGCGTTGATCCCCGGAATAACCTCCAGGTAACCAGGTATCGTATATGATCACAGCTCTTCGCGCTCACTCTCTGCAGCATTTGTCAGTTGTTGCGTGCGGCCAGCAGTAACAGCCTCGTTGATCAAGCCCTGATCCACCGGGCCGCGGGGGCGTTGATCCCCGGAATGCCCTCCAGGTAGACTCCAGGTATCGTATATGATCCCAGCGCTTTACGTTCACTCTCTGCAGCATTTGTCAGATATCAGAGCAACGCTAAACCTAGCGCCTGGGGAAGGATAGGTTCTGCAATATGTTTCAAGGAAGAGGAGTTCTTGGAAATGTTTCAAGAAAGAAAAGTTCTTGGAAATGTGTTTCAAGGAAGAGGAGTGCCATTCATGAGTCTGAAGTCAGAACTCCCAGCACTTATTCAAGATTTTCGAGTCAATTCGAGACCATGTGTATGAAAGATTACCTCTAGTCGCTTCCGGAGGCTACTGACCCCACTGTCCGGTCTCAGACCAGGCCTCCTGGTTGCTGGTCTGATCATTAAGCTGTTAGTGCCCACTTTTTGCAATCTAACGTACGCATTACAACCCGGCTGACCGAGAACTGATTTGAGTAATTTGTCGTGTTCCCATTTAAAAGCAGTAATTTTCATCCACCATTCTTCACATCACATATAAGGACAGTCAACCATCAAAATTACTGAGAACGTTTAAAATCTCTTTATCTGTATACTCCTTAGAGCTAGGGCCAGAAAAATACATAATAATTTACACTTGGATTGATCCCAAATCTGCGCCTACAGATCACTACCTGCCGAAGCAAGAGGCTTGAAAGACTGTAATATTCCTTCCAAATGAAAGAAAGAGTGCCACTACAAGAGACAATACAATAAATGTAAGGGACCCAAGACTAGTCAACAGCTTTCCACTGAACTGGATAGAGAACAAATAAGTCATAAACCACAGTCAGTTTTTTAGCTGTGGTTTGTACATTAGACTGCGTGAAACCACTAGTAACAGCTAGATTGATCAGAAATAAATCACATTGTTAGATATTATTGGGTTATTCTAGTATAAATGTACACAATGTACTTTTATGTGTACAACATTTTTGTGCTCTCTGAGCCATTGTAAAATTGTTATTTACCCCATGCTTAATTAAAACGTATTAAGAATAAAAGGCACCATACCTTGAATCGCACTATACACAAATAACTCTTATATGTGAGAAAGAAACGTATGACGACGTTTAGATACGACTTGAGCAAGTTAATGGCCCAGGTCGGATCGAAACATTGTCAGATGTTTCATTCTTCTATATACGGGGTTATTTATGCATTACACACGTACTCAAACCTTTAACGCTGGTAAAAGTTACTTGGAGAAAAGTGTCGATTACTTTTGGTTTGTACTGGTCACAATTTACCTTTTTTTAAATGGAAGAAACTGGAAATATTGTACAGATTATCATGTGATAATTCCTGAGTATCTCATCCCACTGGCTTCATACTTCAACACTGATAATAACTCGATAATGCAAATTCTCATAATTTAAATTGTTTTTAGCCTGGAGGGCCAACTTTTAATTTTTTACAGTGCTTTCGTTTATAGGTACGGAACGACTTACGTAAATGCCTTCATATTATCAACCCGGGTTAATTATCATTAGGACAACTAGTGAAGAAGACAACCTCTGAATAGGACAACTTGTGAATAAGACAACCTCTGAATAGGACAACTAGTGAATAAGACAACCTCTGAATAGGACAACTTGTGAATAAGACAACCTCTGAATAGGACAACTTGTGAATAAGACAACCTCTGAATAGGACAACTTGTGAATAAGACAACCTCTGAATAGGACATCTCTTCAATAGGACAACTTGTAAATAAGCCAATTTGTGAATAATACAACTTGTGAATACCTCTTGTGATTAACCCATTCTTCAACACTAAACAATAAACGTATGTCGGGCCGCTGGGGCGTTGACCCCCTAAATCCTCTCCAGGTAAACTCCAGGTAAACACTGCACTGTTGCTGTCGCGTACATTGAGGTAAAGGGGACTGGGATATTATTCTCGGATTGTGCGGTGACCGAAATACATTTAGTTTTGCTTAAAAATTTGTTATTATTCTGCGCTCAGTGGTCCATGGCCTTTATACCCAGTCTTCCATGCCCAGGTGTTCAAGGCTTCCATGTTCAGTGGCCCGTGCCCAAGGACACACAGATCAGTGCCCTGTGTCTTACGAGACCCTTATTATCACTCAGATCACCGAGTCTGACAGTAAGCCAGCTGCTTCGCCATAACCAGTCACAAAGCCAGTGGTCATCACATTTATATCATCTGTGTCAGTAGGCACTGTCCTCTACTGCACCGCACCAGAGTGGTCCATGTCCAACCTGTGGACGGTAGCGGAAGAACATATAGATGCACAATAGGCCTAGGAACTAAGCCCCAAAAGGGTTAAGACGGGGTACAAATAACAGATAACAGAGGATCTGGCTAGCTTCTGAGAACTGTATCTGGCTCTCTCTAGATTAGGGATTACAGTGTATTGAGTCAAGGACAGAAAAGCACAACTGTAAGTGAGATGCAGGATGGGACATTTGAGCACATTTCTACCTGGAGTCTACCCGGTGGATGTTCCGGGGTCAACGCCCCCCCCCCTCGGCCCTGTCCTCGACCAGGCCTCCAGGTGTATCAGGGACTGATCAATCAGGCTGTTACTGCTGGCCACACGAAATCCAACTTATGAACCACAGCCCAGTAAATCGGGCACTGACTTTGTTTATCTATCCAGTTCCATCTTGAAGATAGCCAGGGGTCTATTGGCAATTTCCCTTATGTATGATGAGAGACTGTTGAATAGCCTTTAGCCCCGGACACTTATTGTATTTTCTTTTAGTGCATTCATGGCACCCCTGATTTTCATTGAAGGTATGTTGCACCGTCTGCCTAGTCTTTTGCTCTCGTAGGGAGTGATTTCCATGTGCAGATTTGGGACCAGTCCATCTAGGAATTTCCAGGTGTAGATTATGATGTATCTCTCCCGCATACGTTCCACTGAATACAGATCAAGAAACTTCAAGCGTTCCCTGTAATTAAAGTGTCTGACTGAACTAATACATGCAGTGAAGGTTCTCTGTCCATTCTGGATGCCGGGTCACTACGCGGAGAAGACCCGGACCAGGACCTGGGCCAGGACCCTGGCCAAGACCTGAGCCAGGACCCGGGCCAGGACCAGGGCCAGGACCCAAGCCAGGACCCGGGCCAGGACCCGGGCCAGGACCCGGGCCAGGACCCGGGCCAGGACCCGGGCCAGGACCCGCCCTGGCAAACCTACCCGAACCTGTACCTTCTGGATATAAATTGAAACGTTTCCCTTAATAAATGTCATAAACTCTACACAAGTGTCCTATGTAGAGTTTTTGGTACCGCTGTGTCATTTATGGTTGTGTGTGTTATCATGAGACCCGTGTCAGCTAGTTTTCCTTGACTGGTGCAATAAGAACCCTGTTATCAGTGCCTCTTGGCCATAATCAATATGATCTGCGCCGCTAGTTAAGCATAACCATGATTAGTGACTCTTACGCCACTTTCCTGGTTCGTCTCCCTACCCACTCACCCTCTGGAGGACGTATGCCACTCCCGCTGCCCGCCAGGGGGCGGGTTACCCCCGCGAGGGGCAGTAAACACCAGGGCGGGAGTGAGAGGCGCTAAGTGGTTCCTAGCGTGATGCTTCTTATTGTGGCCTCACGCCAAGCCTCTGCCCGCACACCCGCTTGCGCACCGGGCCCACCCGTCCTAGTACCCGGTCAACCCGCCAGGACACCCGGCCAACCCGCCAGGACGCCCGGCCAACCCGCCCACACACCCGACCACTCGCTGCACACCCGGGCTACCTGACCGCGCACACGTCCATTCGCAGAACTGTACACTCACCCATCCAATGCTCTCTTCTCGTACAGTTTAAGCAAGAGATTAATGATGATATGTGAGGATCAAGTCAGATGAACAAATCTAGCATGCAGGCGATGCAACATACCCCCAGTGAAAAGTAGGGGCACCATTACTACACTAAGAGAAGCACAGTAAGTGTCCGGGGCCCAAGACTGTTCAACAGCCTCCCACCAGCCATACGGGGAATTACCAATAGACCCCTGGTCGTCTTCAAGAGGGAGCTGGATAGTGCCGGATCAGCCGGGCTATGGTTCGTACGTTAGACTACGTGCGGCCAGCAGTAACAGCCTGGTTGATCAGGCCCTGATCCACCAGGAGGCCTGGTCATGGACCAGGCCGCAGGGGCGTTGATCCCCGGAATACCCTCCAGGTAGACTCCAGGTAAACTCCAGGTAGGCAATGTTGAATTGCCCTCTTTCTTTAGAAACATTAAGCTCAGGCAGCTTACGGAATCTATGATTTTTCTGCGTGTGAATTTGTGCTTACAGAATTATAGACATTAAGTAGAACTTGTAGCAACAGTGTTGAGGTTAGAAAATAAATCACAGTATTGTGACATAAATAGTTCTTATCAAGGGAAAATAGGAGTCTCTTAATATTTGTGCACTGCATTTAAATTACAAGTACCGTCACTGACTCAGGGAAGGGAATACCAATTACAAGTACCGTCACTGACTCAGGGAAATGAATACCAGATACCGGATCAGCCGGGCTGTGGCTCGTACTTTGGACTGCGTGCGGCCAGCAGTAACAGCCTAGTTGATCAGGCCCTGATCCATCGGGAGGCCTGGTCATGGACCGAGCCGCGGGGGCGTTGATCCCCGGAATAACCTCCAGGTAACCTCCAGGTAACCTCCAGGTATGAACGTGATAGCTTTCGGATAACAAAGAATAATATTGAATTTTCTAGAAAATGTCTATTAAAATTATACACACACACACACATTATATATATATATATATATATATATATATATATATATATATATATATATATATATATATATATATATATATATATATATATATATATATATATATGTGTGTGTGGGGGGGGGTGGAACAGAATTCTTCCTACGTAAGCAATGCGTTTCTTAAGAACTGACTAAAATACCGGGAGCAAGGGGCTAGTAACCCTTCTCCTGTATGCATTACTAAACTTAAAAAGAGTAACTTTTGTTTTTTCTTTTAACCTTAGTGAACATGTGTGTCAGTGTGTGAACATGTGTATCAGTGTGCAAACATGTGTGTCTGTGTGCAAACAAGTGTGTCAGTGTGCAGATTTGTGTGTCAATGTGCAAATATGTGTGTCAGTGAGCAAACATGTGTGTCAGTGTGTGAACATGTGTGTCAGTGTGTGAACATGTGTGTCAGTGTGTGAACATGTGTGTCAGTGTGTGAACATGTTAGTCAGGACTCTTACATAGCTCGTATTGTGTTTGTAAGTGTACCCTATCCTCAATTCAGCAAGAATTACTGTCTGTCCACAGGTCATTGAAGCACGTTCCTCTTCGTCACCAGCTGCTCTCAGGGCCCTGAAACATGTTCCTCCTCGTCACCAGCTGCTCTCAGGGACCTAAAACATTTTCCTCCTTGCCCCCAGCTGCTCTCAGGTCCTTAAAACATGTTACTCCTCGTCACCGGCTGCTCTCAGGTCCCTGAAACATGATCCTCCTCGTCACCAGCTGCTCTCAGGTCATAAACTTCGCACACAACGCCAGCAGTTACGTCTTCATACGACTGTATGTTTGGTTGTATCAGCTGATACTGTAAACAAATGTCCAATATCAGGGCACAGACTGTAGGATTCTGTGTGTGCACTCACCTAATTGTGGTTGCAGGGATCGAGACTCAGCTCCTGGCCCTGCCTCTTCACTGATCGTGTGTGTATGTGTGTGTGTGTGTGTGTGTGTGTGTGTGTGTGTGTGTGTGTGTGTGTGTGTGTGACTCAGTCTCTCAGTCTAAGCAGAAAGGCAAAAAGACAAATGGACAATGACACAGACTAAGACAAACAACTGCTGAATATCTCCATTAAGAAAGTTACCTAAACTATGAAACAAACAGTATAAACAAAAACATAGTGACGTTCTAGGAAAATAGTTTTAACACACACACACACACACACACACACACACACACACACACACACACACACACACACACACACACACACACACACTCTAAACCATGATAGTCATCGACACACACCAACACAAACACTTACTCTCACCTGTACGGTCATCCACACAGAACACACAACACTGAAACACACAACACTGAAACACACATACACAAACACTGACATCACGACAAAACAACACCTGCATGAGCACCTGTAACTTTTTTTATGATCTGGTCAGACTTTGGAAAGCATCTGGGGACGAACAGGTGGGCAGGGTTTATGTAACGAAGAAAAATGCCAAGAAAAATATATTCCGGGAGACAGAGTATAAGGGGGAGTAGGAGAGAGGAGGATTGGGAGATAAAGGCAGAGGAGATGAAAGGATACAAGGAGTTTATGTAATGAAGGTTAATATAATCCGGGAGATGGAGAGGAGAACTTGGAAATAAATTAAGAGGAAATAAATGGAAAGGAAGTAGATGAGGGCATGTGAGGTGAAAGGAAGAGCAGAGGTGGATGATAAAGAAGTGGATGGAAGGAGGTGAAGGAGGATGAAGAGGTCGTTATGGTCGAATGATCGATTTAAGAAGAGTGGCAGCAGCATTTCGAGCAAGATGCAGGTGTGGGAGTACAGATGGATGGCTAGGTGGATAAATGAGGAGGAGGATGGATGGCTAGATGGACTGGCTAGGAGGTGGATGGATGGATGGCTAGATGGATTGGATAGGAGGGTGATGGATGAGTGGATGTTTCTAAAGAGTTCCTATTTAAAATTTATTTTCCACTTTATGAGGTCTGATCTGAGAGTCACCCACGTGATCTGATCTGAGAGCCACCCACGTGATCTGATCTGAGAGCCACCCACGTGATCTGATCTGAGAGCCACCCACGTGATCTGATCTGAGAGCCACCCACGTGATCTGATCCGAGAGTCACCCACGTGGTCTGATCTGAGAGTCACTCACGTGGAGTTATCTGAGAGTCACCCACGTGATCTGATCTGAGAGCCACCCACGTGATCTGATCTGAGAGCCACCCACGTGGTCTGATCTGAGAGTCACCCACGTGATCTGATCTGAGAGTCACCCACGTGGTCTGATCTGAGAGTCACCCACGTGATCTGATCTGAGAGTCACCCACGTGGTCTGATCCGAGAGTCACCCACGTGGTCTGATCTGAGAGTCACCCACGTGGTCTGATCCGAGAGTCACCCACGCGGTCTGATCTGGATGAGTGAGTGGATGGATGGTTGAGTAGATGGATGGGTGTGTGGACGGATAAGTGAGTAAGTGGATGGATGGGTGTGGGGTATGTAGTGATGGATTCTGTTACGTTAAGACAAATCCTAAAGGAAGAACAAGATCTGACGCGATGAACCATAAATTTTGGTGAAATTTTCTGTGGACAGCCGAAGAAGCTGGGAGGACGGATGTATGGACGGGTGCTAGGCACGGAGGACGGATGTATGGACAAGTACTAGGCACGGAGGACGGATGCATAGACAGGTGCTAGGCACGGAGGACGGATGCAAAGACAGGTGCTAGCACGGAGGACGGATGCGTAGACAGGTGCTAGCACGGAGGACGGATGCATAGACAGGTGCTAGCACGGAGGACGGATGCATAGACAGGTGCTAGCACGGAGGACGGATGCATAGACAGGTGGTTAGGCAGGACAGAAATGGACAGGCTGCATTGAATTTTTTTGCCACGTAATGGTGACTCTGGATGTTCAAGAAACTGTTGGTCATCTTCAGGTCAAGTTTGTGAGGAGCCTCTGTGTGTGTGTGTGTGTGTGTGTGTGTGTGTGTGTGTGTGTGTGAGTGTGTGTGTGTGTGTGTGTGTGTGTGTGTGTGTGTGTGTGTGTGTGTGTGTGTGTGTGTGTGTGTGTGTGTGTGTGTGTGTGTGTGTGTGTATGTGTGTGTGTGTGTGTGTGTGTGTGTGTGTGTGTGTGTGTGTGTGTGTGTGTGTGTGTGTGTGTGTGTGTGTGTGTGTGTGTGTGTGTGTGTGTGTGTGTGTGTGTGTGTGTGTGTGTGTGTGGGTGTGTGTGTGTGTGTGTGTGTGTGTGTGTGTGTGTGTGTGTGTGTGTGTGTGTGTGTGTGTGTGTGTGTGTGTGTGTGTGTGTGTGTGTGTGTGTGTGTGTGTGTGTGTGAGTGTGTGTGTGTGTGTGTGTGTGTGTGTGTGTGTGTGTGTGTGTGTGTGTGTGTGTGTGTGAGTGTGTGTGTGTGTGTGTGTGTGTGTGTGTGTGTGTGTGTGTGTGTGTGTATGTGTGTGTGTGTGTGTGAGTGTGTGTGTGTGTGTGTGTGTGTGTGTGTGTGTGTGTGTGTGTGTGTGTGTGTGTGTGTGTGTGTGTGTGTGTGTGTGTGTGTGTGTGTGTGTGTGTGTGTGTGTGTGTGTGTGTGTGTGTGTGAGTGTGTGTGTGAGTTGTGGTTGTAGGGGTCGATTCATTGCTCCTGGCCCCCCTCCTCACTAGCTGCTACTGTGTCACTCTCCCTGCACTATGAGCTTTATCATACCTCTGCTTAAAGCTATGAATGGATCCTGCCTCCATTACAACGCTTCTTAAATTATTCCACTTCCTGACTACTCTGTGACTGAAGAAATACTTCCTAACATTCCTGTGATTCATCTGAGTCTTCAACTTCCAACTGTATCCCCTTGTTGATGTGTCCCATCTCTGGAACATTCTGTGTGTGTGTGTGTGTGTGTGTGTGTGTGTGTGTGTGTGTGTGTGTGTGTGTGTGTGTGTGTGTGTGGGTGGGTGGGTGGTAGTGGTTGAATCTCAGTTCCTGGCCCAGCCTTTTAACGTGTGAGAGTTTTCTTAGTACTAAAACGACCGAACACAAAATGTTTGAGATATACTGAAACTAATTCAGCATATCCATGACAAGAATCACAACTATTGATCGGGGAAAAGCAGAAATAATTCATTACACAAATTTCAGCTACAAAACAGAAAAATAATCTGACATGATATTAACCATCTCAAAGCTGCCAGTGGAAACCTGATCTCATACGGAGGGCAGTGGTAAATGCAATTCTAGGAAGACTAGCACAACTGTGAAATCACATCACGTGACGTGACCTGACCTTTTGAGTGTTTAGGTTATCGTGTATTCTTCTGGCCTCCTGTACCTTCATTATTTCCATTAGTATCATTTATGTATATCAGTAACAGTATGGGGCTGTACCTTGGGGACTGAGCCTGGCAGACACCTCTTGCTAAGCCAATTATATGTGCTAAGCTACAGCATATATCATAGGTGGGTCTCATGGGTAACTTTTCCTCGTAAATCATGTATTCATTATATTACTCGCGGTTAGGCTCACTCATCTGGATATTTCCTATCACAATGTAACTGTTTTCCTCTCATTCATTTGTTCCTTTATCCCTGCTAGTGCCTTGTTTGTCTATCCATCCTGTGACTTTAGTTTGTAAAAGTCTTCTATGTGATATTGCCTCGAAGGCTTTCTTCTACGCTGAGAATACTATGCAGTCCACCTACTCTTTTCCCGACAGCCAGTAATAAAATCTGTAAGGGTTGTGAGGCAAGAATTTTCAATTCTAAACTGTGTTGTTACATTGTATGAACGCTCTCTCATGTTACACCCTTAATGATTTTCTCGTTTTTTTTTTTTTCGTTCATTGCATGTGATGCCTGCCTTGTATGCTATACTTTAAATAATCATGCCTGTTATCATTCTTTAATACATACATTAGCTATCTTCATAGTGTTTGATAAATTTCTTCGTTATATCGTGGTATTGAAAATCATGGCAGTAAGTATCCCTTATTATCTCAATGTTTATGGGGTGTATGTATAGCCTGCTGTCTGTCTGCTGCACCTGCTACGTCGTGAAGATAAATTGAGCCCTTTTCTTAACTCCATTTAATTTTCAGCTAGCCTTTCTTCAGTTTTACTGCCTTATCCCTTATTGAAATTTCCTTCTTTGGCCGTTGACATCATTGCTGTGTCACTTTCAGATTGCCTCTCTACTGTCCTGCTAGTTCAAAGATATTCTTTTCTCACCGCTTTCTTTTCCCTGCTTCCTGGTGTCGGGTGCGCCGTCCGCCTCTTCCATGCTACCCTTTCTAAGTTTTGCTCTCTTGAATTGGTAGTCAAGTTAGAGACTCTCATTGTGTTTCGTCTCAGCGTCCCATTGTTTTCTACAAACCTTCTCATGCTTTTATGATCTCTCTTCTACTATAACATTTTTCCCTACTATTTTCAATTCTCTCAGCTGCGAGGAAGTTAGAAGTTTTTACATAATGATCACTTGCTCCTGAGACCAATATTTTTTTTTAATTTATCCAATTTGCTGTACATAGAGTGAAATGTTGCCATGATAAATGTTTGCTTTGCGTGTTTATTAAAAATATATCCATGGGAAAATGCTAAACTCAAGTGTGTTTAAATCCGTGCTTTTGTCTTATCCTCTTTTATTATTGTGTTTTTTTTCTTTAATGTTTAGTTCAACCCCTCGTCTCTTTGTGTGTGTGTGTGTGTGTGTGTGTGTGTGTGTGTGTGTGTGTGTGTGTGTGTGTGTGTGTGTGTGTGTGTGTGTGCGTGTGTGTGTGTGTGTGTTTTCCTTAACAATCATGGTAGGTACTTGGTATGATCATCACATCATTCCCCTGGCCACGCTCCCACGACCCCGTCACCTCCACCACCACCTTCATTACCACCACCACCACCACCACCACCACCTTCATTACCACCACCACCACCACCTTCATTACCACCACCACCACCACCTTCATTACTACCACCACCAACACATTCATTACCCCCACCACTACCACCACCAACACCTTCATTACCCTCACCACTACCATCACCGTCATCACCACCACTACGATCACCACCATTTCCCCCACATTCATTGCCTCCACTTCCTCCACTATCACCTTCCACCTTCATTTTCACCACCACTGCCACCATCTGTGATTATGATCCAGCCCTTGAGGTATAATGTAAGGAAAGAAAGTACTAGAGTTCCTTCTTCCTTCACCATAGGGAAAACGAGCTAGTCTCCCTGTGCCTCTCATTTCAAACAATGTATCCTTAACTGCTATATCTAATCCCCTGAGTCTTTGGTCGTCATAACCATGACCCCTGTGAATAAGACAGTGCCATAACTAGCACTGTGTGTCTTATATACTATCGGTATACTCTATTTTATTACCATTCCTTCTCTCTTCTTTCTCTATTAAGTCCTCAGGTTCATTTCCTTTAGTTTCTCTCCATATCTCAGTTCTTTCATCCTCGGGGCTAGCCTAGTTGCAGACGTCTGGACCCTCTCGAGTCTCCTATGCTTGCCTAGGTATCGTCTTCATCCTGGTGCTTGGTACTTCATGATGGGCCTGAGATATGTGGTGCATGGAATCCTAAAAAGATTCTTTGTTAAGTTCCTCAAAGGCAGATCTTAAATTTGCTAAACCCGCATGTGCTATAGATTTTATGTAGTTTATATTTATCTCCGGATATGTTCTATATGATGATTACTCCCGATCTTTCTCCCCTTCAGCTTCATTTTCTCACCTCACAGGTTGGATTCCATCTCTTCCATTCCCAATCTCCACAACATTGCACTTGATTGCGGATTATATAAGTATCGCGTTGTGTAAGAATAATCTTAGAAGCTGTGGGAAGACTGAATTCTTAATTAAATATGACAAGTCTTCTGTAAGGTCGTCCCAAGACAAACCTTCAATAGTCTGTGGCACTAAGCATATAATGTTTTGACTTGGTTGGGATGCTATTGGCATGAGTTCTATCCTCACACGTCAGCTGTGAGTTTGCGTGTGTGTGTACTCGCCTAATTGTGGTTGCAGGGGTCGATACTCAGCTCCTGGCCCCACTTTTTCACTGAGTGCAACTAGGTCCTCTCTCTCCCTGCTCCATGAGCTTTATCATACCTCATCTTAAAGCTATGTGTGGTTCCTGCCTCCACTACCTCACTTGCTAGGCTATTCCACTTCCTGACTACTCTATGACTGAAGAAATACTTCCTAACATCCCTTTGACTCATCTGGGTCTTCAACTTCCAATTGTGACCCCTTATTTCTGTGTCCCCTCTCTGGAACAGCCTGTCTTTGTCCACCTTGTCTATTCCACGCAGTATTTTGTATGTTGTTATCATGTCTCCCCTAACCCTCCTGTTCTCCAGTGTCATCAGGCCGATTTCCCTTAACCTTTCTTCGTAGGACATTCCCCTTAGCTCTGGAACTAACCTTGTCGCAAACCTTTGCACTTTCTCTAATTTCATGACGTGCTTGATCAAGTGTGGGTTCCAAACAGGTGCTGCATACTCCAATATGGGCCTGACGTACACGGTGTACAGTGTCTTGAACGATTCCTTACTAAGGTATCAGAACGCTATTCTCAGATTTGCCAGGCGCCCATATGCTGGAGCAGTTATCTGGTTGATTTGTGCTTCCGGAGACATGCTCGGTGTTATACTCACCCCAAGATCTTTCTCCTTGAGCAAGGTTTGCAGTCTTTGGCCGCCTAGCTTATACTCTGTCTGCGGTCTTCTTTGCCCTTCTCCGATCTTCATAACTTTGCATTTAGCGGGGCTAAATTCGAGAAGACAGTTGCTGGACAAGGTGTCCAGCCTGTCCAGGTGTCTTTGAAGTCCTGCCTGGTCCTCATCTGATTTAATTCTCCTCATTAACTTCACATCATCTGCGAACAGGAATACTTCTGAGTCTAATCCTTTCATCATGTCATTCACCATTGTGTGTGTGTGTGCGTGTGTGAGTGTGTGTAGGCATTCTTTGTACCTTGCTGGTACAAAGAAGGCATATATAGTACATGAGGTTCAAGGGATATATTTCAAGTATATATTGCTACGTGTCTGTCACACACACACACACACACACACACACACACATATATATATATATATATATATATATATATATATATATATATATATATATATATATATATATATATATATATATATATATATATATACATATATATATATATATATATATATATATATATATATATATATATATATATATATATATATATATATAGGGAGGTACCACCTCTAAAACTGTCCTGTGGATCCTCATCCTCAAACAAAAGAATAAACTTGCTTCAGGGAACACTCAAGGTTCTCCCTGATGCTGTTGGAAATTTTTCCCCTACCACCCCCTATATATTCTATATATGCTTTATTTAAAAACAAGATACACTGACAAAATACATTGGCAAAAACACAATATGGAGTAAAACAACATAGATAACAACTCAGAGCTACATCTTGAATACTTCGTCCAGCTCCCCGGCAGTGGGCCGCGTGCCCAGAATACTACAGGCATTTCCTCTTTGTACATATATATATATATATATATATATATATATATATATATATATATATATATATATATATATATATATATATATATATATATATATATATATATATATATATATATATATATATACATATCTTCTTTCAACAAACCGGCAGTATCCCACCGAGGCAGGGTGACCCAAAAAGAAATACTAAATTTTTTCTTTTTAAGTTTAGTAATTTACACAGTAAGGGTTACTAGCCACTTGCTCCCGGCATTATAGTCGCCTCTTACGACACGCATGACTTTCGGAGGTAGAGTTCTTTTCCACTTTCCCATAGCTATATATATGTATACATATTCATGTGGTCTGGTATGTTTGTGAATACATCTGCGGGTACGTGTGTAGGAGTCTTTGTACAGCGTTGAGGATAGTATCTCCCCTCCACAAATACACACACACAAACTTCAGCTGATTAACCATGTAGTTATAACTGTATATCTCACATCTCATTACTTGAGTTATCCTCCATAATACATGAATACACTGACTATGTACATGAAGAATCTTTCTTTCCTCTCCTCTCTTCTCTCTGTCTGTTTGTCTCTGTCTCTCTGTCTATCTGTCTGTCTCTGTCTCTGTCTTTCTGTCTGTCTGTCTGTCTCTCTCTCTGTCTCTCTCTCTGTCTCTCTCTCTGTCTCTCTCTCTGTCTCTCTGTCTCTCTCTCTCTCTCTCTCTCTCTCTCTCTCTCTCTCTCTCTCTCTCTCTCTCTCTCTCTCTCTCTCTCTCTCTCTCTCTCTCTCTCTCCACCCTCCCCTCTCTCATTCTCTCCTTAGCCAAGCTGGCTGATTAGCGGACGGAGGTTCAAGCCTTCACCACTGCTTAAGCTGAATGACCCACAAGAGTTTTGCGATTCTCACGAAGAAGTTAAACTAAAAAAAAAATCTACCCGTCTTCTCTCTCCATCTCTCCCTTCTCCCTTTCCTCCCTTCCTTCCTTTCCTCCCTTCTCCCTTTCCTCCCCTCCTTTCTTTTCCCCTCTGTCCCCTCCACAGCTGTATAAATGTTATTCTTCACTCACACTCACGATAACATAAAAAGAAAAATGGGCCGATTTCTAATGAAATTAAAACTGCCTTCAACGAGAACGAAAACGACAACGAAGACGAGCTAAAAAAAAAAACGACTACGGGAACGAGAGACGACGATATAAAACAAGTGTGTTGGCGATGGGCAAATATTTTTGTTAGTGGGTATATGTCTGAGAATGACCTGCCTACAAAGAGCCAGTAGGCCTGCTGCAGTGTTCCTCCTTTCATATGTTATGGTGGTAGCAAATGCTGTAGTAGCCAGAATTACCATGTGATGGTAGCAGTGTAGCCATAACAACTGTGTGATGGTAGCAGTGTAGCCAGAATAACCATGTGATGGTAGCAGTGTAGCCATAACAACTGTGTGATGGTAGCAGTGTAGCCAGAATAACCATGTGATGGTAGCAGTGTAGCCATAATAACTGTGTGATGGTAGCAGTGTAGCCATAACCATGTGAGGGTAGCAGTGTAGCCAGAACAACCATGTGAGGGTAGCAGTGTAGCCGGAACAACCATGTGAGGGTAGCAGTGTAGCCATAACAACCATGTGACGGTAGCAGTGTAGCCATAACAACCATGTGATGGTAGCAGTGTAGCCATAACAACCATGTGATGGTAGCAGTGTAGCCATAACAACACAGTGATGATAGCAGTGTAGCCATAACAACCATGTGATGGTAGCAGTGTAGCCATAACAACCATGTGATGGTAGCAGTGTAGCCATAACAACACAGTGATGGTAGCAGTGTAGCCATAACAACCAAGTGATGGTAGCAGTGTAGCCATAACAACCATGTGATGGTAGCAGTGTAGCCATAGCAACCATGTGATGGCAGCAGTGTAGCCATAACAACCATGTGATGATAGCAGTGAAGCCATAACAACCATGTGATGGTAGCAGTGTAGCCATAACAACCATGTGATGGTAGCAGTGTAGCCATAACAACCATGTGAAGGTAGCAGTGTAGCCAGAACAACCATGTGAGGGTAGCAGTGTAGCCATAACAACCATGTGATGGTAGCAGTGTAACCATAACAACCATGTGATGGCAGCAGTGTAGCCATAACAACCATGTGATGGCAGCAGTGTAGCCATAACAACCATGTGATCGTACGTTGGACTGCGTGCGGCCAGCAGTAACAGCCTAGTTGATCAGGCCCTGATCCATCGGGAGGCCTGGTCATGGACAGGGCCGCGGGGGCGTTGATCCCCGGAATAACCTCCAAGAATAACCTCCAGGTATGTGATGGTAGCAGTGTAGCCAAAACAACCATGTGATGGTAGCAGTGTAGCCATAACAACCATGTGATGGTAGCAGTGTAGCCATAACAACCATGTGATGGTAGCAGTGTGGCCATAACAACCATGTGATGGTAGCAGTGTGACCATAACAACCATGTGATGGTAGCAGTGTAGCCAGAACAACCATGTGATGGTAGCAGTGTGACCATAACAACCATGTGATGGTAGCAGTGTAGCCAGAACAACCACACTAAGGAAGCAATTTTTGCGTTTTTATTTTGTTATTTATTATATAGTTTGCTTATTTTTAACATTTTTTGTATATACTTCTCTCCTTTCCTCTACTTCTTCCTCCGTCTTCCACTCCCGTCAATCCTCATTCACCCTTTCCCACCATTCCTATGGGAGATAAGGCGAGATAACCGAGCCGTGGAGAAATGGTCAGATTTTCTCTCCCACGAAGAGAAATCAGATTAAAAAAATAATCTGAGATTGGGCAGTGAGAGAGGAAAATGGATACAAAATACATGCAGAACCGGCAGCAACAGCCTGGTGGGCTAGGCAAACACCAGACGAGTCTGGCCCATGGCCGGGCTCCGGGAATATAAAAAACTCCCGGAACTCGTCAAAATGTATTTCAAAGAATCCATAGTAGCGAGTAACTGAGTTTTAACCAGGAAAAAAGCGATTTGATCAGCCAGGCTGTTGTTGCTTGCTATGACCTGATCGCCTCCAGAGTGTGGGAAGATCAGGGAACCTGTTTACCTCCTGATGGCTTCAGAGATTATGGCCATTACCCCCGCGTCCCGGTCTTTGACCAAGTCTCTTGGTTGACATCTTGATCAGCCAGGCTGTTAATGTTGAGATCTAATCTCCATCCATCAAGACTGATGGACTGAACACATCGACTCCAAGCTGGGGGACTGATTACCTAAAACTCCTCCTCATCTTCCATCCTTTCTCTGTACTGGACTGAAGAAGCCACTGAATGGCGAAACGTTTCCAGACTGAAGGTTTTCCCAAGTGTTGCACAAGTGCCTTATTTATCAAAACGTCGTGTTGCCACCGGTAAGAAGGATGAGTCGTCGTTCTTGTGTATCTTGGGTCGTTCCTGCTTCAGTTTCTTCTTTCGCCATTATCAGTACATTATAACGTTATTATTAAAAATAATAAATTTGCCGATAACATTACTAAAAGAACCTATTAAGAGTGAAAGTTAAACCAAAAATATTATTGTTTTATTTAATAGGATATTATCAGAAAAAAAAAATGCAAAATTCCTTATTTTTTTTACAAGCAAATGAACCCCTTATTTGTCTTACCAGTTCCCAATAATATTTTATTTAACCACTAATAAGGAAACTGAAAATATAACGACAGCGATGCATGCAACAATGAGGTGGCTGAATGTAACCAGAAATCGTTCAGATCTGCACGATTGGTGGTGCCAGAATGGGTGTTGGATATCTATCAGCATTCGCCCCATCAGTCTTGTGTACTTACCTAGCTGTGCTCTAGCTCCTGGCCCCGCCGCCGACAACCAACTTTCGCATGTGGGGAAACTGCATTTTTAGGTCCTTATTACAGTGCCGCTGAGAAAGCTTTTTACTAGATCCTTTGCTTTTTTTTTTAGGGCACTTGATATCACTGTTATAGTTTTCAATCTCTCTCTCTCTCTCTCTCTCTCTCTCTCTCTCTCTCTCTCTCTCTCTCTCTCTATCTATCTATCTATCTCTCTCTCTCTCTCTCTCTCTCTCTCTCTCTCTCTCTCTCTCTCTCTCTCTCTCTCTCTCTCTCTCTCTCTCTCTCTCTCTCTCACAGGGTTTGACAAGGTTAGTTTAAGGATCCCTAGCTTTATTGACAAGCTATTTACAGGTTAAGGATTCCTAACTCTCTCTCTTTCTCTCCCTCTCTCCCTCTCTCCCTCTCTCTCTCTCTCTTTTTCTTCTGGGGAAAAGGTGGAGGAACCAGGTGAAAGGGGTTGTGGTTATCAAGGGCGAGGGTGGTGGGGGTGCTAGGTGAGTGAGGGTTACCTGGAGGTTACCTGGAGGTTATTCCGGGGATCAACGCCCCCGCGGCCCGGTCCATGACCAGGCCTCCCGATGGATCAGGGCCTGATCAACTAGGCTGTTACTGCTGGCCGCACGCAGTCCAACGTACGAGCCACAG
The DNA here is from genome assembly GCF_038502225.1 of Cherax quadricarinatus. Taxonomy (NCBI): domain Eukaryota; kingdom Metazoa; phylum Arthropoda; class Malacostraca; order Decapoda; family Parastacidae; genus Cherax; species Cherax quadricarinatus. The sequence continues at coordinate 7,981,654 of NC_091325.1, read as the reverse complement.
CCCGGCTGATCCGGCACTGACTTTAGGTATCTGTCCAGCTCTCTCTTGAAGGCAGCCAGGGGTTTATTGGCAATTTCCCTAATGCTTGATGGGAGGCTGTTGAACAGTTTTGGGCCCCGGACACTTACGGTGTTTTCTCTTAGTGTACCAATGGCGCCCCTACCTTTTATTGGGGGCATTTTGCATCGCCTGCCCAGTCTTTTACTTTCGTAGGGAGTGATTTCTGTGTGCAGATTTGGGACCATTCCTTCCAAGATTTTCCAAGTGTAGATTATGATATATCTCTCCCTCCTGCGTTCCAACGAGTACAAGTCAAGTGCTTCCAAGCGTTCCCAGTAGTTAAGGTGCTTGACAGAACTTATACGTGCAGTAAAGGATCTCTGTACACTCTCTAGATCTGCGATTTCACCTGCTTTGAATGGAGATGTTAATGTACAGCAGTATTCCAGCCTAGAGAGAACAAGTGATTTGAAAAGGATCATCATGGGCTTGGCATCTCTCATTTTGAAAGTTCTCATTATCCATCCTATCATTTTCTTTGCACGTGCAATCGTGGCACTGTTGTGATCCTTGAAAGTGAGATCCTCAGACATTACTACTCCCAGGTCCCTTACATTATTTTTTCGCTCTATTGTATGGCCTGAGTCAGTAGTATACTCTGTTCTAGTTATTATCTCCTCCAGTTTTCCATAAAGGAGTAGTTGGAATTTGTCCTCATTGAACATCATATTGTTTACCGTTGCCCACTGGAAAACTTTGTTTATATCTTCTTGGAGGTTAACCGCGTCCTCAGCAGATGACAGCCTCATGCAGATCCTAGTATCATCCGCAAAGGATGATACGGTGCTGTGGTGTATATCTCTGTTTATGTCTGATATGAGGATAAGGAATAAGATGGGGGCGAGTACTGTGCCTTGTGGAACAGAGCTCTTCACTATGGCAGCCTCCAATTTAACTCTGTTGACCACTACTCTTTGTGTTCGATTTGTTAGGAAGTTGAAGATCCATCTCCCCACTTTCCCAGTTATTCCTTTAGCACGTATTTTATGGGCTATTACGCCATGATCGCATTTGTCAAATGCTTTTGCAAAGTCTGTGTATATTACATCTGCATTCTGATTTTCTTCCAGTGCATCCAAGGCCATGTCATAGTGATCCAGTAGTTGTGAGAGGCAGGAGCGACCTGCCCTGAACCCATGTTGCCCTGGATTGTGCAGATTTTGGGAATCCAGGTGATTTGCAATCCTGCTTCTTAGCACTCTTTCAAAGATTTTTATGATGTGGGACGTCAGAGCTATTGGTCTATAGTTCTTAGCTAATGCTTTGCTGCCACCTTTATGGAGTGGGGCTATATCCGTTGTTTTAAGTGACTGTGGAATTTCACCCATGTCCAAGCTCCTCCTCCATAGTGTACTTAGGGCACGCGAGAGGGGTTTCTTGCAGTTCTTAATGAAAACAGAGTTCCACGAGTCTGGGCCCGGGGCTGAGTGCATAGGCATGTTGTCAATGGCTTTTTCGAAATCTATCGGAGTTAGGGTAATGTTGGAAATCTGGCATACATTTATGGAGTTTTGAGGCTCATTCATGAAGAAATCATTTGGGTCGTCGATCCTCAGACCGATTAGTGGTTCACTAAACACAGAGTCGTACTGGGATTTCAATATTTCACTCATTTCCTTGTTGTCATCTGTGTAAGTCCCATCCTGTCTGAGTAAGGGCCCAATACTAGATGTGGTATTTGCCTTGTTTTTGGCATATGAAAAGAAATATTTTGAATTTCTTTCAATTTCACTAATAGCTTTAAGCTCCTCCTGCCTCTCCTGGTTCTTGTAAGAGTCATTTAGCTTAAGTTCGATAGTTTCCACTTCCCTGGTCAGCGCCTCCTTTCGTGTATCAGATATTCTAGCACTCCTGAGGAGCTCAGTGACTCTTCGTCGTCTTCTGTAGAGGGAGCGTCTTTTTCTCTCCAGTTTACTCCTGCTCTTCTTCTTTCTTAGGGGAATATGCCTAGAACATGCTTCGGCTACCAGGAAGTTGATCCTTTCAAGGCACTGGTTTGGATCCATGTCATTTAAGACATCTTCCCAACATGTTTCGTTTAGGACATGGTTTACCTGGTCCCAGTTGATGTTCTTGTTGTTGAAATTGTATTTTGTGAAGACACCTTCACAGGTACATGCATTCTGCTGTTCAGGACCCCTATGCATGTACGTCTGGACTTCGATTAGATTGTGATCGGAATTAGTTGTTTTTGATATTCTTATGTCTCTTATCAGGTCCTCATTATTTGTGAAGATAAGGTCAAGTGTGTTTTCTAGTCTTGTTGGCTCCACTATCTGCTGGCTTAAGGTGTGTTTTTTGCAGAGACTTAGTAGCTCATGTGTGTGTGACCTTTCATCTGCGCTACCTCCGGGGATTGTTTCAGCTATAACATTATTTGCTACATTCTTCCATTTTGTATGCCTTAGGTTGAAATCACCAAGCAGTAAGATGTTTGGGGATGAAGCTGGAAGGTTTTCCAAACAGTAATCGATTTTCAGTAGCTGTTCCTTGAACTGTTGGGAGGTTGCATCTGGTGGCTTGTATACAACCACAATGACTAGGTTTTGGTTCTCGATCTTTATTGATAGAACTTCAACTACCTCATTTGTGGTGTTCAGCAACTCCGTGCAGATAAGGGACTCTTTGACATACAGGCCAACCCCCCCTTGTTGCCTGTTTTTTCTGTCGCATCTAAAAAGGTTGTAACCACTTATCCATATTTCACTGTCAAAGTGATATTTTGTGTGAGTCTCTGTGAAGGCTGCAAACATTGCATTAGACTCCACTAGAAGTCCACTGATAAAAGGTATTTTGTTGTTGGTGGAGGGCTTAAGTCCCTGTATATTAGCAAATATGAACGAGGTTGTATTCTGTGTTTGTTGGGGGGATTTTGTTATTGGCATCAGTAGTTGTAATTCTGGAGGGTCATGGGTGGCTACTGGCTGTGCCTCCAGTCCAACAAGGCTCTAAGGTGGTGGACTATTTTTGTTATTTACTTCCATTTTCTTTTTTCGTTTCCTGCCACTAAAAAATCACCTGGAGTTGGGTTGTCGTAGCTACTATTGTTTGTCTTGTGGGGTCTGTGCCTCCTGGTCCCTTTTAGATGGTATGCAGGGCACTCGATGTTGTAACACTGCTTCTGGAGGACCGAGGAGTGGCACATTTTTGGGTGAAAGAAAGTACAGGAAGAAGAACGACACACTCCTTTAGACAGGAGGTCGCTACATTTTTTGGGATGGTCAAAGTTGCATGTCCCATTTTTTCCCCTGTTATTCCATGCTTACAGATGCCCCAAGCATAATATTTGCACAAATTCACCTTTGGTTGAGAATTGTTGGGAGGTGTGTTGTCAATTTCTGCAGGTTCTGGGACTGCACTATAATCCTCAGTATCCAAGCCAGGGCCACCCCGTCCTGGATTCCATCTATTTTCCCCAGTAGAGGAAGAAGGAGGAGACTCCTCTCCAACATCTGTACTGTGGGCCACGGTCTTGTGCAATGATGGTTGTATATTTACTGTTTTTGTGGTGGTTTGGGTAGTGTCCCTAGGAGAGTCTGGGCTGGCAGTAAGGCTGGGGGCTGGGTCTGGGTCAGCACTGGGGCTGGGGGGTGGGGCTGGGTCTGTGTCAGCGGCTGGGCCTGGGCCAGCACCAGCACTGTGGGTATTAGTGCTATGACTGGGGGAGCCTGGGCCAGCACCAGCACTGTGGGTATTAGTGCTATGACTGGGGGAGCCTGGGCCAGCACCAGCACTGTGGGTATTGGTGCTATGCCTGGGGAAGCCTGGGCCAGCACCAGCACTGTGGGGTATTAGTGCTATGACTGGGGGATGGGTCTGGCTTAGCACCATGTGGGTGACTAGATAGTTTCGAGTCATCTGTTGTGGTATGGACATTCTGCATTTTTTGATACACTATCTCTTGCTCCCATGTTTTATATATTTTTGGTAGACTATCCAAGAGGTCATCCTTGTTTTCTTGATTATTTTTATCATTTATTACTCTCCTTAGTACCTTTCTGATACCTGCCCAAAGTTCTACATCTTTATTGCACAACCAGAAGCACCTTGCTAGTTCGAGGTCATTTTTTGAGGCTGTATTTAGTCTAGTACAAGAGATATGGTGTTTGGAAGAGCATAGGTTGCATGTGATTCTGGATTTCCTTCCAAGGATTTTTTTACATGTCCCACAGATATGCTGTGCTGACATCCTGTCTGTATCCTACTACACTGTATGCCTCGGAAGAAAACTGATTTCCACTTTACCTTTCTCTTGCTGGTGCCAGTAATATGCAAGATGTATTTATACGAACCAAGTTTGCAGTATGTGGGTGGTGGTGTAGGGTGGGTGTAGGGTGGGTGGTGGGTGTAGGGTGGGTGGTGGTGTAGGGTGGGTGGTGGGTGGTGGGTGTAGGGTGGGTGTGAGCCGGCAGACTTGCCCACACTGCCACACTTCACTATTATTATTTTTTTTAATACTATTATTATTATTATTACTATTTAAATTCCTTTTATGTAGTGCTGTACACTGTTTATCTCAAGGATATACACTGTATTCTTTCAAATTACACTTTTCACTGCGTTATACTGGGTGGTGGGGGTGCTAGGTGAGTGAGGGTGGTAGGGGTGCTAGGTGAGTGAGGGTGGTGGGGTGCCAAGTGAGACAGAGTGGTGGGGTGCCTGGTGAGAGAGGGACAGGGTGAGAGAGAGAGTGGTGGGGTGCCAGGTTAAAAAGAGTGGTGTGGTGCCTGGTGAGAGAGGGACAGGGTTAGAGAGAGAGAGTGGTGGGGTGCCAGGTTGAAAAGAGTGGTGTGGTGCCTGGTGAGAGAGGGACAGGGTGAGAGTAGTGGGGTGCCAGGTGAGAGAGGGAGAGTGAGAAACTTTCTACCTGGGGTGACACACTATCAAGGTGTCTTGGAGAAATGACAGGCGACTAATGTCTGTATTTGCTTGCTAATTGTTTTCGCTGTACCTCACCCGTCCCTTACGTGCCCTCCACTTCCCTCCATCCATCTCCCCTCCCCTCCCTCCCTCCTTCCCTCCCTCCCTCCCTCCTTCCCTCCCTCCCTCCCTCTACCTTTCCCAGTTAAACTCTACTATTCATAACCATTTCACCCTCTCCCTCATTTCCTCTTCCCCCACCTCTCTTACCTTCTTCGCACCTTTCTCCCCCCTCTTCCACTCCCCTACACCCTCTCTTCTACCCAGTAATTCCACCCCTTCTCTACCATCAGTTTCATAAGCAACTCTTTTCCCATAAACCAACAATAATCACCTTCAAATCTTGAAGACTGATGTTACAGCAGTAAAGATATTCAAATGTTCTTCATTACTCACGTATTGATCGCTGAAATAATATTAATGACTTAAACAAATCTCTGCGATTCAGTTAGGGCTGGAGGCAGAGAACAGGTTAAGAAAGGTCACTGGCGGTGTGAGGTGAGGTCAGGTCAAAAGGGGTGAGGCGGAGAACTAAAGACTCCAGGACCCATGGGGGTCAACCAGGATAGGTCAACCGGGGGGAGGCGTCAACCAGAATAGGTCAACCAGGGGGGTTAACCTTCGTGTTCACACGAGACTGGCTCTATTTCCCAGTTTGTTCATCTGACTGGGTTCACCTTTCCCAGTTCATCCGTCCAACTGGGTGTTTCCCAATCAGATTCAGCCTTATATAAAATCATCGTAAAAGTATCAAATTATAAGACCTAAAATAATAACATTAATAAGCCTATTGGTTCATGCTAGGCAGGACCTTCTCATACCCAATCCTCATGACTCACGAAGTAGTAATAACACAACTGCAAACAAACCACAGAAAGAGTGGGACTCTAACCCATGGCAAGAGAGTCCTATAACTCTCGGGCCAGCGGTCGAAAGAAGTGAACCCAAGAGATGGAGCAAACCCAGAGAAATAAACGAGCTAAAACACTTTAAATCCATAAAACGCCTTTATATTTATACAGTGGGTGATTAAAGCTTTCGTGAGCTTCCATTGGTTTCTCTTTTTTTTCTCAGCGTTCAACTTAAATGAAAAAGAAAAAACTCCTGGAAGGTTCAGGGAAAATAACAATGAAATCAATCAGTCAAGTTTCTGGGCGAGTTTTACGTTAAACTCCTGCGGATTTAATTGCTCATCCGAAAATATTTTCTCTCACTACCGGGCAAAATCAGCGATTGTTTTTCCGCTAGAGGTAAAAAGCATTTGGACTCTCACCATTCTGGTGAGAGAGAGGAAGCAAACGAGAGTGAAGAGACAAGGACTCCCTGGAAAGTGCCACTCAAGCCCTGAGTGGCACTTTATCTCACTCAGTGCCGCTCAAGCCTCAGCTGGGCACGGACAGTCACCTTGCTTTGTGTTCGTGACGGTGGACTTATTATTAGCCTCACGGGACGGACCCTCAACACACTGGGGGTCATACAACGCCTGTGCAATGTGAAGTAGTCAGCTTTGATCGAAGAGGTTAGCTCCAGTTCCTTGAATCACGAACCTTCCACCGGCATCAACGCATTCTTCTTGAAGGGCCTTGATGAAAGAGTCTTATGTGATGACCAGTGGTGAAGTGGTGCATTGTAGTGTGTCACGAGAATATAACTCCAGCTGGGCTAGGAGTTGATGAAGGGTTCCAGCTGGGCCAAGAGCTAGTGTGGGAGTTCCAGCTGGGCCAAGAGCTAGTGTGGGAGTTCCAGCTGGGCCAAGAGCTAGTGTGGGAGTTCCAGCTGGGCCAAGAGCTCTTAACAAAAGTTAGGAGCATCTCAGGCAAGTTACAACCTTTATCAACTCAATTTATGAAGCATAAATATCTCGACCTAACGTAAACAAACACGAGCATCAAGGGTGTCATTGTAAATTAAGAAGACAGACAAATGTTGTAAAATTCGATTCTTTATTGACAACGTTTCGCCCACATAGTGGGCTTTATCAAGTCACAAATAGATCTCCAACAGGAGAGGTCTCTTTATCACCCACACACACACACACACACACACACACACACACACACACACACACACACACACACACACACACACACACACACACACACACACACACACACACACACACACACACACACACACACACACACATACACACACACACACACACACACACACACACACACACACACACACACACACACACACACACACACACACACACACACACACACACACACACACACACCAGCATATTCGCTCCTTTTTAAATGTGTTTTGCTAAACAAGAAGCTTCCAAACAGCAAAGAATAAACTCTACGAACGTAAACATGGAAAGTGTTTACTCTGAGTTCCCTCGCCGCCAATCAACCACTCAGGTGAGTGATTTCAGTGCACCAGTGTTCCCAGCGCCTTGAGTTTATATTCTTATATTCACAGGGAAGCGGCTAAATCAGGGTGGATCATACAGCGTTTGGAAAAATTAGAGGGAAAAATGTTTTAATCCTAGAAAGAAGGAAGCTCCAGTTCCTAGGATCAGGATAACTTTGCCAGCACCAACACACCGCCTTGATGGATACTACTTTCTTGAGTGTTTATTCAGGTCCTGTTTTCTAACAGGAAAGTTTAACTAACCCCTATTAATAAATATTACTTTCACTGATTTAAAACTGAGTGTCGGAGGAAGAAATAACCGAGATATTGAGGAAAAAAAATATAAATGTGAAAAGGAAAAAGCTTATTTCTGAATTACACTCAAATTGGCATCATAAAAATGAAATGGAGCAAATTTAATTATCTAATTGAAGCTAAAGAATTGCTAGAGGAGAGTGAAACAAGTGAAGCAGTAAACCCGGAGGGGGTATCACCTTCGGTATTAAAGCAATGAGCACAATACTTAAAGTGTCCACTTTAGATTAACTTCCAACCTGGTGGGGCCAGGAGCTGAGACACAACCAAACCTTTTTTTTTTCCTATGACGTCTTCTGAAGGAGAAAATTGACTTTTACACTCATAAACGAGTGCCTTCATGCAAAACGGGCTCTAGATCCGTGAAATATGAGCTGCCTTTCTCTCCCTCGGAACAAATCTCACTTCCTCCAACTCTAACTTAATGTTTTTTTTTTTTTTAGCTGGGAAAACTATAATATCCTAAAACTCCTTGAAACATAATTTGAAAGAAAAAAAGTGAAAAAGAAAACTGAAATATCAAGATGCTTTATGACTCATACGGATTTAGAGCATTCATATTAATGTAGGAATGTGAAAAACTGGAGGCACTGGGAACCGTGGCAGTGTAAAATCACTGCCAGGCACTGTAAACATCTTTCTTGTTTATGTTCGCTCAGTTTCTTGTTTACGTTTTAGAAAGTTGTGTTTACCATAACATGTTAATAATGAGCCACCATGCTGATGGTGGCGTGTATGTGTGTGCGTATGTGCGTATGTGTGTATGTGTGTGTATGTGTGTATGTGTGTGCGTATGTGCGTATGTGTGTGCGTATGTGCGTATGTGTGTGCGTATGTGTGTATGTAAGTGTGTGCGTATGTGTGTATGTAAGTGTGTGCGTATGTGTGTGTATGTGTGTGCGTATGTGTGTATGTAAGTGTGTGTGTGTATGTAATTGTGTGCGTATGTGTGTATGTAAGTGTGTGCGTATGTGTGTGTATGTGTGTGCGTATGTGTGTATGTAAGTGTGTGTGTGTATGTAAGTGTGTGCGTATATGTGTATGTAAGTGTGTGTGTATGTGTATGTGTGTGCGTATGTGTGTATGTGTGTGCGTATGTGTGTATGTAAGTGTGTGCGTATGTGTGTATGTAAGTGTGTGCGTATGTGTGTACCTGGAGGTTATTCCGGGGATCAACGCCCCCGCGGCCCGGTCCATGACCAGGCCTCCCGATGGATCAGGGCTTGATCAACTAGGCTGTTACTGCTGGCCGCACGCAGTCCGACGTACGAGCCACAGCCCGGCTGATCCGGCACTGACTTTAGGTATCCGTCCAGCTCTCTCTTGAAGGCAGCCAGGGGTTTATTGGCAATTCCCCTAATGCTTGATGGGAGGCTGTTGAACAGTTTTGGGCCCCGGACACTTATGGTGTTTTCTCTTAGTGTACCAATGGCGCCCCTACTTTTTATTGGGGGCATTTTGCATCGCCTGCCCAGTCTTTTACTTTCGTAGGGAGTGATTTCTGTGTGCAGATTTGGGACCATTCCTTCCAAGATTTTCCAAGTGTAGATTATGATATATCTCTCCCTCCTGCGTTCCAACGAGTACAAGTCAAGTGCTTCCAAGCGTTCCCAGTAGTTAAGGTGCTTGACAGAACTTATACGTGCAGTAAAGGATCTCTGTACACTCTCTAGATCTGCGATTTCACCTGCTTTGTATGGAGATGTTAATGTACAGCAGTATTCCAGCCTAGAGAGAACAAGTGATTTGAAAAGGATCATCATGGGCTTGACATCTCTCGTTTTGAAAGTTCTCATTATCCATCCTATCATTTTCTTTGCACGTGCGATCGTGGCACTGTTGTGATCCTTGAAAGTGAGATCCTCAGACATTACTACTCCCAGGTCCCTTACATTATTTTTCCGCTCTATTGTATGGCCGGAGTCAGTAGTATACTCTGTTCTAGTTATTATCTCCTCCAGTTTTCCATAACGGAGTAGTTGGAATTTGTATGGGAGTGTGTCTGTATGGGAGCGTGTGCGTATGTGTGTATGGGAGTGTGTGCGTATTCGTGTATGGGAGTGTGTCTGTACGTAAGTGTGTGCATATGTACTCACCTATTTGTATCACCTATTTGTGGTTGCAGGGGTCGAGTCATAGCTCCTGGCCCCGCCTCTTCACCGGTTGCTACTGGGCCCTCTCTCTCCCCGCTCCATGAGCTTTATCAAACCTCGTCTTGAAACTGTGTATGGTTCCTGCCTCCACTATGTCATTTTCTAGGCTATTCCACTGCCTGACAACTCTATGACTGAAGAAATACTTCCTGATATCTCTCTGACTCATTTGTGCCTTCAACTTCCAATTGTGGCCTCCTGTTTCTGTGTCCCCTCCCTGGAACATCCTGTCTTTGTCCACCTTGTCTATTCCACACAGTATTTTATATGTCGTTATCATGTCTCCCCTGACCCTCCTGTCCTCCAGTGTCGTCAGGCCGATTTCCCTTAATCTTTCTTCATAGGACATTCCCCTTAGCTCTGGAACTAACCTTGTCGCAAACCTTTGTACTTTCTCTAGTTTCTTGACGTGCTTTATCAAGTGCGGGTTCCAAACAGGTGCATACTCCAGTATGGGCCTGACATAAACGGTGTACAGTGTCTTGAACGATTCCTTACTAAGGTATCGGAATGCTGTTCTCAGGTTTGCCAGGCGCCCATATGCTGCAGCAGTTATCTGATTGATGTGTGCTTCCGGAGACATGCTCGGTGTTATACTCACCCCAAGATCTTTCTCCTTGAGTGAGGTTTGCAGTCTTTGGCCACCTAGCCTATACTCTGTCTGTGGTCTTCTGTGCCCTTCCCCTATCTTCATGACTTTGCATTTGGCAGAATTAAATTCGAGAAGCCATTTGCTGGACCATGTGTCCAGTCTGTCCAGGTCTCTTTGAAGTCCTGCCTGGTCCTCATCTGATTTAATTCTCCTCATTAACTTCACATCATCTGCAAACAGGGACACTTCTGAGTCTAACCCTTCCATCATGTCGTTCACATATACCAAAAATAGCACTGGTCCTAGGACCGACCCCTGTGGGACCCCGCTCGTCACAGGTGCCCACTGTGATACATCATTACGTACCATGACTCGTTGTTGCCTCCCTGTCAGGTATTCTCTGATCCATTGCAGTGCCCTTCCTGTTATATGCACCTGATGCTCTAGCTTCTGCACTAATCTCTTGTGAGGAACTGTGTCAAAGGCCTTCTTGCAGTCCAAGAAGATGCAATCAACCCACCCCTCTCTCTCGTGTCTTACTTCTGTTATTTTATCATAAAACTCCAGAAGGTTTGTGACACAGGATTTGCCTTCCATGAATCTGTGCTGGTTGGCATTTATACTCTTGTTCCGTTCCAGGTGCTCCACCACTCTCCTCCTGATAATCTTCTCCATAACTTTGCATACTATACATGTCAATGACACAGGTCTATAGTTTAGTGCCTCTTTTCTGTCTCCTTTTTTAAAAATGGGAACTACATTTGCCGTCTTCCATACCTCAGGTAGTTGCCCAGTTTCCAGGGACGTGGAAATATAAACACAAATGCAGTATAATGTGATCCTTTATTGACAACGTTTCACCCACACAGTGGGCTTTTTCAAGTCACACACGGATCCGTGTGTGACTTGAAAAAGCCCACTGTGTGGGTGAAACGTTGTCAATAAAGGATCACATTATACTGCATTTGTATTTATATTTCCATTGTGTCGGTATTTTATACCATTTATTTCCAGGGACGTGTTGAAGATTGTGGTAAGTGGCACGCACAACATATCTGCTCCCTCTCTAAGGACCCACGGGGAGATGTTGTCCGGTCCCATTACCTTTGAGGTATCGATGTCCCTTAGCAGTTTCTTCACCTCCTCCTCATCTGTATGTATGTCGTCCAACACTTGTTGGTGTATTCCTTGCTGGTGTCCCCATCTGGTCTGTCCCCCCAGAGTCCTTCCTGTCTCTACTGTAAATACTTCCTTAAATCTCGTGTTGAGCTCCTCACATACCTCTTGATCGTTTCTTGTGAATTCTCCACCTTCTTTCCTCAGCCTTATCACCTGGTCCTTGACTGTTGTCTTCCTCATAATGTGGCTATACAGCAGTTTCGGGTCAGATTTGACTTTCGATGCTATGTCGTTTTCATACTGTCGCTGGGCCTCCCTCCGTATCTGTGCATACTCGTTTCTGGCTCTTCTACTAATCTCCTTGTTTTCCTGGGTCCTATGCCTCCTGTACCTTTTCCATTCTCTGTTGCACTTAGTTTTTGCCTCCCTACACCTTCGGGTAAACCAAGGACTCGTTTTGGTCTTCCTATTATTTCTGTTTCCCTTGGGAACAAACCTTTCCTCTGCCTCCTTGCACTTTGTTGCCACATATTCCATCATCTCGTTTACTGATTTTCCTACCATTTCTCTGTCCCACTGAACCTCCTGCAGGAAGTTTCTCATACCTGTGTAGTCCCCCCTTTTATAATTTGGCCTGTTCCCTTCAGTTCCTGTTACCTTCTCCACTTGTAACTCTACTATATAATCAAAACTCAGAACCACGTGATCGCTAGCTCCAAGGGGCCTCTCGTAAGTTATGTCCTCAATGTCTGAACTGCTCAGGGTGAACACAAGATCCAGTCTTGCTGGCTCATCCTCCCCTCTCTCTCTGGTTGTGTCCCTGACATGTTGATGCATGAGGTTTTCAATTACCACATCCATCATCTTGGCTCTCCATGTTTCGGGACCCCCATGTGGCTCCAGGTTTTCCCAGTCGATCTCCCTGTGGTTGAAATCGCCCATTACCAGTAACTTTGCTCTGCTCGAGTGAGCTCTTCTTGCCACCTCAGCCAGTGTGTCCACCATCACCCTGTTGTTTTCTTCGTACTCCTCTCTTGGCCTCCTGCAGTTCTGTGGTGGGTTATACATCACTCCAATGACTACTTTATGTTCTCCGGATTGAATTGTACCTACAATGTAGTCTCTTTCTCCAATCATGTCCATGCCTTCCATTTCCTCAAATCCCCATCGGTGTTTTATGAGCAGTGCAACCCCTCCTCCCCCTCTACTCCTTCTATCTTTCCTCAGGATCTGATATCCCGTTGGGAAGATTGTGTCTGTTATTGTCTCAGCGAGTTTTGTTTCTGTAACTGCTATGGTGTCTGGGGATTTCTCACTGATTCTTTCGTTCCACTCCTCATGTTTATTCGTTATTCCATCCGCGTTTGTGTACCAAACTTTCAGTTTCTTTTCTATCATTGTGGTCATGCAAGAATATTGTGTATGGGAGTGTGTCTGTATGGGAGTGTGTGCGTATGTGTGTATGGGAGTGTGTGCATATGTGTGTATGGGAGTGTGTCTGTATGTAAGTGTGTGCGTATGTGTGTATGGGAGTGTGTCTGTATTTGTGTGCGTAAGTGTATGGGAGTGTGTCTGTATGTAAGTGTGTGCGTATGTGTGTATGGGAGTGTGTGTGTATGGAAGTGTGTGCATGTGTGTGCATACGATTGTGTGCATGCGAGTGTATGTGAGTGTGCTTATGTGTGTGTATGTGAATGAGTGTGTGTGTGTGTGTGTGTGTGTGTGTGTGTGTGTGTGTGTGTGTGTGTGTGTGTGTGTGTGTGTGTGTGTGTATGTGTGTGTTTGTGTGTGTGTGTGTCTGCTAGTGTGTATGCATGTGTGTATACGAGTGTGTATGCTAGTGTGTGTATGCGAGTGTGTGTATGCGAGAGTGTGTATGCGAGTGTGTGTATGCGTGTGTGTGTGTATGCTCGCGTGTCTATACATTCATGTGTATGGGCATGTGTCTATGCACACATGGGTATTGGTGCGTGCCTATGCGCGAGCGCGTTTCTTGGGCCATTATGTATGTGTTTGCGTGTAAGCATGCACGCGTTTGTGTGTGTTTGTGTGTGTGTGTGTGTACTCACCTAATTGTACTCACCTAATTGTGGTTGCAGGGGTCGAGACTCAGCTCCTGGCCCCGCCTCTTCACTGAGCGCTACTAGGTCCTCTCTCTCCCTGCTCCATGAGCTGTCTATCTGTCTGTCTGTCTGTCTCTCTGTCTGTCTGTCTGTCTCTGTGTGTGTTCACCTTTTTGTGGTTACAGGAGTCGAGTCTCAGCACCTGAGTTTACCTCTTGCCATTAGCAAGGTTTACTGTCACTCAGCCTGGTAGGCCGTGTCATATATACCGGGTAGTCTAAGAGCAGTCCATGAAACCTGCCTCCTTAACTACTTCACTCAGAATAATAATACAATTATAACTAAACGCAAAACCCGCAAGGGTCATAAAACTATATCGCCTAGAGCATGCCACTTCCTTATATCCCCCAGGCTGAAGAAACGCTCTCCGACATCCCGGTGACTCCTCCATATGTGCCCTGGTGGACCCGTTTCTCGCCTCTCGAACAGTCTATTCCTGTTCCCCCTGGCGAGTCCTCTGAGGAATTTGTATGTCTTCATTATTCCTCTCTCGGTTGTTCTATCTTGTGTCATCATTTTTAGTTTCTTTAGCCGCTCCTCATAGCTCATGTCCCACAACGCCAAGAAAACCCTCGGGGCATACTACAGCATTTTCTCCAGTTTCGCTAAATTCTCTATCAAGCGAGGGTTCCATGCTGGTGCTGAATGCTCCAAGACGGGCCTGAAGCATATAAAAAGGACCACGGACAACTCAGTATTGAGATTTCTAAAAGATAGTCTTATAATTACCAAACAAGCATTCACTGAAGAGAATAAATTAGACACATGTTTCATCACTTGGGTATCATTAAAGACACCCAAGTGTTGCACATGTGTCATATTTATCAACTTGTCGGTTCTCTGAACTGTTCATATACATTCATTCACTGAAGATGTTATTCAGTTGATGTATGACTGGTGATATGTCATTCCTAATCCTTTGCTGGTTATTATTTATTTTAATGCTTCTCTTCAAATGCTCCACCACTCCCGATTATCTTCTCCATACCTTACATACTCATGTCAGTGACAATGGTCTGCAGTACAGTGCTTCCAGTCTATCTCCTCTCTTAAATATTGGGATTGCATTCACTGTCTTCCAGACTTCGGGCGACTGTCTTATGTCTGTTGACTTCTTTGTAGATTATTGCAGGAGATTCAGATAATGCTTCTGCTCCCTCACTCAAAACTCTTAGTGACACTGAACTGGATATATAAAAATGAACATGTCGGATCTCTTTGCCATTAGTGTATCCAGCTCACTCAAAAGTTTTTTCCACCTCTTTCCCTGCTTTAGGTATATTGTTCAGTACCCACGGGTGTTCACTTTGTCTTTCATTCTCTGGTGTTGCCCATATTTCCACTGAGAATACCTCTATAAATCGTATGTTTCATGCCTCACAGACCTCCTTGTCGTTTCTAGTAAGCTCTCCTCCTTTCTTCTTCAGTCTTATTACCTGGTCAATTACTGTCGGCTGTCTTATGATGTGACGTAGAAGTTTCGGTATAGACATTGCTTTAGCTGCTAAGTCAGTCTCAGATTCTTGCCCCATTCATCTTATCTTTGCATATTCGGCTCTGGCTCTTCTGCTTGCCACTGTTCTGCTTTGATTTTTGTTGTCATTAGTTTTTCCATGCTCCTACTCTGCTTATTTCCTTATTGCATCTTTGGTTGAACCACGGTGTCTTTTCTTTACACTGACTCTTCTCCTGGGTATACATTTCTATCCGGTACTTTCCAGCTAGGTACTCCATTTCATTAGTTCACTTCCCTTCCAGTTCCGTTTCTCACTGTACTGCAGTTAGGAATTTTCTCAACGATTCAGAACTTTCTCTTCTGAAATCTTATTTCTGCCGTCCCCCCACCTACCATTCTTTCCTCAAAATTTACTTCCACAAGGTATTCGACGTTCAGTTTAGTATGTTGATGGTACTATAAGCTGAAGAGTAAAACGTAATGGACAGCGAGCGAGAGAGAGAGAGAGAGAGAGAGAGAGAGAGAGAGAGAGAGAGAGAGAGAGAGAGAGAGAGAGAGAGAGAGAGAGAGAGAGAGAGAGAGAGAGACAGAGAGACAGAGAGACAGAGAGAGAGAGAGACAGAGAGAGAGACAGAGAGAGAGAGACAGAGAGAGAGACAGAGAGAGAGAGAGAGAGAGAGAGAGAGAGAGAGAGAGAGAGAGAGAGAGAGAGAGAGAGAGAGAGAGAGAGAGAGAGAGAGAGAGAGAGAGAGAGAGATCATAAATACCTGTAAGTGCGGTTCCTCGGTATCTTCCCAGAGCGAGTATTCTGGGTAGTTTAGTAGACAATCTGATACACCACACGTTTTCAAGGGAAGGTGAACATATTCAGTCATGTGAAATTATTTGCCGATAATAGCAGGTGAGAAAGGGTGCAGGTGAGGAGGAAGGATTGAGAAGGGGTACACCTGAGCACTACGCAGGTGAGGATTATGGGCGAACAGAAATACTAGAGGTCACTATGCATATGAGGAGGGGTACAGGTAAGGAAGGTACTGATAGCAGGCACTAGGCGAGTGAAGGGCTCAAGTACTAGGCACTAGGCAGGTAAAGGGTACAGGTGGCAGGCACTAGGCAGTTGGTAACACTAATACACAAGGGTGAACACTAACACTCTGGTATCACCAACACCAACACCTACACACACTCCGCTGATAAGCTATCTTCACGGAAAAGAATTTATACCTCAAGACAGTTCTTACACGGTGGGTCGAGCCTCTCAAAAACTACTAACACTTCTCCAAACAAACATCAGTGACGTAAAGAATTAAAAGTCACAATACCATAGCTGGAACAATACAACAAACGCTAGAGTCAGGAAACACTGACAAACCTTACCTAACCCAACCTAAACACTTACGAGAAGAGCCTTATGACGACGTTTCGGGACGGACCGAAACGTCGTCATAAGTAAGGCTTTTGCTCCATCGGTGACGGAAGACGAGATGAATTATTTCAAGAAAATGATGCCTTATTTTCACTGAAAGCGCTTAACCCACAAGAGCTATACAGCCCCCCTGGGGAAATGGGAGACAAACAGCTTCGATCTAATTAAGGGAAAGATGGCACAAATTCTTTGGATCAAAAACCCCCTCACCGGTATCACAACGCTTTTCTTAAGTGGTCCACTTCGATAAATTACTGAGGATTACTACGTCGTTTTTTCCAGAGTGTGTGTGTGTGTGTGTGTGTGTGTGTGTGTGTGTGTGTGTGTGTGTGTGTGTGTGTGTGTGTGTGCGCGCTTTCTTTATTTTTGGCTCTGACGGATGAGATTCAGTGAAAAAATTACATTATCTTATCAGACGTCGTTATATTACATACATCGCAAGATAGCTTATGTGTACACCTCCTTGGTGACAATAATCATCTATAATAATGGGGTGAGACAGGGACCCGGGACTAGGCACATTGTAGGGCTCAAACTAACTACAAAGTATATTGTCAACCTTATGATCTCTTTCTTGAACAGTGTATGCTTGTAGTAACCTATGCTATATGTCAAGGTATTTTATTAATGAAAATAAGATATACATGAAAATAAAATACTAGATATATTAAGTAGCTATCCTAAATCGGTTTGCAACAGATAGGACAAATTGTATAAATAATTCCAGAGGTACTCCTGTTACCCCTTTTGGGACCTCGTTGCTAGGCCTTAGTGTATCCATAAGCTTTTGCGCTACCGTCCCATTGATGGTTATGAGCTGCACAAACAAACAGCTTCGGTGGTAAAATCTATAAAAAATTATAATTCTCTTTCTGTCAACCCAAAATAAAGCGTAGCCCATAAGGTGCAGAACGTAGAGAGATTAGTAAAAAAAAAAGGCCGTGACAATGTCCTTGCATTTTAATGAAATAAAGTGCAGCAAATTTTCGAGAATATATTGCTAATCATAGCATGCATAGTTCCTTTGTATAAAGGCAAAGGGGATAAAAGAGAGTGCAAAAATTATAGGGGGATAAGTCTGTTGAGTGTACCTGGTAAAGTGTATGGTAGAGTTATAATTGAAAGAATTAAGAGTAAGACGGAGAATAGGATAGCAGATGAACAAGGAGGCTTTAGGAAAGGTAGGGGGTGTGTGGACCAGGTGTTTACAGTGAAACATATAAGTGAACAGTATTTAGATAAGGCTAAAGAGGTCTTTGTGGCATTTATGGATTTGGAAAAGGCGTATGACAGGGTGGATAGGGGGGCAATGTGGCAGATGTTGCAAGTGTATGGTGTAGGAGGTAGGTTACTGAAAGCAGTGAAGAGTTTTTACGAGGATAGTGAGGCTCAAGTTAGAGTATGTAGGAAAGAGGGAAATTTTTTCCCAGTAAAAGTAGGCCTTAGACAAGGATGTGTGATGTCACCGTGGTTGTTTAATATATTTATAGATGGGGTTGTAAGAGAAGTAAATGCGAGGGTCTTGGCAAGAGGCGTGGAGTTAAAAGATAAAGAATCACACACAAAGTGGGAGTTGTCACAGCTGCTCTTTGCTGATGACACTGTGCTCTTGGGAGATTCTGAAGAGAAGTTGCAGAGATTGGTGGATGAATTTGGTAGGGTGTGCAAAAGAAGAAAATTAAAGGTGAATACAGGAAAGAGTAAGGTTATGAGGATAACAAAAAGATTAGGTGATGAAAGATTGAATATCAGATTGGAGGGAGAGAGTATGGAGGAGGTGAACGTATTCAGATATTTGGGAGTGGACGTGTCAGCGGATGGGTCTATGAAAGATGAGGTGAATCATAGAATTGATGAGGGAAAAAGAGTGAGTGGTGCACTTAGGAGTCTGTGGAGACAAAGAACTTTGTCCCTTGGAGGCAAAGAGGGGAATGTATGAGAGTATAGTTTTACCACGCTCTTATATGGGTGTGAAGCGTGGGTGATGAATGTTGCAGCGAGTGTGATAATAATAAATATATATATATATATATATATATATATATATATATATATATATATATATATATATATTTATTTTTTTTTATTACCACACTGGCCGATTCCCACCAAGGCAGGGTGGCCCGAAAAAGAAAAACTTTCACCATCATTCACTCCATCACTGTCTTGCCAGAAGGGTGCTTTACACTACAGTTTTTAAACTGCAACATTAACACCCCTCCTTCAGAGTGCAGGCACTGTACTTCCCATCTCCAGGACTCAAGTCCGGCCTGCCGGTTTCCCTGAACCCCTTCATAAATGTTACTTTGCTCACACTCCAACAGCACGTCAAGTATTAAAAACCATTTGTCTCCATTCACTCCTATCAAACACGCTCACGCATGCCTGCTGGAAGTCCAAGCCCCTCGCACACAAAACCTCCTTTACCCCCTCCCTCCAACCTTTCCTAGGCCGACCCCTACCCCGCCTTCCTTCCACTACAGACTGATACACTCTTGAAGTCACTCTCGCTCCATTCTCTCTACATGTCCGAACCACCTCAACAACCCTTCCTCAGCCCTCTGGACAACAGTTTTGGTAATCCCGCACCTCCTCCTAACTTCCAAACTACGAATTCTCTGCATTATATTCACACCACACATTGCCCTCAGACATGACAATATATATATATATATATATATATATATATATATATATATATATATATATATATATATATATATATATATATATATAAAGCGTGGATCCCATAGTAGTAACGAGCCCCTGGGAAGCAGCCCTAGGTGCCCTACCCCTGACTACTACGCCCTTAACAGTAATTAAGTTAGATACCTCAAACGTTTCAAATTTCGTTTGTATAATCACATAATTTTTTTTAACAGAGGTTGAGTCTCAGCGCCTGGCCCCATCTCGTAACCTACTATCGACAGGCTCTTGCTAACCTTCAGTCACCTGCGCCCTATCATTTTTAAGGTACTCTATCAGCCTGATATTTTTTTCACCCAGAGACGTATCATTATAGCGAGCTAGATAGCAGAGTTGAAAAAAAAAATATCGAGAGCGTTGAATGCCAGCATGGAACCAGTAAGGTGTTGAAATTACTGGAGTGCCTTTAAGAGCTGGAAATGTACTCTCTGGAGAGAAGACGAGAGAGAGATACGTGAAAATATGCACGTGGAAGATACTAGAGGGTCTAGTGCCAATTCTTCACGCTTCCATAGCAATGTACTGGAATGGGAAATATGGGAGACGTAAAACAGATCAAGTGAAAAATAAGAGTCATGACTACCATACGAGAACACTGTATCAACATTCGTGGGCCTAGTTTTTTTTAGCCTGCTACCAGCTGCTTTGAGAAATATTGCTGGGACAAGATCAAAAGTTTTCAAGAGAACTCTAGATTTATGCCTCCGCTGTGTGCCAGATCAACTAGACTGTGGTGGATGTATAGACCAGCGGACCGCCAACAGTGACAGCTTGGTCGACAAACAATCAATAGGGATGCTGGTTCTAGGCGGGCCAGGCCGAAAAAAATCACATGTAAATTACTGGTAAAAAAAAATAATTCACAGGGGAGCGGTAAACATTTAGGGGTCATACAGCTCCTGGGAAATGGGAGGCAATCAGATTAAATGTAAGAGAAGTGAGAATTGTTTCTATTCTTTGGTTCAAGAGCCCATCTCCAGTATTGAGGTACCTCCCTTGAAGGAAACCAGTGGTAAAATAAACGTTTTCTGTCATTCCTGTGGCACATCCTTGTTTTTAGTCTTCATTTATAAAAAACATAAGAAAGAGGGAACACTGCAGCAGGCCTACTGGCCCATGTGAGGCAGGCCCAAGTCTTCTAACGGCTTAATGCCCTAACCTAGTTAGGTCAGGTCACATCTATACATTAATGTCTCTTAGCATTTTGTAAGTCATGATTACATCTTCTCTAGTTTTCACGATTCTGAAGAGGTTAGGTTGGGTCTATGTAACAATCTCTACTGTCTTCCTCTCGGTACCGAAGCTAATTTGGATGCAAACCATTGCACATCCTCAAGCTTTTGAATACTCCATGACTGGTGTGACACTTGTCATGTACAACGTTGTCGAAAGAGTGCTGAAGTGTCTGGTTGACGTATGCTTCTGGTTAGATGGTCTGTATATAATTCACCCCTGGCTTCTCTTCCAATATTTGTTGTTGTTTTTTTCTCCCGTTTTGAACTTTGCAATAGATCGTCACCACCCTATCCCGATATCCATTACTTGGTATTTGCCGAGGTTAAATTCTAGTAGCCACTTGTTTTACCAATCTTTTAACATGTTTATGTAGTCTTCTAGCATATGCCTATCCTCTTCCAGTTTGTTTCCTCCCATTTTCTTTATGTCATCAAAGAGTGATATGTAAGAGTCAACCCCCTCTGGGCCCTGGGTTGTTTACATATCGTAAATAGTAAGGGACAGAGTACTGAAATTTCCCAGTCCCCTTTCCCAGTTAAACAACTGACCACTTTAGCCACTGACTACGGCTTTGACCTCATTTTGAAATGTTAATTGCCCTTTTAACGTGACATATTTATCAGAACACTTTTCCCCTTGTCAATTAATTTAACCTGAACTTCACTAATAAATATCTGTGCTGAAAGCCTACACTCAGTAACAATCATATGCAATGCTCTTTCTGTTTATTGTGAGCCACGTATGAGCTCACGGCTGTCAGGGACATCCCTCCTTGACCGGCTGACCTTCGACCTGCTTGTACCTCCCTCTTTCGTGACCTGGCCCTGGTTTCTCTCCTACCACGCTTGGCCTGATTCTACAGAACCTTAATAAACCATGAGAGTCAGCCGTGTTTGCCTTGAACCCGCTCAGCTACCTGCAACGCTACCTCTCAACCAGTCTATCTACTGAAGAATGGTCAAGCTGGATTGACTGGCAGACAAACGCTCCAAACTCAGTAGAGTGAGAGTGAGAACAGGGCGCTGCGTACACATAGGCTAGTATGCCTACCGCGGTGCTCTCTTTTATGGGTTTATGGGCATGGGGAAAATATAAGTAAGTAAGTAAGTTTATTCAGGTATACACAAATACAGTTACATAGAATTATCATACATAGCAGCATATGTGTAGAGAACCTAGGATAACCCAAAAAAGTCAGAGTGACTGATTTCCATTGGGGTCCTTTCCATCTGTGGACTACAAGATGCCACTTCTTTGAGAAAGATTAAGCTTCAGTACCTCCTGAAGTTCAGTGGAAGTGTCACTTTCGTAAGCGTCACACAGCGTCTGGGAAGTGGGAGATAATGACTTTTTAATGGGGAAAATAAAGAGTAACTGAAATTCCTCGGATTAAGAGCTCTTCATCAGCACGCAAGAAATACTCCTGAAGGTTCATCTTGTACAGAGAGACCAGTCATATGAAAGCTTGTGGACAAACACAGGTATTTACATAATATATTTCACGAGTCTAAAAGTTCGACACGCGAGACGACCTCGAACCCTACAGAAAATGGAAATTAACTTTATGAGGAGGTGCTAAGCCTGTACAACTTCTGGGAATAAAAGGAGTGAAGGAAAAATCAAATTTGACTCGAGGAAAGGAACGGTAGATCCAGTTCCTTGAATCAAGACCTTAATTATTGATAATATATATGAAATCTTGGGAGCGGAGCCACATTGAGCCTCAAGCAGATGATATACGATGATATAGTAATCTATGAGATGACTCAGGTATCAGAAGATAAAAAAAACTACTTATGTAATATGATAAAAGAGTTTATGACGTCTGTAGTCAGGAGTCCTTAACTAGGGAGGTTCCTTCAAGTGGGTACCTAATTTTCTTTATTTTTTTTTCTTCCTTGAAAGCTCTCATTTATAACTCGAAAACGCCTCATCCGATCGGCTTCAAATTTTCAAAATTGGTGAATCATACTTAGAAGAAAGTTTGTATTAGGTAAATACAATTTAATTTTTCGTAGGTAATTAGGTGAAATAAATTCGGCTAATTAAGTGAAACTTTAAA
This sequence comes from Cherax quadricarinatus, assembly GCF_038502225.1. Taxonomy (NCBI): domain Eukaryota; kingdom Metazoa; phylum Arthropoda; class Malacostraca; order Decapoda; family Parastacidae; genus Cherax; species Cherax quadricarinatus. The sequence continues at coordinate 7,959,119 of NC_091325.1, read as the reverse complement.
TTCAAAGAACATTAGGTTACTTTGCTCACTAATTATGTGAATAAACTGTCAATATCATTAAGTGAGGAATTATGTTTTAAAATAGTGTAGTAATTTCCCGTGAAATAATTTGAGCCTGTTTCTGCCGAGAGGCTTCAGGCTTTTTTAACTGTTTGCAAATTTGACAATTTACCAACATAGTTAATAAATTTGACGATTTACTAACATAGATAATAAATTTGGCGATTTATTAACATAACTAATAAATTTCAAATTGTTGTATTCTGTGCGGTATCTAGAGAATCCGTCTTCTAGTCGGCTCCAAAATTTATAGTTCTTCTGTAGATTTTTCGAAATGAAACGTTGCATTGATTTTGGGATAAATTTTGAGTTAGCAATTTCGATAAATTAGTTGGTTACATGCAATAACGGGTAGATAAATTTCTTAACCGGCTTCAGACCTTAACTGATATTGTATCGTATAGAAAAGTTTCCATTGATTTTGGTTGTTAAGTTGCCAGTTTATGAACTTTGCTGGAGAAATTTTGTGAAATTTAAACTGATTTTCACATAAAATGTTGTGAATACTTCAACGTCGACAACTTGACCATAAAAATTATGAGTGTACCTAAATTGCAGCGTGGAAGATTGGTCTCTGTGCAATAACTAGAGAATGCCTCTTCTGGTCGGCTTTAAACTTCCAAAGGTGGCGTATCTTACTTAGTAAAAAGCTCAGATTGGTTTTGCGCTGTATAGGTGCCAATTTGCAATTTTCACTGGAGAAACTAGAATATTAGTTTCATTGTGATAACTTGTCTCTTCTGACTGGCATCACGTCTTCCGAACTGGTATTTAACTGAGTTATAAACTTATGTTGCACTCTGTACTACTTCTTTTGCGAGCATCGAGGCAGAGGTGGCTAGGTTATTTTAATGCGAAGATTTCATTCTCGGATGGCACAGCTGCCAAAACACATCTATTTAATATTAATTCCGGCCTGAGCAAACCAGGATATATTACATCAACTTCCCCACAACAGGACCCGGACACACATTATACGAACTTATTAATTCATGGCATGCTACTTCCGGCAGGAACTGTTGTGGTCCATTGAATTCCACAGAGTGCTCTTCCTCTCCCCCACCCTCCTTCATCTACCACCTCTCCCCCATTCCCCATGGCTTCATTATTCATCCCCCACTGCGAGTATCCCTTGAGCATGCCCTGAGTGCTCAATGGTCCTCTGCCCAAACCACAGGCTCAATAAACTCTGCTGCATCATCCGCCACCTGGGGGTCAGCACTCTCAGTCACCCTAGTTACCTCTCGCTCTCTTCCGGGGATACCACGGTCTTCCCTGATGCCAAGCTTTCCCATAATTCCCCATTCTCCTGAGTGTGAAACCGAAGTCTGTTACATGTTTTCCACTCTGGCAGGATTGCCGTTTGTTTTCATGATTCCTGAACCGTAAGAAGACGGGTAAATCTTAAAATTTCTGCATTCGTCCGGATTGTGCCATATAACCCACACACGTATTGGTTTAGAAAGACGCGTAGGCAAACACTGTGATATATTAGAAAACTTTTCGGTCCTGGGACCTTGAAGTGATCAAGGCCCCAGGACCGAAACGTTTTCTAATAAATATATCCTAGTGTTTGCTTACGTTTCTTTCTAAACCAATTTGCTGGTATAAATTACCAAGGTTAATACCACCTTAATTTATTAGTTTTCGGGTATTGTATCCCTCGCGTCGGTACTCAAATACCATTATTTTCACATCAAGAAATTATCATATGACTTACCTGAGACCGTTTTCGTAAGGCCAGCCTGGGACTAGGCTTTACTGTTGATAAAAAACGTCAAGAATGTTGACATTGAAGACAGGGGAATCACACTAGAACACTCTTAGGGATTATGAATGAACGACTGACCACCTCAAAACCACGACTTCGAGCGTGATGGACTGATAACATTGTCTTTGCACCCCTACTGCTTCTGATGCCTCTTCTTGACTCGACTGAAGAAGCCTACTGTGTAGGCGAAACGTTCCGGAATAAAGATACCTAACTGTTGCACATGTGTCTTATCAACTTGTTCAACACTTGGGTATCTTTATTCTGGAAACGTTTCGCCCACCAGCGGCTTCATAGGAGTTATTACGGAAACTCGCTCTGAAAATGTCTTTCATACAAACCAATTAAGAGATGACAGATGATTTTAATATATCTGAAATATTAACATTTTTACATTTTCGCTTCAGATAAATCAACTAGTTTGTAATACTGTAACGTGTGTCACAGGATGAGTTGTGGGTGTATAAAATACCGCTCAGGACGACCTGCGGTACGCAAACTACCGCTCAGGACGACCTGCGGTACGCAAACTACCGCTCAGGACGACCTACGGTACGCAAACTACCGCTCAGGACGACCTGCGGTACGCAAACTACCACTCAGGATGACCTACGGTACGCAAACTACCACTCAGGACGACCTGCGGTACGCAAACTACCACTCAGGACGACCTGCGGTACGCAAACTACTACTCAGGGCGACCTGCGGTACGCAAACTACCACTCAGGGCGACCTGCGGTACGCAAACTACCACTCAGGACGACCTGCGGTACGCAAACTACCGCTCGGGACGACCTGCGGTACGCAAACTACTACTCAGGGCGACCTGCGGTACGCAAACTACCGCTTGGGACGACCTGCGGTACGCAAACTACTACTCTGGACGACCTGCGGTACGCAAACTACCGCTCAGGGCGACCTGCGGTACGCAAACTACCACTCAGGGCGACCTACGGTACGCAAACTACCATTTAGGACGACCTGCGGTACGCAGACTATGGCGGAATGTTCAAAAGAAGAATAAAAAAAAGTGAATCTTACGCAAGCATTCATTCTTAACTCTGAGAGAACTGATATGAGGTCACTTGTACAGCTGATGAGTCACCCCAAGGTGATACCTCCCTCCATGCCTCTCACCCTCCCTCCATGCCTCTCACCCTCCCTCCATGCCTCTCACCCTCCCTCCATGCCTCTCACCCTCCCTCCATGCCTCTCACCCTTCCTCCATGCCTCTCACCCTCCCTCCATGCCTCTCACCCTCCCTCCATGCCTCTCACCCTCCCTCCATGCCTCTCACCCTTCCTCCATGCCTCTCACCCTCCCTCCATGCCTCTCACCCTAGCTCATTGCCTCTCACCCTCCATCAATGCCTCTCACCCTTCCTCCATGCCTCTCACCCTCCCTCCATGCCTCTCACCCTCCCTCCATGCCTCTCACCCTCCCTCCATGCCTCTCACCCTCCCTCCATGCCTCTCACCCTCCCTCCATGCCTCTCACCCTCCCTCCATGCCTCTCACCTTCCCTCCACTCCCTCCATGCCTCTCACCCTCCCTCCATGCCTCTCACCCTTCCTCCCTGCCTCTCACCTTCCCTCCACTCCCTCCATGCCTCTCACCCTCCATTCATGCCTCTCCTTCGACGCTCCTCACCCTCCCTCCTTATCCCAAACCCTTACTCCATGCCTCTTACCCTCCCTTCATGCTTCTCACCCTCCTACATATCCCTCATCCTCCCTCCTTATCCCTCACACCCCTCATACCCCATTCAGAGATCCACACACTTCCTACAATTCACTCCCTATTCAACTTTCACTCCCTATCTTTTCTCCCTCCCAATTCCTCTCAATCAGTAGTTGAAACACATACTTCTTCCTCTTTTAATGCATTCTACTGTAAGAAAAATATCTTGAGTCCGTTAGGTTTCACTTTTCCCCTTAATAACTGTGGCGTCATGTTATCAAGTTATTTATGTTATCACTACTCTTTCATGCTCTTTTACAATCTTGTTTGTGTGGTTATCAAGACGTCATTTTACAACTTTGTTTGTATGGTTATCAGGACGTCATTTTACAACCTTGTTTGTATGGTTATCAGGACGTCATTTTACAACCTTGTTTGTATGGTTATCAGGACGTCATTTTACAACTTTGTTTGTATGGTTATCAGGACGTCATTTTACAACCTTGTTTGTATGGTTATCAGGACGTCATTTTACAACCTTGTTTGTGTGGTTATCAGGACGTCATTTTACAACCTTGTTTGTATGGTTATCAGGACGTCATTTTACAACCTTGTTTGTATGGTTATCAGGACGTCATTTTACAACCTTGTTTGTATGGTTATCAGGACGTCATTTTACAACTTTGTTTGTATGGTTATCAGGACGTCATTTTACAACCTTGTTTGTATGGTTATCAGGACGTCATTTTACAACCTTGTTTGTATGGTTATCAGGACGTCATTTTACAACCTTGTTTGTATGGTTATCAGGACGTCATTTTACAACCTTGTTTGTGTGGTTATCAGGACGTCATTTTACAACCTTGTTTGTATGGTTATCAAGACGTCATTTTTACAACTTTGTGTGTTTCCCAAGTATCATTTACTCTTATCAGTCAGTGTGGTGATCCTCAGTTAACAGCCTTTCATCATACCTCTTTTTTTCAACTTTGGTAGCCATTATGTATTTCTTATCTATGAATTATTTATTTTTGTTAGGTGTGGTCACCTCACAGTAGCTGCGTACTTCCAATTTTGGTATAATGTAGCTTGGGACAGTAAGCCTTCTGCAGTGCTCCTTCTTTCTTATCTTCTAATATGTTATAAATAGTTTTAAAGATTCTTCATCCATATGTTTGAACGCTGTGTCGCATGTGAGTTTCTCATACTTTCATTTGCATGAACTTCCGGATTATTATTATTATTATTATTATTATTATTATTATTATTATTATTATTATTATTATTATTATCATTATTATTATTATTATTATTATTATTATTATTATTGTTATTATTATTATTATTGTTATTATTATTATTATTATTATTATTATTATTATTATTGTTATTATTATTATTATTATTATTGTTATTATTATTATTATTATTATTATTATTATTATTATTATTATTATTGTTATTATTATTATTATTATTATTATTATTATTATTATTGTTATTATTATTATTATTATTATTATTATTATTATTATTATTATTATTGTTATTATTATTATTATTATTATTATTATTATTATTATTATTATTGTTATTATTATTATTATTATTATTATTATTATTATTATTATTATTATTATAACTAAGCGCTAGACCCATAAGGGCCATACAACGCTGAGGAGCTTCCGGAGACTTTTTTTTTTTTAAGTTAACCTCAACCCATAGATTTTTTTTTTTTTCAAACTTTCAACACATTGTTACACAGTTCCTATGCTTTATGTGGCTTTTTTTGGTCCAAGTGATCCTTTTTTTATTGTTAATTCAACTTGAAAAAATGCATCAACTGATAACAAAAACATAAAGTTTTCAATTCTTTCTGGTAAGCATTTATTGCCCCCCCCCCCCTCATATTCATCCTGTGGAGGTAGTTGAAGAGCATATGGATACACAAAAGGCCTAGGAACTAGGCCTCAAAAGCTATGCAAAATAAAACTCAAAATTGGACTGATTTCAAAAGTTAAAACCCAGATTAATGTCACCTCAGCCTCACTAAAATTGATGTGCCGATTTTTTCTTTTATGGAGAAGAGGAAGATGAAGATAAACGTGAAGGAAGATGAATGAGTGAGGCAGTGATGAGTCTCGACATGGTAAGTGCTGTGATAAGTGAGTTATAAGTGAATGAATTATAAGAGTTATCTCTGCAGGGTGAGGCAGTGTTGGGTGGTGAGTGAGGTAGTGTTGGTGGTGAGTGAGGTAGTGTTGGGTGGTGAGTGAGGTAGTGTGGGTGGTGAGTGAGGTAGTGTGGGTGGTGAGTGAGGTAGTGTGGGTGGTGAGTGAGGTAGTGTGGGTGGTGAGTTAGGTAGTGTGGGTGGTGAGTGAGGTAGTGTGGGTGGTGAGTGAGGTAGTGTGGGTGGTGAGTTAGGTAGTGTGGGTGGTGAGTGAGGTAGTGTGGGTGGTGAGTGAGGTAGTGTGGGTGGTGAGTGAGGTAGTGTGGGTGGTGAGTGAGGTAGTGTGGGTGGTGAGTTAGGTAGTGTGGGTGGAGAGTGAGGTAGTGTGGGTGGTGAGTGAGGTAGTGTGGGTGGTGAGTGAGGTAGTGTGGGTGGTGAATGAGGTAGTGTGGGTGGTGAGTGAGGTAGTGTGGGTGGTAAGTGAGGTAGTGTGGGTGGTGAGTGAGGTAGTGTGGGTGGTGAGTTAGGTAGTGTGGGTGGAGAGTGAGGTAGTGTGGGTGGTGAGTGAGGTAGTGTGGGTGGTGAGTGAGGTAGTGTGGGTGGTGAGTGAGGTAGTGTGGGTGGTGAGTGAGGTAGTGTGGGTGGTGAGTGAGGTAGTGTGGGTGGTGAGTGAGTGGGCCCCTGCATTATATTGGAGGTATTTTTCGCCTTTGTGAGAAGTCATTTCGGTGAACAGATTTCAGAAAAGTCCTCTCAGAATTTTTCAGTTGGAGATTATGGTTTAACTTCCTTGGTTACGTTCCCAGGAATATAGTTCATGGGACATTAGGAATTCTCAATAATTTAGGTTACCTGGAGGTTACCTGGAGGTTATTCCGGGGATCAACGCCCCCGCGGCCCGGTCCATGACCAGGCCTCCCGATGGATCAGGGCCTGATCAACTAGGCTGTTACTGCTGGCCGCACGCAGTCCAACGTACGAGCCACAGCCCGGCTGATTCGGCACTGACTTTAGGTATCTGTCCAGCTCTCTCTTGAAGGCAGCCAGGGGTTTATTGGCAATTCCCCTAATGCTTGATGGGAGGCTGTTGAACAGTTTTGGGCCCCGGACACTTATGGTGTTTTCTCTTAGTGTACCAATGGCGCCCCTACTTTTTATTGGGGGCATTTTGCATCGCCTGCCCAGTCTTTTACTTTCGTAGGGAGTGATTTCTGCGTGCAGATTTGGGACCATTCCTTCCAAGATTTTCCAAGTGTAGATTATGATATATCTCTCCCTCCTGCGTTCCAACGAGTACAAGTCAAGTGCTTCCAAGCGTTCCCAGTAGTTAAGGTGCTTGACACTAAGTTTAACCAGCGAGTGAAAATTCTCTGTACATTCACTAGTTCAGCAATTTCACCTGCCTGAGAAGGGACATTTGGTGTATAGCAATACTTCAGTCTAAAAAAAAAAAGAAAAAAAAAGTGACTTGATATCACTATGTTTACATCCTTCTAAACTGGAATATTTCTGTACAGTAACAGCCCCTTGTAAGGCAGGCAAAACTGTACTTTTTTTTTTGGCCAATGTACAGAGAACCTTTACTGACCGTATTAAGTTATATAATAAACCTACAAAACGATTAAGTAAAATTGAGCAAATAAAAACAACTGCCATGCGTCTGGCACCGGAATGTCTCGGCTAAAAGGTGCAACTTTATAATTTGCACGTTTCTCGCAGGTGGCAACCAGAGAAAGAATCCCTCATTTTCAGTTTTACAAACATTTTAACGTCCACTCATACACCCAGACATCCACCCACACACCCTTGCAGCTATCCACACACCCACACATCTACCCACACAGCCACCCACACCCAGGCAACCACCCACATCTCACTCGTTCACTACACAACATAAATACAAGAAAAAAAAGACGACCTTACCATTGACTTCCAAAATTATCATTAATTATCACATTCGCTGCCATTCACTACCTTAGCCACTATTCTCATCACCATTCATTCCAACCGTAACCACCATTCATAACTATACACCACCATCACCACTCACCACCACCACCATGGACAAGCGGGCAATTTGTCAGAGCGAAATTTATATACAAAAAATTATAAACGGGACAATAGCCGTTTATTGTGTCTGGGCTGGTGTTGTAAACAAGAGAGAACAGCTGGCGTGACTGTACAAAAGGTCTCATAAACCATCTTTTTTTTTAAGACCCCCTTTTTTGGTACCTAACTAATGTGGAAATTATCTCAAACTAGGGCTGGGTTTAGGGCGAGGATGATGAATAGGTGGAAGCGCAAACATACCCCACCCCTAGGGGCATACAGCGCCTGGGGAATGAGAGAGTCTCAGATTTTATCCAAGGGTAGATCCAATTCCTTACATCACGAACCCTTCACTGATAACGAGGCACCACTCTTGAGAGGGTAGATAAGAGTGGCGATTTTCTTCTTGGTTACAGTGAACCTTGTGAGTAAATTTCTTACAGATATTTAGTGAATTGTAAATATAGAACCGGACGTATTCCTGTGAACGTTTTATTAGGACTAGTACCTAGTCTTTTTAAAAACTAGTTCCTAGTCTTCTTAAGGATTGCTTCCTGGGTCTTGTGCTTCCGTCCACAAGATGGATACACAAGACTCTTTCACAGGATGGATACGGGGCGCACAATAAACTAACCACTTCAGTCCACAGAATTCACAATAAGTAAGCCGCTACCGTCCACACGATGGATATGGGGTGCACAACAAACTAATCGCTTTGGAGGTGATATATATATATATATATATATATATATATATATATATACATATATATATATATATATATATATATATATTTATATATATATATATATATATATATATATATATATATATATATATATATTATTTTTATTATTTTTTTTATTATCACACCGGCCGATTCCCACCAAGGCAGGGTGGCCCGAAAAAGAAAAACTTTCACCATCATTCACTCCATCACTGTCTTGCCAGAAGGGTGCTTTACACTACAGTTTTTAAACTGCAACATTAACACCCCTCCTTCAGAGTGCAGGCACTGTACTTCCCATCTCCAGGACTCAAGTCCGGCCTGCCGGTTTCCCTGAATCCCTTCATAAATGTTACTTTGCTCACACTCCAACAGCACGTCAAGTATTAAAAACCATTTGTCTCCATTCACTCCTATCAAACACGCTCAAGCATGCCTGCTGGAAGTCCAAGCCCCTCGCACACAAAACCTCCTTTACCCCCTCCCTCCAACCCTTCCTAGGCCGACCCCTACCCCGCCTTCCTTCCACTACAGACTGATACACTCTTGAAGTCATTCTGTTTCGCTCCATTCTCTCTACATGTCCGAACCACCTCAACAACCCTTCCTCAGCCCTCTGGACAACAGTTTTGGTAATCCCGCACCTCCTCCTAACTTCCAAACTACGAATTCTCTGCATTATATTCACACCACACATTGCCCTCAGACATGACATCTCCACTGCCTCCAGCCTTCTCCTCGCTGCAACATTCATCACCCACGCTTCACACCCATATAAGAGCATTGGTAAAACTATACTCTCATACATTCCCCTCTTTGCCTCCAAGGACAAAGTTCTTTGTCTCCACAGACTCCTAAGTGCACCACTCACTCTTTTTCCCTCATCAATTCTATGATTCACCTCATCTTTCATAGACCCATCCGCTGACACGTCCACTCCCAAATATCTGAATACGTTCACCTCCTCCATACTCTCTCCCTCCAATCTGATATTCAATCTTTCATCACCTAATCTTTTTGTTATCCTCATAACCTTACTCTTTCCTGTATTCACCTTTAATTTTCTTCTTTTGCACACCCTACCAAATTCATCCACCAATCTCTGCAACTTCTCTTCAGAATCTCCCAAGAGCACAGTGTCATCAGCAAAGAGCAGCTGTGACAACTCCCACTTTGTGTGTGATTCTTTATCTTTTAACTCCACGCCTCTTGCCAAGACCCTCGCATTTACTTCTCTTACAACCCCATCTATAAATATATTAAACAACCACGGTGACATCACACATCCTTGTCTAAGGCCTACTTTTACTGGGAAAAAATTTCCCTCTTTCCTACATACTCTAACTTGAGCCTCACTATCCTCGTAAAAACTCTTCACTGCTTTCAGTAACCTACCTCCTACACCATACACTTGCAACATCTGCCACATTGCCCCCCTATCCACCCTGTCATACGCCTTTTCCAAATCCATAAATGCCACAAAGACCTCTTTAGCCTTATCTAAATACTGTTCACTTATATGTTTCACTGTAAACACCTGGTCCACACACCCCCTACCTTTCCTAAAGCCTCCTTGTTCATCTGCTATCCTATTCTCCGTCTTACTCTTAATTCTTTCAATTATAACTCTACCATACACTTTACCAGGTACACTCAACAGACTTATCCCCCTATAATTTTTGCACTCTCTTTTATCCCCTTTGCCTTTATACAAAGGAACTATGCATGCTCTCTGCCAATCCCTAGGTACCTTACCCTCTTCCATACATTTATTAAACAATTGCACCAACCACTCCAAAACTATATCCCCACCTGCTTTTAACATTTCTATCTTTATCCCATCAATCCCGGCTGCCTTACCCCCTTTCATTTTACCTACTGCCTCACGAACTTCCCCCACACTCACAACTGGCTCTTCCTCACTCCTACAAGATGTTATTCCTCCTTGCCCTATACACGAAATCACAGCTTCCCTATCTTCATCAACATTTAACAATTCCTCAAAATATTCCTTCCATCTTCCCAATACCTCTAACTCTCCATTTAATAACTCTCCTCTCCTATTTTTAACTGACAAATCCATTTGTTCTCTAGGCTTTCTTAACTTGTTAATCTCACTCCAAAACTTTTTCTTATTTTCAACAAAATTTGTTGATAACATCTCACCCACTCTCTCATTTGCTCTCTTTTTACATTGCTTCACCACTCTCTTAACCTCTCTCTTTTTCTCCATATACTCTTCCCTCCTTGCATCACTTCTACTTTGTAAAAACTTCTCATATGCTAACTTTTTCTCCCTTACTACTCTCTTTACATCATCATTCCACCAATCGCTCCTCTTCCCTCCTGCACCCACTTTCCTGTAACCACAAACTTCTGCTGAACACTCTAACACTACATTTTTAAACCTACCCCATACCTCTTCGACCCCATTGCCTATGCTCTCATTAGCCCATCTATCCTCCAATAGCTGTTTATATCTTACCCTAACTGCCTCCTCTTTTAGTTTATAAACCTTCACCTCTCTCTTCCCTGATGCTTCTATTCTCCTTGTATCCCATCTACCTTTTACTCTCAGTGTAGCTACAACTAGAAAGTGATCTGATATATCTGTGGCCCCTCTATAAACATGTACATCCTGAAGTCTACTCAACAGTCTTTTATCTACCAATACATAATCCAACAAACTACTGTCATTTCGCCCTACATCATATCGTGTATACTTATTTATCCTCTTTTTCTTAAAATATGTATTACCTATAACTAAACCCCTTTCTATACAAAGTTCAATCAAAGGGCTCCCATTATCATTTACACCTGGCACCCCAAACTTACCTACCACACCCTCTCTAAAAGTTTCTCCTACTTTAGCATTCAAGTCCCCTACCACAATTACTCTCTCACTTGGTTCAAAGGCTCCTATACATTCACTTAACATCTCCCAAAATCTCTCTCTCTCCTCTGCATTCCTCTCTTCTCCAGGTGCATACACGCTTATTATGACCCACTTCTCGCATCCAACCTTTACTTTAATCCACATAATTCTTGAATTTACACATTCATATTCTCTTTTCTCCTTCCATAACTGATCATTTAACATTACTGCTACCCCTTCCTTTGCTCTAACTCTCTCAGATACTCCAGATTTAATCCCATTTATTTCCCCCCACTGAAACTCTCCTACCCCCTTCAGCTTTGTTTCGCTTAGGGCCAGGACATCCAACTTCTTTTCATTCATAACATCAGCAATCATCTGTTTCTTGTCATCCGCACTACATCCACGCACATTTAAGCAACCCAGTTTTATAAAGTTTTTCTTCTTCTCTTTTTTAGTAATTGTATACAGGAGAAGGGGTTACTAGCCCATTGCTCCCGGCATTTTAGTCGCCTCATACGACACGCATGGCTTACGGAGGAAAGATTCTTTTCCACTTCCCCATGGACAATAGAAGAAATAAAAAAGAACAAGAGCTATTTAGAAAAAGGAGAAAAACCTAGATGTATGTATATATATATATGCATGTGCGTGTCTGTGAAGTGTGACCAAAGTGTTAGTAGGAGTAGCAAGATATCCCTGTTATCTTAGCGTGTTTATGAGACAGAAAAAGAAACCAGCAATCCTACCATCATGCAAAACAATTACAGGTTTTTGTTTCACAGTCATCTGGCAGGACGGTAGTACTTCCCTGGGTGGTTGCTGTCTACCAACCTACATATATATATATATATATATATATATATATATATATATATATATATATATATATATATATATATATATATAGTGGCCTTATTTTAGAGTGTCTTACATTAGCTGAAGTCATGCGGTTTGCTCAAGAAAAAAATCAGTAACTGCATTTCCATGGTTTGCTTAAAGCAGGAAAACACTGTGAATGACTTTCCTGACGAAGAGACTCATTAACGTATTCCCATAAAATTACGAGAAACCATATAGCAATTTGTTGTTCGGCGATGCAGGTACAAGTAGCCGCCAAGTACAGGAAGTCACCAGCAGGTGGTACAGAAGGCCACCTACAAGTGGTCACCATCAGGCACAGAGGAATGACTTTTTTGTTTTGTAGTCACTATGTGCTTAGTAATTTTCTCATGTGTCTTTAATCCGTGCCCCAAGAGTTTCACATTGACCTTCTTCATTACAAGGTCACCAGCAAGTTTAGGTCACTATCAGGCACAGGTCACCAGTAGTGGCAGGTAGTCACCAACAGCCACCAGTATTCCTCACTCCAGGCAGGTGCAGGAGATACACCGGATGTTGGGACCTCGAAGATAACAGGACTGGCGGGCCGTGGCGCCTTGGTCAGCCCGGGGCAGGGCGGGTTGTGGGCGGCCCTCTGGGCGTTGAGCACAGACGGGGCGACAGAGGAGGTTGGCAGGGCGGAAGGGAGGGGGGGAGTTAGGGCGGGAGGAAATGGAAGCAGAGCTGGAAGAAGGGTAAGGGAGGCAGGGTGAAGAAACGTTTGCAAACCAAAAGCAAAAATATGACAATATCTCAGACAATTTGGACCTTAAAATGAGTAGAAAATGGAAAGATGATTATATGTGATTTTTCTCGAAATATAACCTCAATTCTTTCATTTGCGTCAACAAACTATGCCCGGTCCCTGACCGGGCTGCTTTCAGGGACCGGGCCGGAGGGGCCTTGACCCCTGAAACACCCTCCAGGTATACCCCACAATCATATCTTGTTAGCTGTGGTAGAATATGGCAGAAGCATAGTTAGCTTTTGTTCACACTATTTAACTATTATATAGAACATGGCAACAGCACAATGCTGATATATCCAATTTACCAAATTTAATATATGAAGAAGCACACTGCTGGTCTATCCACGTTAGTTAAATTTAAAAATTATAGCCCATTCATTGTTCTATAAATGCTATACTTATTATTGTTTGAAATTTATGTAGAAAATTCACATCAT